>NC_089587.1:64022319-64350946 GCF_019320115.1 Miscanthus floridulus | reverse complement strand
TTACTAGACGATTTGCTTTTTTGACCAGACGTGTCAGATTGGACTTGGCAGAGAATAGAGAAAAATAAATACACCAAATAATAGTACAAGCAGCGCATGTGATCGTGGATTTGCCCTGACCACTACTGTGCTCGGGAACTGCCCAGACCACTGCTGTGCTCGGGCACTGCCCAGACCACTTTTGTGCTCGGGGACTGTCAAGGACACTCTCGCGCTCGGGAACAACTCCGACCACGGTGACTGCTCCGACCACGGCCGTGGCCGTGCTCGGGGACTGCTCTAACCATTGCCATACTCAGGAACTGCTATGACCACCGCTGTGCTCGGGGACTCTCCGGACCACTTCTTGGAGTTTTGCTCTCCTCGGCTACATGTGATTTGTACTTACATATAGTTGAGAGACATTTATTTGGACCTTGCTACAAGGCTCATACTTCGCCTTCCAGCAAGCTCGGGGACTACGTCGGAACGATGCACCTGCCGGTGTATCTTGTTTTGCCTGTACGGCAATTGGATTCTTAACTTCAGCGGAATTCCTTTCTAGACCCTGGCACCACGTGACTACGTCACCTACTACCAGGATCGGGGACTAAGTGGGCACACTTCACCTTGCGGTGAATGTGTTTGTTTAGATCGACCCTTGTGCTTTGAATGATTGTAAGGATTATTAATATGCTCGGGGACTGCCCCGACCATTGCTTGAATAATGGTTCTCCTTGGCTACATGTGATTTGTACTCACATACAGTTAAGAGACACTTCTTTAGACCTTGCTACAAGGCTCATACTTCGCATTCCAGCAAGCTCGGGGACTACGTCGATACGATGCACCGCCGGTGCATCACTTTTTGCCTGTACGGCAATTCGGTTTTCGACTAAACTATGAATTCTTTTTAGACCCTGGCACCACGTGCCTACGTCACCTACTACCAGGCTCGGGGACTAAGTGGGCACACTTCACCTTGCGGTGAATGTGTTTGTTTTTTGACCCCTACGCTTCTGATGTTCAAGGACGTTATGCTTCAAGACCACTTACATTTCTTTTCAGAAATAAAAGTGGGCACACTTCTCAGGGACAGAAATCTTTTTCTTTTTTCTTAAGAGCACCATACATTCTTCGGACAACCTACTTCTCCGGTGATGACGGTCGTCGGAGGCGTCAAGGATTCAAGCCTCACTTGTCGGAGAAGGTTAAAATGGTGTGTCGCAGCATAATACATGATGCTCGGGGACTAGCTGTGGGGGTATTAACCCCTATACCCTTATGGCTAAGCTTGGGCTGGCCCGGATCGATGGGTTCGGCCCACCCGAAAGACGACGTGCGGCCCAGTTAACCTGATCGGAGTCCCGCACAAGGAATCAAGATGGATTTGGCGACCAAGCAGGATCCTGGTCGGTTAGAATATAAATCCTTATCCGGCCACATATGGCAATTGTAACTGACTAGGATTAGTTTCCAGATCTGTAACCCTGCCCCCCGGACTATATAAGGCGGGCAGGGGACCCCTCTAAAAAACATCTCTCATTGACATACAGCAATACAAATCAGACGCAGGACGTAGGTATTACGCCTTCTGGGCGGCCGAACCTGGATAAAACCTCGTGTCTGTGTTTGCGTCACCGTCTTGTTTGGGGCTTGCGCATCTGTCTGCCGATAAACTACTACCTTGGGCATACCCCTAGGTAGACTGCCGACCATATTTCGTCGACAACAAGAGAAGGCCAGACAAGCACTCGACCGATCAAGAACGGTCGTCAGCACGAGTTGTTTACTTAAACAGAAAAGTACTCGACAAATCATCCGAGGGATAGGCAGGGCATTCAGGTAAAGAAGACATCAACAAAAAAGACCTTCATTCAAAAAAGAAGTATAATGTCATATTACAAGGCATGGGCATAAAAGTCAAATACATCAAGCCTCATCATCAGGAGAAGGGAGAACGATATTAAGATTATCTACTATCCTACTAGCTAAGTCTTCAACTTTAGGCTCCATCCTCTCAATAGCATCAATGTATTCTTGACTATCAGCTTCCTCTGCTATCTTGGACAAAGGAGCCACTGGAGCAAGAACCCAGACTTGGGCCAGAACATTCTTGGTACACAGTTGAGCGCACCTCTTCACAAACTCTTGGAAATGAGTCGGAATTCGAGGAATCAACTGAGCCCAAGATTGCCCATCATCCGCTGGAGTTCGAAGAACGTCGGCTACTGAACGAAAGGATTTCTACAAAGCCTTCCAGTTTTCAGTAGCCGTCGCCAACCTGCCAGACAAGTCTTCAATGGTTTTCTAGGCCTACACAAGATCTCTATTAGCTCCACGCCTAATCAACTTAGCAAGCGCAAGTTCCTCTTCAGCATGAGTAATTACCTCCTAGCCTTGTTGTGACTTGTACGAACAAGAGTCTTCATTTCTTCAACGCCCTCCGAGAGCTTCTGCTTTTCAACCCGGAGAGCTGGACGAAGCAGCAGACAACAAGTCAGCAGAAAGGAAAGTTTGAATACAAAAAGAAACAAAAATAACCCTCAATACTGTTGCACTCTTTCTTCATGGCCTCCAAGTCCTTCACGGCCTCCGAGTTCTTTCGAGCCTCCTGAAGAGCAGCATCCCTCTGCTTCTCGATTTCAACAGCCCAGGCACGAAGAGATTTTTCTTCATCCTGATGCGTTTGACGCTCAGCCTCCATCTCGGCCCAGAGGAGATCAAGATTAGCTTTCAGGGTGCTCACTTCTGAAGACAACTTCTTCTCGTTTTTAGACGAGAAAAAGAAGCCGGTATGATCATGAGAGAAGGACTGAGCAAAAAGATACGAAGAAAAACAAAGAATAAATACCAAAGAAAAGCAAACATCTAAAGAAGGAACAATGAAAAAGCTTACCTGGAGCTTTTCTCCAAAAGAAGTCGCAAGGGACGACAAGTTTCCCCAGGCAGCAGTTAATTCCGATAGCCGATGAGTGGCATCGAACTGCTACACCACATCATTAGCAAAAGGCGGACCGCCAGAGGCAAGAGAAGGAGAAGGAGAGGCTGGCCGAGGCAAAGAAGGAACAACCAGAGCGACCTCCCGGGAAGCCGAGGCTAATCCCTCAGAAGGACCCGACGCAATGGCCACGGTCACCTTCGGGGCAGCCAAGTCTGCAGTAGCACCGTCGCTAGAAAGCTTTGTAGCCCCCATAGCCACTTCACCAATAGTACTCTGTGAGTCCTGAGGCTCGGTACTCGGTGGCACGATGGAGGGCTGAGAAGAAGTCGACGGAGAAGCGAGAGAAGACGAAGGACTGAAATTTGATAAAAGAAATCGCCGATGAGAACCAGAAAAAAGGAGAACAGAAGCAAAAAGATGAAGCCAGAATCTACTCACCCAGCCACCTTCTTCCTCGCAAAGCCAAAAGAAGATACCGGAGCCAAAATGTCCCCGCCACTTGGCGACAGCAGCGGTATAGCCGATACCAGAGCCCCAGAAGAAGCCAGGGCTGGAGCCGCAGAAGAACTCGGCACCGGAGGTGCGGAAGGGCTCGGTATCAAAGCTACCAAAGAACTCAACACCGGAGCTTCAGAAGAAGCTGGCGCGGGAGCCTCAGAAGAACCCGTACCCGACGTCCGGTTACTTCAAAAAGATCAAGACTAAAAGTCAAGACAAAGAGGAGAAATTCAATGGAAGGGGAATATGAAAACAACTCACCGCTGCATGATGAGGGGTACTTCATCATCCTCTTCCCCCTCGGTCTCAACCAAGGCCACCAGAGCACCCGCTGAAAAAAGAATGAAAGTTCTCGGTTCAAGATAAAAACAAGAAAACAAAGGGACAGAGAGTATTAAATATGCTCACCTAAGAGCATGCTAGCTATAACTGGAGTACCTAGAAGAGTACTTGGCTTGCGAGACTTCTTGGAAGCAGGTAGGCCAGATGAAGACCCATCCGTTCGCCCCCTCTTCGAGACACTATGAGGACCGTGGGGGACTAGACGAGGAACATTTTCTTCATATACATCAACAAATCCGGAAGAAACTCCAGGAAGTGCTGTGGAGATTGGGAACTTACTGGTTGCGGAAGCTCCAGCAAGTTTCTCCCCAGTTTTCGCCATGGCAGGGAGAACATCAAGAGGGATCGGGTCAACAAAGTTGCGCCCAAACTCCTACAAAAAAGAATAAAACAACAAGATAGGGAAAAGTTAAACAAAAATGGATACAGCAAGAATACATAAAGTACCCAAACAAAGAGAAAAACAACTTACAGCTGGAGGCGGGTTGTTGGCAGAGAACTCGGAGACAGTAAGCGGGACAACGCTTGCTCCTTTCAGCATCTTTTGGAGACGCTCGAGTACCTCCTCATCGGTCAGCTCAAGAGCTGGGACCATGCGTGAAGGATCCTCAGCCCTAGATTACTCGAAGCCAAGGTGCTCCCGCTCCTTCAAAGGCTGAACTCGGCGACGAAGGAAACTCGAGACAATACCGAAACCAGTTAAACCCTGCTGTTTCAGCATACTAATCCTATCAAGGAATGGCTGGATTGCCTGGACCTCAGCGGGCGACACATGGTTCTTATCCCATCGGTCATTAACCACAGGACCAGATCCAGAGTGGACAGCAAGGGAAGGGATTAGATTGGCGGCATAAAACCAGTCGGCACGCCAATCTCTTACAGAATCGACCAGGTCATAGTCAAAGAACTTGCTCTTAAGACCCTAGTGAAATTGAATCCCACAACCACCAAGAACACTGGTTTCTTCACGGCGGGGTTGGGGTTTCAGGCGAAAGAAGTAACAAAACAAAGAAAGAGAAGGGGGAATTCCAAGGAAAGCTTCGCAAAGATGAACTAAGACAGAAAGGTGAAGAACTGCATTTGGAGCAAGATGGTTCAAGCAAATCCCAAAATAGCTGAGAAATTGATGAAGAAAAGCAGAGGCGGGAAGGCAAAGTCCAGCGCGAATGAAAGAGACAAAAAGAACGATCTCACTAGGACCTGGAGCAGGGACCCGATGCTCGCCTAGAACTCTCCATTTAGCAAAAGCCTTGCTCTGGATCAAGCCGTCGCTGACAAGCTCGTGGAGCTGCTCTTCGGTGGTTGTCGGAGTCGGCCAAGACTTCTGGGCGGCCCTCATGGCAACAAACTCCTGATTCTCGATCACGGAGAGTGACGACTCCTCGTCCATGAAAGAAGACTAGGACTTACTTGCGGTTTTCTTCTTACCCATGTACTAACGGAGGCAAAAAAGCAATTAGGGGAAAAGAAAGCCTAGATGGTGGCGCTAAAGACGGCGGCGGCAATGGCGATGGCAGATGACTGAGGGCTAGGATTTGAAGGCAAGAGAAAGGCAGTAAAGAAAAAGAAGATGAAGGGTCTTTAATTAGATTTTACAGCGTTAAAAACGGCCCACCAGGCCCGTTAAAGCACCATGTGAGAACACAATGGTCCATTTTACCGACACAGCTAAAATGACGGAGGGCACAAATCCACACAACGGTACAATTCAACGGGTAGATTTCAGACTTATCCATCCAGCACTACTGCGGAGCTATCAGATAACTGCAAGAAACAACCCATCAACAAAGAAGAAAAGAAGGGCAACTTCACAAGGAACATAAGAACTCGGTTCTTATGAAAAGAACTCGGGAATATCATGAGCAACTAGAACTACAGCAGAAAAGTAAATAACAACTCAGAAGACAAAGATTCTTTCCATTACAAGCGACTTCAAAAATAGAAGATTACAAATCTTACAAGACCCAACGTACTCGGTACCACGAAAAGCAAAGTAGCAAAGAAGAACACAGACACGGCTGGGCTCTGGAACGACTACGTGCCCCAAATTGCTACTCGGAAGGACAAATCGCCATCGGCTACACTGTTTTCTTCAAAGGACGGACGCAGTGCATCCAAGGCGGAAATCGGCAGCATGGTAGGACAACATGGAGCAGAGAAGGCCGGCAGGCATCTGTCTATCCAAGACCGATGTG
This sequence comes from Miscanthus floridulus, assembly GCF_019320115.1. Taxonomy (NCBI): domain Eukaryota; kingdom Viridiplantae; phylum Streptophyta; class Magnoliopsida; order Poales; family Poaceae; genus Miscanthus; species Miscanthus floridulus. The sequence goes on along the minus strand of NC_089587.1, from coordinate 64,344,988 downwards.
ATGCTGGATATGGTGTTGATCTACACCGGACAGTCTCAAGATAGGCGACGAGGATCAACCCAGAACTGCCAGATGAAGGAACGAAGTCCACATCACAAGACTTCCTCCAACTACCGCCACGTACATCCTGGTACATTGCTGCCACGGGATTAGCCTACCTCTAATCCCTATCACAAGACTTCCTCCAACTACGACAAGACACACAGGAACTACGAAACATGCCCGGGGGCTGCTCTACTTCACAAACTACCATGTTAGTGATCACAAAGGTTTCAACAGAATGTTCAATGGATGAAAGCAAGCACTTTGGGAGGGTATTTATAGATCAAAGGAGCGGTGCACATGGACTAGGAGTACCAACAAAATAAGACTAACAAAGGACACAGTGAAAAGGCAAGACTCAATAATGGAAGACTCAGGCGAGAGGGAACAGTACTCGAAGACGGGCATATTCGGAAGAATATACCGACATAGTACAACCCGTGAACAAAAGGCATTCAAACTCAACCACCACCATACAACTACATCTGACAACAACAGACTACCAGAGAATATGCCAAAACCCTGCTTCCGAGTTCTTCCTGAACAAAACAACCCGGATATATGCTTGGGGGCTGCAAAAGGAGAGGAATACAGTTCTATCAAACAACTCAGATTCAAGACCCTCCAACTTTTTGTTCCAAATAGCAAGAGGCTCGGGGGCTACACTCAGTGAGTGCACTTTTTTCTCCAAAAAAGCGCACACCACTCAGAATGCTTCTTCAAGACAGACGGCGTCAGGGCCACAAGACAAAAAGAACCCGAACATAGCATCAGAGCTCTTTTCAACAAGGAAGTCGGGGAGCCTTTCAACGAAGAATCAGGAAGATTTCAAGAAAAGACCCTCAAGCTCATTGTGCCAAACAGCAAGAGGCTCGGGGGCTACATCCAAATGGGAGTACTTTTTTCTCCAAAAAAGTACACACCACGCAAAGATCTCACGAAGCGCTACACGATTTCGCTCAAGAAAGCACTCGGACGACGCTTGTTCCTGCTCAACGAGACTTGAAGGAACAAGACGAGGCTTCCAGAACTCAACCATGAAGTGCTCGAAGGCTTGTTGGTACGGGACCCACGGGATACCCCGCAAGGAAGGAAGAAGACATAGTCTAATTAGAATTCTTCTCCTGTAATCTTAGTAGTAGTATTACTCTGTAATCCTATTAGGAACTCTCATTGTAAACCGACTAGAATTCTGGCCTCCTGACTATATAAAGGAGGGCAAGGCACCTTGGATCGGGGGTTCAACAGAGCAATTGTACGACACAACACTTCATAATCAATCCAACGCAAAGGCTAACACCGACTGGACGTAGGGCTATTACTCGATCTGTGATCGAGGGCCTGAACCAGGATAAATCGACTGTCTCTTGCGTTAACCATCGAGTTCTACATACGCTGAAACCCGAACATACTGCTCCGGGTACCCTCGTGGCAGGCTATCAGTGGTCAAACATCGACAGTGACGTAGAAAAAGACTAGAGCAGGGAAAGGTGTTGCACAACTCGAACTACAATCACAACAATAAGTCCCCCCTCTTGTCATTCGTAATGAATATGGTTCAAACTTAGACGTATTGGACGACGATTTTGAGGACCTAGCTCGGTTTTACGAGGATACCGGTTTGGACCTTGCCCAAGTACTCGCTGAAGGACCATCTGCTCCGAAAGTGGATCCTTGGAAGAAATTTGAACATGGAAAGAGTCTAAACAACCCTGAGGCCTTAGGTGAACTAGGTACGCAAATGTACCTGCTAAACAAGTGGTACATGGCGGCGTGTGAACGGGAAGAGAACTTTGTTTCTGTCAGAGTTAGAAACCAACATTACTTCCATGGCGATGACGTTATATATGTCGAGTTTTTAGAATTACACCAACTATGCCACCTGGACTCTCTCGACAAAAGTCTCATTAGCTGCTATTGTCTGTAAGTGTGATTATTTTCTACTATTAAAGTGTATATATATATATAAAGCTACATGTATATATATATAAATTATATATCCTCACACTATATTTTTATATATGCAGATATGAGATGACAGAACTCAGAAAGAGAAAGGATAATGATGTTGATTTCGTTGATCCAAATGTTGTATTCAAACACCCTAATCTCCCGCCTCAATGGAAAGCTGAACTCGAGAAAAATCTCATGAGGTTCTTAGTGAACCAACAAAACAAGGACATACTCTTCACCTACAACTTCAAGTGAGTGTTAAATAATTAATGTCGATCATATGGATATTTGTTCAATTATTTACTTACTAGCTAAGCTATCTCCCATATATATATATATATATATATATATATATATATATATATATATATATATATATATATATATGTTGACTCTAGTTAATGTCGATTATATTTGTGTATAAAAACATATGCAACAATCACTGGATATTGATGGTCATCGATATGGCCAATAGTCGGTTGAGCATCTTAGACTCGTTAAGAAAAGAGCAAACAAAGTACCAAGACATGATAGATATTATCCAAGGATAATTTGGTCTCTCTAGCAACTATATATATCCCGATCTCTTAAATGCAATAATTATTAAAGGCCAAATTAATTTTTTATTTTATTGAGCGCAGTGTTTGGAAAAGTTTCATTGAGGAACACCACATGAAACATTGCAAAGCGCCACTGGATGTAATCGCATACAAAGTAAGTACTAGCTACATTTATATATATATATATATATATATATATATATATATATATATATATATATATAATTCAATTAACATCATGCATGCTTTCAATTCACCGGATCTTTTTTTTGTAAAAGTGGGTTCTGAGGCAAAAACAAAGGAACAACAACTGCGGATACTATGTTTGCGAGTTCATCATGGCGTACGCAAAAAGAACTCCTGACAAGACCCTCAAAGTACGTTATATAAATATATTCATATATTCATAATTTCTTTTATTGCTCATATATATAAGTAATCACGTGACCAACACACACATATATATATTAATACTTTTCCTTTAACTTTTATTGAAGACTCTATGGTTGACGGAAAAAGTCATACGACGTGACCAACTGAAAGCAATTCAAGAGACCATAGCAGGATTTCTTAATGACCAGGTCTTAAACCCCGTCGGCGAGTTCTACAATGACATGAACGAAACATGAAAGCCAAACCACATGGAGTGAATTTGTTATCCCAAGGATATGATAGAATATACAATACAAGCTTTATTTGTAATATATATACATATTATATGTACATAAAATAACGTACAATATATGTATATGCATGTAATATATACGTTAGTTTCATACTTTAGTTTGTACAAAATTTTCGAACATTATAAGCGTGTAGAATGCGTATTTGAAAACATATTCGAAAACCAAAACGAATCATCAATTGAAAATAGAAACAAAAAAGAAAAAAAAGAAAACCTTTAGTCCCGGTTGGTAATACCAACCGGGACTAAAGGGCCGGCCCACGTGGCCAGACCGGGAGGCCTCTTTAGTCCTGGTTGGTATGGACCTTTATTCCCGGGCGAGAAACCGGGACTAAAGGAGGGGCCCTTTGGTCCCGAATTCGTGCTCCCGGTTGGGAAACCGGGACTGAAGGGGGTTCCCAACCGGGACTGAAGGGGTTTCTGTACTGGTTGTACTGTGTAATTCTAAAAAAGTATTTCATGATCAGGTACAGGAAGTGGGCGCACGAGCAGGCAGTCCCCACATGCCTGATACGGAGCGGGTGCAGGCGGTCTTAGTGTGCGCGCGGAAAGCCGAGCTGCCGCGGGTGGTCCCCACATCCATACGCACTGGAAACAGAGCGGCACAGGCGGACCCACCTTTGCGAGTGAAGGCGCGAGAGGGAAGCGAACACACCAGAGCGCGGGGTGCGGGGAAGTGGGCGTGCATCAGGCGCGGGTGTTTGTTCGGACATCTGGGCGCTAGTGTCACTTGCTGTATTTAATATTGGACATAGGGAGTACATATACAGGTTTCTGACATATAACCTCAGCAAAAGTAAATCCAATGTTTGGTGGAGTACAATCATGTTTTAATTCTCCGTATAAATGTGGGTTGTAAAAGATATACTTCTATAACGGCACTTATAATTAGGATCAAGCTAGGAAAGACATAAGCCTAAAGCCATCATATTTGTTAATTGCAGAATTGGCAAATAATGTTTCCTTTCTTAATAAATAGTACAAGGCATAACTCTCCATATGTATAGCACCATTTTTTGAATCATATCATGCATGCGAAATCAAAGCATGAGTAATTTGTTGCCTTCTAATCAAGAAGAGCCTGGAGCAACACATTTTTTTTTTTTGAGGGAACAACACATATATTTATAGGTTCCACAGTGCTTAGTTTCAACATCAACCCAAAGCGTTGCAAAAGAAAAGATCAAAAGAAATAAGAAAGAGAAAAGCAGCCAAGAATTCAAGATGGCCTACATCGCTGCAGCAGTGTTCGCAGTAGTGTCTCTCACCGCCTTGTTCGCCGGCGGCGAGGCCTGCAACAACGTCGCCTCCATGACATGGACCGCGGCGTGCCAGCAGACGGACAGGTGGGAGAAGCTGTGCCAGCAGACGCTCCAGGGTACCGCGCCGGACACCGCAGAGGTGACCGTGTACGCGCTCATCGCGACGAGGCTGGCCAAGCTCAGGTACGAGAACACCTTGTCGGAGGTGGACACGTTGCTGCGGCCCGGGAACGCCTCCGCCGAGTCGCGGGCGGCGTTGGACAACTGCAAGGTGAAGTACGGCTCGGCGCGGCGCCTCATGGCCGGTGTCTCGGACCAGATGTTCGCCTGCGACTTCTCGCTCGCCAGGCAGGAGTACATCGACGCCGAGGTCGGCGTCCGTTCCTGCCAGGATGGACTGCTGCGGCTGCCGAACCAGCACCAAAGCTGGCCGTTGTTCAAGAAGGTCTCTGATGATCATGAGTTGACCATAGTCGCGTATTTACTAGGCGCTATCTTTCTTGGCAGGTAGACTCTCTAGAGTACACAGCAGCAGCAGGTTTAAGTTGCATTGTTTTGCGGACGATCTTGTGCTTTTCAAAAACATAACGAGTGGTTCATGATCGGTTTTTGTCATTAATTCTGATGTGTTACTATATTATGTTATTGGAACGTCGTTGCTCTTTATAAGTATGCAAACCAAAACTTTTTTGTCATATATATATCAGTATCTGTCTTTCTGCTATATACCCATGTCCATTTCTGTTTCTACCCGTACCTTTTAGTTTCTTTAGTTTATATACTGCAAGCAACAATGAGTTCCAAAAGTCCTTTATTGTTGTGTGCGGGTTAAGATTTGGCTGTGTAGCTCACAATTTAGCTTGGGATTTGGTTTCGAGCATTTGGTCAGGAGCAAACTTATTAGAGAGAGCAAACTCTCAAGACATTCTCAGATTCATGATGCCTTCAGATGGTTGTGGAAGAGCTTTCACCAGCCTAAGCATTAAGCGCTTCGGGATGGCATTCGGCTCATACCAGAGGGCACTAGGGAACGCATCATAGTGGAGACTGGTTCCCAAGAGCTGGCCTCGCTGTGGAAGAACGAAGGAAAACACAGGTCCGATATCAATGCAATTCTTGATGAAGTTGAGGAGATGGCCTCAAACTTCACCTCAATCTGTCCAGGTTCTCCACACTAGAAGATCGGCGAATTTCGCAGCTCACTTGTGTGCCCAACTTGCTTCATCTACTTTAGCTACTTGTGTTTGGTTTATACACCCCTAGCTTCTTGCTGCAATGTCTGCAATTTGATTGCAATCACACTGTTTAACCAATGAAGCGAAAAAATCTATAAAAAAAAAGTGTTATTTTTGCTTCTTCTAAAAGATTGGCAAAGTACAAGTAATATTCCACGAAGAAAGGATGTGCATCCGGAAAGTTACAGGTGTGTTTTATTTCTCAACGATAATGAAGAGACTCTTGAAAAACTCTTTCTAGACTGAATTTACTAAAAACTATGTTTTATACTGCTAAATTTGCAATGCCCTAATAACTGCAGTGTTGTAGAGGATCTACAAACAATACTCAGAGATCAGCCTCAGTCCCTTCATGAATGCAATAATCTTAATGGCCTACTAGTGTATTTCGACAGTAAGAAACAATTGGATCTTCAATGACCTGCAACTAGGGATGAAAATGGCACTACACCATGACCTACTTTTCCCTACAGTTATGTGTTGGTAAAACCAGGCTTTTGACAACACATAATGTGTTGGCAATTCTATACCTTTTCAGAGTCACAAAAACTGTCGTCAATAATGATGTACAGCTACATGTTTTGTGTCGGCGTTTGTCGTTCCCACGCAAAAAGTGTCGGCGAAAGTTTTTAGACAAAGAAACTGTCGTCGTAGCCTAACCAAACCACTGTCAAGTGTCGTGGAAGGGGGTATGCGCCGAAGCAAATAGAAATGCAGTGTTAAGGCCCACTCGTCTCTCTACCACTCAAGCGACTCGAAAAAAAAATAAAAAAGAAAACTTACGAGCTCGCAGCCAGCAGAGGCCGACGCCTCGCGCCGCCAGCAGAGCCCGACCTCGCGCGTCGCCCGCAGAGCTCCGCCGCCGGGCGCCGCCAGGAGGATTCCACTGCCGGCGGCCTCCAGGAGGGCTCCGCCGCCGGGCACCGTCAGAAGCTGCTACCGGAGGCCAGCACCCACTGCCTCAGCCCGCCGCCGCCCAAACCCACCGTCGCCCTAGCCCACCACCACCGGCCAGCTGGAGCGGTGCTGCCGCCGCATCTCCATTCCCCTCTGCATCCAGGTGCGTCATCTCCTCATCCCCTTCCTCTCATCCCCATTCCCCTGCGTGCTAGGGTTTCGGCACAGCTTACTTTCTTATTTTTTTCTTGTGCGTCAGATCCATGGCCGCTCGTACGAGGGAGGCCAGATCCATGGCCGTTCGTGGTAGGGATACCAGATCCGTCATGCATGGAGAATCCAGGTGAGGTTGTCTTCCCTATCACCCCCAATCTCCATGCTGCTACCTAGCGTTGCTGCTACTGTGCATCTGGAGTTCAGCCGCTGGAAATCCTCTGCTGGTTGCTCTGTGCTGCTGCTACGTGCTTGCTACTCTGTGCTGCCACTGCGTGCATTCTAGGTGTTTTATGAAATGTCAATGCAAGCTAAATGTTGTTTTGCAATTGAGTGCTATGTGCTAGCCTCTGTTGGATGGTGTTGTCGTCATACAAGAATATGTAATGCACTTCCCACCTGGCCCTTGTCTGTTTTTTGTACAATTGTTTTTGTAAGAGTTAGCCAGTAGAGAGATGATGGAAGTGGCGAGAGAACAGAAGAAACATTTAACTGGTGTTGAGATTTTCTTAAGAAACATTTAACTGGTGTTGAGATTTTCTTAACTAAACCGTAGAGGACAAAATGGTTGGGAGTTGGGACATTTACTTGCATCAAATTCAAATTACTATCCTTGGCTGTAAGATCATATAACCTACAATCTGAACTTAGCGCTCCTACATGACAGAAATACTACATAATTAATCACTCTTTGGACCATGTATAGGTTCAGTCTGCAAATTAGCACTAGCATGTGTCACTGTGTTATAGGAAAAAAACCCCCCAAATTTCTATTTCAGCTTTAAAAACTCTGATAATATTAGTTACCTAGTTCCAACATCTATTGCTTGCCTTAGACACTAGTGACGGTTGCCTGAAACTGGGTCATGCTTGAGTGAGTTTGATTCAGGGTATTTTTGGCCTGAGCTAGTTCACTTCTTTAGTAGTTGCTTTTGTTAGGACAATGGTCTGAACATCTTACAGAGCAGAAAAGTAGCTCAATTCTCTCACATGCCTTCTCATAGATGTTCTGATCTTGGTTCTACTAATGGGAGCCCATTTTGTTCTAAAATCAGGATGGTGTTAGTTTTGCTTCTGTGTCTCTACTTAGGTGTTCAGGTAAAGGAGTTAACAGTACTGTTTCCATGGTATTTTAGTCTGTAGCCCTATGTACTTGTTCTATACACATGGTATTTTAGTCCGTAGAACGCACACACCGAGGAGATCGACACCTGGCTATTGGTGTGCTTCCACCCCGTCATCCATGTGCATTGTAGATCCTGCAGTATTTTTTAGGGGAGATCCCTGATGATGTCTTTTTTTTGAGGGAACAGGAGGGGCTCAGGAGCCCCTACTGAACCTGTTGATGTCTTTAGTCAGTGTTTTTTTTAGGTGCTGTGTTTTCTTCTTTAATTTTTCGAACTTCTTATTTGTGACATGCAGATGATGTTCCGAACAAGGATATTATTGGGAAGAATGGGTATTTATGATCAGTATCAGGATTGGCGCCTCGATGTTGACAACATGACATATGACGTATCTTCTCACTGCATACCATGTAAAATAAAACAGAAGATTTTATGCCTTCATCATCGCTCACTATTTCACTTGACAGGAATTGCTCGATCTTGAGGACCGGATTGGACATGTAAGTACAGGGCTTCGTGAAGACGAGATCATTCAAAGCCTTAGGATGGTCAAGTACTCCGCCTTCAACCCCAACCATTTTTGTACAGAAATGGATAGGAGATGTAGCATCTGTCAAGTATGCCCCTTCTCTTTCTCTTTTCCCTCCTCACTTCCTGCACCTCTACTCGGCACCTGATGTGTAGCCATCGATTCCATTTCAATTTTCAGGAAGAGTTTGAAGCAAACGAGGAAACTGGGAAGCTGAGCTGTGGCCACAGCTATCATGTGAATTTGTAGGTGCCTCCAAGAAGCCAATGAAGGTACATGTACTAGGAGCCTGGAATGTTCTTTTTCTATCTTCCTAATTTCTCATTCAGATTGAAGCCTGGCTTAGTGGTAGTCTAAATTTCTGACTATAGTACAGCAAAATGTCATATAGTAGTGCCAGGAAAATCATAAGTAATCCCAAAATGAGTATGGCAATTCCACCATTGTACAAAGTGTGTCATTTTAACCGTTGATTGTCAAGTGGGTAATTCTAGAAAAATAGTGGAATTGCTTTGGAAAATCTAATCCTTCATCTTGCTCTGTTTAGCTACTTTGGTAATTATAATATATAACCTTTATGCAGTGTGCTATTTCGCACCATCGTGCAATTTATTGTTAAATCCATGATTTTTTATGATACAAAAATTATTTTTATTTTGCAGGCAGCTCCTTACAATACACTTTTCTTTATTTGTATAACAGGTACATCCTTGAGGGTAAAGAGCTTGAGTTCTACGTGAAGACGCTTCAGCGCAAGAAGGGCAAGGGCGCTGCAGCTTAGAGCATTCTCATGGATGGTCCTCTGCGGAAATGTGTGGCCTATTAAATATTACTCTGGCTTTTTTTGTTAGTCGTCTCAAGTTCAGAACGTCTATGTCATGTTTTGCAGACCTGATGAGAACACTGTTTTCCGAAAATGAATCAACTCTATCTAGCTCCTAAGAATTGAGATTTTCCTTCTATATGAATAACAGTGGATTTGTCAAATTATTCAAATTGTATTTATATCTATATCTGCAGTACAGTTTTGTCGATAGTTTAGTCGTTGGACAGGGCATGATTCACAAAATACCTTAAAAATGGTTTCGCCAACACACAAACTGTCGGGAAAGGTTTAAACTGTCAGCGTAGGTCTTAACTGTCGGCAAAGGGTTAAATGTCGGCAAAGGGTTAAATGTCGGCAAAGGTTCCCCATTTGGCAACACAAAAAGTGTCGGCGATTCCTTTAACTGTCGGCGAAAGTTTTGCCCACGGCTTATAGCGCGACTGTTTCTAAACTGTCGGTAAAACCTTTCGCGAGAGGTTATCTATCGGGAAAGGTACCCTTTGTCCACTGTAAAAAGTGTCGGCAAAGGTATGTTGTGTTATAGTGTGGTACGGATATTTTCCGGCCGTATTCGAAACCGAATCCGTTTAGAGGGGTTGAGATCTGTCCGTATCCGAGTCCGGATATCCAACATCCGATATCGTATCCGTATCCGAATACTCAAATCGCATATTTATGATGTCGATATCCAATCGTATCCTATCCGACATAGTTGACACTATCCGTATTCCAATTCGAATCCAGACAGAAATATGAAAACAAACGTAATATCGGTGATATCCGTCCGTATCCGATCCGTTTTCATCCCTACCTGCAACCATACCTTGACAGTTGCCGAGCTCTTTTTTTTCTCTAAGAAATGGCTCTACTTTCTCACAGAGACATATACAAAGCCCCCAAACACTCCCAGTGCTGGCAGATCCCCCAACACTCAGCAAGCCATCTACAAGCACCCAAACACTCTCTATTGTCCGGCATAGACATATATACATACATACATAGTTACAGAAACATATATTTACATAGATATAATAGATGGCATTAGCTGTACTCCATGTAGCAACATTTATGGGCTAGCTACAAAAGAAATTTTATTTTCATGATCACATTATATATATGAAATAATCATAAATAATAAGTTGCCTATTTGTTACAACTCTAACAAAGACATGACGCTACACAGTTCTTATCTCCGTATACAATTAAGGTTCCACTTGGAGGATGAATTGCCGTTGATGACTGATGAAATGGGATGGACGTACAAAGTTATAGATGCTGCTTCCCTTGTTTTGAGTACTTCCTCCGTCCCGTAATAAATAAGTTTATGAAAATTTTCGGACAAAATAAAAGATGTTGGCAAAAGACGCATGTACCCTAACCCTCTTTCATTTTCCGGAGGATATCTCTTGAATTTGGCGGTTATCATTTATATGCACTCATGATTAGCTTCCGCATAGGAGATAATATTTCATGTTTATTTGTGTAGAACGTTATTTATTTTGAGACAAATTTTGAACCTCAAAATCTTATTTATTATCAATAATGATACAATCAGGGCGTCTGTCCGTCCAAACGGCTCGCTCCGCCCGCGCCGCTCACTCCCCCCGTCACGTGCCCTGCCCGCGCCGCTTGCTCCTGCCCGTCGTGCGCCCTGCCCGTGCCGCTCGCTCCCACCCATCGCGCACCCAGCCTGTGCGTAACACCCTAAAATTTGAATTTTTGGAAATAGAGCTAAAAAGATTTAAGTTGGAATTTTTGTGCACATGAAAACATAGGAAAATAAAAAATCATTAATTTAAAATTTATCATAAGTTAGAAACGTGTTGGTTGTATTCATGCCGGTCGCACCTCGTATTTCTATGTGCAAAATGTGTGTTTTTTATACGTTTAGGAGACGAATATCTATCTTTAAAAATTTTCTAGCTTCTTTTTGGGATTTAATTCCTACCTCCGTCACCTGAATCTTTATGTTCCAAGTTTCCAACAATCTTTTTATGAGCTCCAAATACTTTATTTGGGTTCATCATGTTCCAAAGTGTCTCTGAGAATTTTTCCCAAATTTTCAGAGGTCTTGGACTATTTTCGTGGCTTAAATATTAATTCTGGACTTTTCTAGAATTATTTTATTCATGAAATTAATTAATTTCGAAAATAATAAATCTCTCATTTTTTCCAATGCTCAAAGCCCATGTACAATAATCCTAGTAAATCTCAAAGGCCCATGCATTTATTTACTAATGGGCTTTAATGTTTATTTAGGCCCATTAGTACAGGCGGATGGTGCAATGTCAATTAGTACTAAATCGCTAGTTGATGGGGATGTGGGGAGTTTTTCTCCCTTTATATATCTACCAAGCCCTTGGGCAAAGCACACAAAAGCTACCGTAAGGGGAGCCCCTAGTTTGAGAAATCCCTCATGTGGTAAATTATATTTTTCTCCTCTTTCTCTCGTCGTTGCCATCGCCGTCGTCGTCGCCGCCGCACTGTCCGTGCCGCCGACGAGCCGTCCGCTGTGCCAAGCTCCGCGCCGCCTTTGCTTGCTCCGCGCCGCCGCAATCCTTCGCAGTAAGTTTTCCATCTCCTCCTCTATCCTTCCGTGTCTTCTCCATCGAAAACCATGCACTGTAGGGTCATTTTTGAGTTTTGCAGCCAAGCTCTGTCACCGGCCATGGCGCGCCGCCGTGATTTTCCCTGTTCTGGTCGGCCACTGTCGCCTCTTCCACCGCTGATCCAATCTCGGCCACGGCCGATATTCATCCATACCCCTTCGTCTAGAAATTTTGCAAAAGAGCCCCGATGTTTTCTGAAATCAACCCGCAGACCATAGCGCAATCATAGATTACGTTTTCTTCTTTGAAAAGCGTAGTTTCTTCGGTTTAGATCCAAAATACGCTTTCACTTATTTACAGATTTGCCACTGATTTTGTTTTAGCCATAACTTCTCCGTTTTAACTCCGATTTGATCCGTTCAACTTGCGTTAGGTTTGTAATTTCATAATCTACATGTTAATACTACTGTTAAGTAGGTTTTCAACTTTTAAAATTCATGGCTAGATTTAATCTATTATTTTATTAAAGGAGATCTTGTTTATTTCATATCTTCTGTGTTTTAATTCCGTTTTAGTCCATTCAAGTTGCGTTAGATTCAAAGCGACGAGATCTACGCGTTAGTAATAGTAGTTACCATGCCACTATTTCTGGAATTTCATGGTTTAAACTATAATTTGAATAATAATTATGCAATTGGGTTTTATAAATAAAATATGATTTGTTTTACTTTAGTATTACAATTCAAACTTAAATTTGACTTAAATTATATTATCTATAAAATATCTTATATATGTTTTTATATAATTAAAGAACATGAAGCTAATAGTTTTACGAGTAGATCTTTCGGTAGTTGTATCTTTTCCACCGTAGCTCCGATTAGAGTGCTTTTTCGCGTTTGTGTGTTCGTAGCGAGACGTAGATTCGTTTTACAAACTTTTCATCTTGATTTTATGTTTGGTGTACTATTCTAATTTAGATCTATTATTTGCTTCATGTATGATTGTATGGATGCTTGTGTGGTGCTTTATGATTAAGTCCAGTCGGTGAGATATACGTGGTGATCAAGAAGAAGAACATTGAAGATTAAAGCTTACCGAAGGATCGGTGTTTAAAGCAAGTATAACATGTGATCTTTCTTGTTGTCCTATACACCATTAATCATTTAATTCATACTACATGTGTCTACCTTGACTGCCACTAAGGATTTCTTAGTACTTTGTTACCCTGTACCTATATCTTTGGGGTATTGCATTGGGTAGTATGATGCTAGTGCTCAACTAAAGTCATGATCTTGTAACTTGACTAATGGAATATGCAATAAACACTAAAATATGCTTTTTAGCAACATGGAACAAGGGGGCTAGAGCATTGGGCTATTTTTATGGTGCTCTAGATTCATCTCTTTAAGGACTTATCTGTAAGTGATCATCCAGGACTTACAGTACAGCTGTGAGGGCTACATGGATATAGTGCGGCATCTGTCCGTCAGTGTATAGGCTGCGCGTAATTGTGCCTGTCGGAAGGGGAGCCCTACATTCGCAGGCCACAGAAACCTAGCGGCCCTAACTTGTTAGACAAACCTTTGAAAGGCTTCATAGTGAACCCTGCCGACCTTCCTTGGTAGTGGGTCAAGAGGCTGATCACCTCGGGCGAAAGGGTAAATCATGACTCACAGTGAAAGTGTACAACTTCTGCAGAGTGTAAAACTGGTATATCAGCCGTGCTCATGGTCACGAGCGGCCTTGGAACCCTTACGGAATAGATGATGGACACTAATGATATGGATGATGAAGATGCTCACTAATGGTTAATTGTTTATGCTATTCATTATTCATGTTTACCTGATCATGTGTTTACATGGGCTTGTGATGAACTTATTGCTACTCAATTGCTAAAATCATGTCTCATTAAAAGCTAATCGCAGTTAACCAGTGTCAGCCTTTTGAGCCTTATGAACCCCATGTTATATTTGTTGAGTACGACATGTACTTACACTTGCTTTATTTTTCAATTATTTGGATAAAAATCCTGGATGGGTACCAGATTGCTAGAGTATGGAGGAATTAGGCTTGTGATCAACCAGTCAGTTGTCCCTATGGATTTGGAGTCTTCGCCTGAAGATCGGAGTTGTCTTTACGCTGTCTATACTCTGAGGTTATAATCTTTATACTATTACGCTATGTATTTAAGCATTGTCATTTGATATTACCTTTATTTGTAGCTATATGTGAGATTTGACTTTCGGGGCTCACATAAGATGCTCCCCCCATCACATGCCCTGCCCGCGCTGCTTGCTCCCGCCCGTCGTGCACCCTGCCCGTGCCGCTCGCTCCCACCCGTCGCGCGCCCAACTTGTGCCGCTCTCTACCGCACGGATGCTCCGTCCGCCTGACGTGGCCGTGTCCGCCTCCACAGTGCCACCTGCCCGCCCAGACTTATTCTGCAGGGCCACCGCCACCGTGGCAGTTTGCCACGCCGCTCGCATGGACCCGTCCTACCTTCCACGGCCACCTCCACTGCTCTAGTTCCCCACGCCGCCCGCCCATGTTGCAAAGTGTTTTAGATATTTCAAAGGTATGTTGCAAGTGTTTCATATGGATGTTAAAAAAGTATATCCGGATATTGCACATGTTGTAATGCCTATACACATATGTTGCAAGTATCTATTCAAAATGTTTCATCTCTACTTTAGACGTATGTTGTAAATATTTTATCTGGATTATGTTGTAAGCATTTTATCTGGATGTTGCATATGTTGGAGTGGCTATACACATATGTTGCAAGCGTATGTTCTAAATGTTTTATTTGTTTTAGACGTATGTTGCAGCAAGTGTTTCATGTTGCAAGTGTTTCATGAGCCGGTGCGGGAAGCAGGCGCAGACGCAGGCGGTCCCCGCATGCGAGATATGGAGCGGGTGCAGGTGGCCCATCATGCTCGTGGGAAGCGGAGCAGGCACGGGCGGTCCCCACATGCATGCGCGTGGGAAACGGAGCGGCGCGGGCTGTCCCTGCCTATGGATGCAAAGGCGAGAGGGAGGCGAACTCACCAGAGAGCGGGGCATGGGGGAGTGGGCACGCAACAAGCAAGGGCGTCCAAAGGATGTCCGTACGCTAGTATCGCCCATTTACAATTCGACATAGGGAGTACATATACAGGTTTCGACATATGACCTCAGCAAAACTAAATCATGTTTGGTGCAGTTCAATCATGTTTAATTCTCCGTAAATGTGAGTTGTAAAAGATATACTTCTATAACTGCACTTATAATTAGGATCAAGCTAGGGAAGACATAAGCGTAAACAAATTGTATCTTGTGAAATGGCAAATAATGTTTCCTTTCTTGATAAATAGTATAAGGCAAGATAACTCATATATAGCACCATTTTCGGAATCATATCATGCATGCGAAACCACACAATGAGCAACACATATATTTATAGGTCCCTCAGTGCTGAGTTTCAACATCAACTCAAAGCCTTGAGCAAAAGAAAATATCAAAAGAAGAGAAAAGCAGCCAAGATGGCCTACGAAGCTGCAGCAGTGTTCGCAGCAGTGTCTCTCACCGCCTTGTTCGCCGGCGGCGAGGCCTGCGACAATGTCCCTTCCATGACATGTACCGCGGCGTGCAAGGAGACGAACAAGTGGGAGCAGCTGTGCGAGCAGACGCTCCAGACCGCGCCGGACACCGCCGAAGTGACCGTGTACGCGCTCATCGCGACAAGGCTGGCCAAGAGGAGGTACGAGGACACCATGGCGGAGCTGGACCAGATGCTGGGCCCCGTGGGGCGCTGAGCGGTTGGCGATCGACAACTGCAAGGAGAAGTACAGCGCGGCGCTGAGCAAGATGGCCGTTGTCGTGGACCACATGTCCGCCTGCGACTTCTCGCTCGCCAGCAAGGAGTACATCGACGCCGAGGCCCGCGTCCGTTCATGCCAGGAAGGACTGCAGCCGTACCAGTTCTTGCCGTTGTTCGCCAAGGTCTCTGCCGATCATGATTCGACCCTGGTCGCGTATTTACTAGGCGCTATCATTGTTGGCAGGTAGACTCTCAAGAGTACACAGCAGCAGCAGGTTTAATTTGCGTTGCATAGAGGACGATCTTGTGCTATTCATAAAGATAATGAGTGGTTCATGATCGATTTTTGTCATTAATTCTGATGAGTTAATATATTATGTTATGTGAACGTCGTTGCTTATAAAGTATGCAAATCATAACATTTTTGTGATATATAAGTATCTGTCTATCTGCTACATATCCATATCCAATTCTGTTCTACCCGTACCTTTTTGTTTCTTTAGTTTCTATAATATATATACTCAAGGAATTCCATGTCATTTATACTCACGGCTAGAGAACAGACCTTCGGCTTAGAGTCCCGGATCTAAGTTTTGTGGGCGTCGGAGACCTTTAGTACCGGTTGGTAATACCAACCCGAACTAAAGCTAGGGTCTACATTATGGCCGGTTGGTGTTACCAACACGGACTAAAGAGTCTTGGCTTTTAGCCCCGGTTCACAACTGCAGACGCCCTCTTTGCCGAGTGTTGGGGGCACTCGGCAAAGCCAGCCAAGCACTCGGCAAAGGCTTTGCCGAGTGCCGCACTCGGCAAAGGTCTCTCGGCAAAGATTTTGTCGGCAAAAATTTCTTTGCTGAGTGCCAAAAATCGACATTCGGCAAAGTCTTTGCTGAGTGCCAAGCCCGCACTCGGCGAAAAAATAACTGCCGTCAACATTTGACGCCGGCTTTGCCGAGTGCCTAGGGACTGGCACTCGGCAAAATTTGAATTTTTGCCGAGAGCCAGGGCTGAGCACTCGGCAAAGAAACAATTTTTTTTAAAAAAAATCTTTTTAAAAATAGTCTTTGCCGAGTGGTACCATCTGGCACTCGGCAAAATTGACCTCTTTGCCGAGTGCCAGGCTGTGGCACTCGGCAAAATTGACCTCTTTGCCGAGTGCCAGGCTGTGGCACTCGGCAAAACTGGGGAAGTGGCTGTTTTTGCAGCATTTTTTTCCAGCTTTGCCGAGTGCCACACCCCTGGCACTCGGCAAAGACTTCTTTGCCGAGTGTTGGCACTCGGCAAAGCTGGGAAATTTGCAATGTTTTTGTTTGTTTGTTGCTTTCCTTCGAAAGCAAACACGCAAAACTCATATATAATACATGAGACAGCACACAGGCATTTAGCATCACACAAAACGCATACATAATCCATAATACATCACAAGCACATCCAACATCCATCACAAGCACATCCTCCTGCATAATCCATCACACGCACATCCAATGTGCAAATCCATGACAACATCTAAGAAGTCTTCATCCAACACAAGTCCTCCTACATAATCCATCACACGCACATCCAATGTGAAGTTCTTGATGTCTCGTCTGAATGGATGGTCAAGGGGGAGGAACTGACGATGTTGGTCGAACGAAGAAAACTTGCCACCACTCTTCAGCCAAGTGAACCTCACACCTGCCTTGCATATTGAGCATGTGAACTTCCCGTGAACACACCACCCGCAGAATAGGCCATACGCCAGGAAGTCATGCAGGGAGTAGTGGTACCACACATGCATTATGAAGTTTCTCTTTGTAGCTCGGTCATATGTCAGTACCCCCTTTTCCCAAGCATCGATCAAATCATCGAACACAGGCTCCATGAACACACCCATATTGTTCCCCGGATGTCCAGGAATTATCAGCGACAAAAATACGTTCTTGGGTTGAAAGATGACACCAGGGGGGAGATTCAGGGGTATCACGAACACGGGCCAACAAGTGTATAGGGCCGCGGACAATCCATATGGGTTGAACCCATCTGTTGCCAATGCTACACGTACATTGCGAGCCTCCTCAGCTTTAACACGATGTATGCCATCGAAATGGGTTCAGGCATCGCCATCCGATGGGTGTACCATCTTGTCCAGATTGTACCTTTTGCCATTTTTGTGCCATGTCATCTGTTTCACGGACTCCTCTGTCATGTACAGCCGTTGGATCCTCGGTATGAAAGGAAGGTACCGTAGGACCTTCGTAGGGATACTCAGCTGTTCCTTCTTGTCATCACTAGTGTCGACCTCCAAGTACCTAGAGGATTTGCACTTTGGACAGTGCGTTGCTCCCTCGTGATCTTTTCTAAAAAGGATGCATCCATTCGGACAAGCATGGATCTGCTCATACGGCATCTTAAGTGCACGAAGAAGTTTCTATGACTCGTACAAGTTCTTCGGCAGGATGTGATCCTCCGGAAGCAGGGATCCAAAAACTGCCAACATACCATCGAAGTTGTCCCGACTCATGCTAAACTGCGACTTCAACCCCATGATGCGTCCAATTGCATCCAGCTACGATACCGTTGTCTTTTCGTGCAAGGGCTTCTGCGCTGAAGATAGCATATCATAGAACATCTTTGCGCTTTCCTCTGGCTTCTCCTCCAATCCTTCACCGAACCGTGCCTGCTGAATGTCATCCATCCAGTCTGCTACCCCGCCATCTCCATCATAATCCTCGAGACGCTGTCTCACCACCTCCTCTCTAATACGATCGGCTTCACCATGGTGGATCCAGCGGGTATAGTTTGCCGTGAATCCATACTTGATAAGATCTTCCCCCACGAGCCTCTTAATTTTTCTTTTCTTGTTGCCACATCTGCTGCACGGACACGGCATCCAGACTGACTCTTTAGCAGCCTCACCAAATGCATGCTCCAGGAAAGCATTGGTCTTGGTCATCCATTCTGGGGTCATACTTGCGTGGCCCGTGTACATCCACTCACGGTTATCCATCCTCTGGCACATGCATATGTAAGCGAGTAATAAAAACTGCAGGTAAATCCACAAGGCGTTCCTACTATATATCTAATAGGTGAAGGATAGGTCCTAATCCCACCCGAGGATGCGTAGATGAGGTTGGCTTCCATGGTCCGCTCCTATCCAAGACAGAATTTCGGCAACACCTCCCCGCTGTTCTCCCGATACACGTCCTAGCAGGGAGATTGTGTATCAGGAGAACAACGAGGAGGTGGTGTCGAAACTCTGTCTCGGACAGGAGCGAGCCACGGAAACCAACCCATCTACGCATCCGCGGGCTGTCCAAAAAACGTGGACAATCCAAAACAGGTACAGAATTTGGTATGCAAAGATCTGCATACCAACGATCGTATCTCTTTCGAACGGGAGACGCCTAACTGGGGTTACACGAGATACAAGTATGCAAGATGGGTTATACCTAGGGTGTCGGTGAGGTCAGGCTAGTGGGGCGGTGGCGAGTCGCTGCAGTGGCGAGGCGACGCGGTGCAGGCAGAACTGCAATGCCAACAAAGACGATCGAGGTCACCGAGTGCCTCCCAACGGTCCTCGTCCTGCAAAGAAAAGGCAAATGGTTAGACTCCTTTGAAAATTTCGGCAGCACCTCCCCTGCAGGGAGAGGTTCCCAAAACCTGCAGAAAACATTGGCACGAAGGCCAACAACCACATGTATACCAAACATAGGCACGAAGGCCATCAACCACATACATACAACAATAACTACTACTAACACTAAAATTATGAACAACAACTACATCTACTACTGTCACTACGACTTACTAACTAATACTAACACTACTAATTAACTACTACTACTAACACTACTACTTACTAACTAATACTAACATTAGGGCATACCTTGCCAGCGAGAATGCGAAGACCGAGGGCTGGCGACGACAACGGGGACGACCGCTACGGCGTGAGGGTCGACGAACCGAGGCGGCACCTTTCTTCTCCTCTTCTCCCCTT
Source organism: Miscanthus floridulus (assembly GCF_019320115.1). NCBI lineage: Eukaryota > Viridiplantae > Streptophyta > Magnoliopsida > Poales > Poaceae > Miscanthus > Miscanthus floridulus. The sequence goes on along the minus strand of NC_089587.1, from coordinate 64,325,335 downwards.
CTCCTTCTCTCCTCCCTTCTCTTTCTTCTTCTTCCTCCTCCCCTTCTTCTCCTTCTTGCTTTCCTTCCTCCTCTTCCTCCAACCTCCTCCTCCTCCCTACAGCGGGCGCGCGGGCGCACGGGCGCGGGGCCGGCGGCGCGTGGGCACGGGGCCAGAGGCACGCGGGCGCGGCGGACGCGCGGGCCGGGGAGCCGGCGGGGCGGGCGCGCGGGGAGCCGGCGGCTGCGACGCGGCGGCTCCAGCGGCAGCGGCGCAGTAGCTACGGCGCGGCGGCGGGGCGGCTATGGCGCGCGTGTGTGTGCGTGTCTGGTGTGTGCGTGGTGTGTGTGCGTGTGTCCGGTTTTTCTTTATATTTCAAACCTCTTTGCCGAGTACCAGATCCGGGGCACTCGGCAAAGAAAGTATTTTGCCGAGTGCCCCCGATCTGGCACTCGGCGAAATAAAAAATTAAAAAAAAATCCTGTCCTGGCTTTGCCGAGTGCCTAGGGCTAGCACTCGGCAAAATATTCACTTTGCCGAGTGCCAAACCTTGGCACTCGGCAAAATAAAATCTTTTTTTTTTGTTTTTTGCCACCAACTTTTTTTGTGAACACCATACGTGATGACGTCCTCCAAACGTTTTCAAATTTTTACCACCGCATATGCATGTGATATCACGACATCTCGCCAAGTTTCATGATTTTTGGGATTCGTTTGAATTTTATAGAATTAAATAACCACTCGCACGCAAGTTCGCGACATTGCCCCATGAGCACGTTGATCGAAATTTGGAGACAGTTTCTAGATTTAGCATAAAGTGGCACTAACAAACAAGAATAATATTTTTGGAATAGATCAAAACTATTATTCGGTGCACCTGCAGTTCAAACCTACATTTTCTGGAAAATTGCAAGAAAACAAAATAAAGTGAAGAAATATAGCAAACAGCAATGAAATTGTGCCAAATTTGAACATGTTGTTCATGGTACAAATACAAATCTAAGAAAAAAAGTTGGTGGCAAAAAAAATTTTATTTTGCCGAGTGCCAAGGTTTGGCACTCGGCAAAGTGAATATTTTGCCGAGTGCTAGCCCTAGGCACTCGGCAAAGCTAATATTTTGCCGAGTGCCAAACAGAAGGCACTCGGCAAAGAGGCCGGCGTTGGGTACCGTTATCCCCGGGCGCCTCTTTGCCAAGTGCCCAACTTTGCCGAGTGTCTGGCACTGGGCAAAGTTTGGCTTTGCCGAGTGCCTTATTTTGCCGAGTGCCAGACACTCGGCAAAGCCCTATTTGCCAAGTGCCAAGTTTCGCCGAGTGTGGCACTCGGCAAAGGTGGCCTTTGCCGAGTGCCTGATATTTGACACTCGGCAAAGATTTGAGCACTGGGCAAAGTCCCGGTTTCTTGTAGTGGTTGTCCTCCAACCGGTTAGTTCGAAAGGAAAGCAATTTTGATTAAGGGTGGCAAAGGAAACATGATGACTCCTCTAAGTGTGATCAATATATACATGTGTATGTAACTTTTTCAATGTTTTTACATAATATGTCCATATTCATAACAAAGAATCACAATATTATGATAAAAAATGGGTGAATTGATGCCTTTTTGTGCCATGAATTAAAATATATATAGAGGTATTAAAAACGTTTCCACTTTGTTGGGGGGGGGGGGCATGGCCCTTGCTATCCCATTGGTTCCACCACTAGTCATATATAATCCAATCCCACTATATGTTGAGTTTTGATCTTCTTTCTTATTGGCACTCTATATATAGGTACACTGACTTGAGTGTCAAAAAAGATACACAGAAATCAGCCTTGATGACCTATAAAATACAAAAGATTTTGTGATCCTGGAAATCACAAACCACAATATTCATTGCCCTCAAGAACATTGGAGCTATTATAATACTCATTCATATGACCTGAGGAGAGAGATGCATGGTTGGGGAATTGACACTTTTGTCCTCCTCCTCCTCCCCCCACTAGTACAGGATGGCCTTGTTGTCCCGAGCGGTAACGGCCTTTAGTCCCGGTTACCGCGTCGGGACAACGATCTCGGGACTAAAGGTGGAACCTTCAGTCCTGGGTCATCGAGCCGGGACTAAAGAGGCACCTTTAGTCCCGGTTGGTGTTACCAACCGGGACTAAAGGCCCTCCAGCCGAGCAAACGTGGCCACACCCTTTAGTCCCGGTTGGTAACCCCAACCAGGACTAAAGGTTCCTTTTCTTTTTCTTTTTTTTGTTTAATTTGTTTTCAGTTCAGTTACACATATTTGTTTAATATATAATATGTTTTTATGTACGTATTCTATGCTGCTAATATAAATACACGCACGCATATAATTATATCTAATTCTCATCTCAAGCATTATTATATTCGAATAAAGTATGAAACTATATACATTATAGATATATATGTATATATACAACACTTTCATAATCTTGTTCTCGAAAATAATGATATCAATAAACATTTAATTTACATCATTTATTCCTTAGATCAAAGTAGAACTCGCCGTTGGGATTTAGCACTTTTTCTAGAAGAAATCCTGCTATTGACTCTTGAACTGCTTTCAGATGGTCTTTTTGCATGACCCTTTATTTCAACCATTCAGTCTTGCATTTGAAATAAAAGAAAAAGTATTAATATATATATTTATTTATTTATTTAAAAATAAATAAATAATTGATATATACGTACTCTGAGGACATCTTTAGAAGTTCTTCTTATGTGTGCAGTGATAAATTCACAAACGTAGTATCCACACAAGTTATTACCTGGTTGCTGCCGCAAACACCACTGTACGAGAAGAAGATTATTCTCATCATCTCACACGTAAATTGAAGTACGATATAGTAATTAAACACGCGGGAAAGCATATATAGTAGAACTTACTGGTATTTCAACTACATTAAGTGGTGCCTTGCAATCCTTGTGGTGTTGCCGAATAAACTCTTTCCAAACCCTGTGCGACCAATAATGTACGATCGTTAATAAATTATGGCAAAGTCTATTCAATAATAGTTGTGCGCGAGAGATCGAAATTATCCTAGGATAATGTCTATCATATCTTGGTATAGTGCCCGCTCTTTTCTCAACGAGTCCAAGATTACTAACCGACTTGAGTTTTACTCAATGACAATGAGTATCCAGTGAAACCGGCATTGGTTTATACACACACATACATGCATATAAGTTGTATTGATATTACATAAAATGTGTAGACTACATTATTATTAACACTTACTCAAAGTTGTACAGGAAAAGTATTGTTGTCTTATCATGCTGCTTCACGAAGAACCTCATGATATTCTTCTGTGCTTCAGATACCCACTGCTCCTTGACAATAATATCGGTTTTGAATACGATATAAGGATCAATGAAGCCAACACTGCTGTCTTGTATTCTTTGGAGCTCTGATATCTAGAATCTGTATATAAATATAAGTTACATGTGAGGATAATTATATACACGTACGCATGGAAGTGAGTTTTTTAAATAAAAGTAAGAATCACTTACAAATAAAAGCAGCTAATGATTGATTTGTCCAGAGCGTCCATGTGGTATAGTTGATGCAATTCTTCGAAACTAATATGTAAGATGTCATTGCCACGGAAGTAATGATGGTCTCTAATTCTGACAAAGATCCACTCCTCACCCCTACCACACGCCTGCATGTAACACTTGTTGAGCAAGTATATTTGCGTACCCAATTCATTTAGAGCCGTAGGCTTGTATAGACTTTTGCCAAATTTATAAGTTTTCAAGGTATCAACTTTCAGGTTCTGGATTGGAGCTTTGCCCGTCAATTGATCCAAGGTTAAACCAGTTAGTTCAAAAAAAGCATTAAGGTCTTGAACCGACACTTCTCCAGAGTTGTCTGGTCGATAGACTTCTATGTTGGAACCATATTCATTAGCAACAATAAGATTTTGCATTGGTTGCTTCTGTTGTCCGAGCTATGGGACATCCTTCCCTGATGCTCTTTTCCTTTTTTATGTGCATCATGTGACTTCACGAGGGAGCGGTCATAGTCTGATAGTGGCGGAGGCTTACGAAGTTTAAGCATCTTTTTCTTGTGAGCTTCGACCTTCTGCCTCAGCAGATCTTGTGGTATGTAAAAGTACGGCTTCTCCTTAAGCTTCGCTTGTCTCTGCTTTTGGATATCTATAAAAAATCTTTCACTTTTTTGTCTTCTTCAGTTGCTATTTGCTCATCAGTCTTTTCAGGAAGTATTTCTTGAGAAATAACTCTTTTTTTTGGGGTCTTCTTTGCCGCTGGGACCTTAGACGTCTCTATAGTGCGTCGCTGTGGAGGGGGTGGGGGCGGTGTTGGAGACCGGCGTGGAGGTGTTGGAGATCGTTGTGGAGGCGGTGGGGCCGGTGTAGGAGTTGGAGATCGTTGTGGAGGCGATGGGGCCGGTGTAGGAGTTGGAGATCGCCGTGGGGATGAAGTCGTCTCGCCCCCCGCGACGCTGTAATGAGAAGGGGAATGAATGATTGGGCTAGGCTGGGGGGAGACCCTGCTACAAAAACAAGTTGTGAGTCAATTATTTTTGAAGCCAATATAAAATTAATGGAAAATAATATTTCATTTACTTTCATTAGTACCTAGGGTGAGGTAGGGGAAGCAGTGGCGCCCCAGGAATGATGATGAAGTGTTTGCGCCATTGAATAAATGTCTTCTCTGCTTCTCCTAGTGTCTTCTCCCCATCACCGCCTTCAATGTCAAGAGGAACATTGATGTAACCTTTGAGCACTCTATCGACCGAGACGCTAGCATATCCAGGTTGAATAACTGACCCATGGATTCTTGGTGTCTTTATTCGGTCTATTGGAGATACAACCCCGACAGCCACCATGATTGATGCATTATTACCATCTGGAATGTGCAGCTCACATGTTGTTAGAGGCTCGATAATGTCATCAACAGGGAAGCATAACCCAGCGTCATCTTGAATAACTAGCAGCTCTGTGGAAGCACAACTGCTTTTCATCTGACCAACGGGGCTAATGGTGACTCCCGACGTTGATTGCAATTGCATTTGACTCATTGCTAGCTGCACTTATCTCTTGATCTCCTCCTACATTCTTGCCTCAAGAGATTTTTCTCGTTCACGTGATTCAAGCAATGCTTGTCGTGACTCATTAACAAATTACTCCAATTCACGGATTCGGTCTGCCTCCTCATCCTTCTTTCTCTGGTGGCTTCTGTAGGTATCCTTGTCTGCTGGGAATGCTTGTAGCCATGGAACCGCCCCATAGCCTCTTGTTCGACCACCATGTTCGGGATTCTCTAGGGCATATGTCAATTCATCCTTCTCTCTGTTGGGCTTGAAAACACCACTATCAGCTTCTTTCCTAGCACGAGCTAGTCTCTGTGTTGCTCTCTCAATTTTTTGGCCGAAAATTAGCTTGCCAGTGTCTAGGTCTAGGCTTCCCCCATGAGCGTAGAACCAATTCTTCGCTTGTTGAGGCCAGTTCTTCTCTATTGTTTTAGGTATGATTCCCTTGGTAGTAATCTCTACTTCTAGGTTCTGCCACTTGGGAATAGCACTCCTATAACCACCTGATCCCATGCGATGATGGTATTGCTTCTGTCGGGCATTCTGCTGATTCCTCATCATACGTTCCTCACTCTCTTGAGATGTCTTATATTCTACGAAGTCATCCCAATGGGACTCCAACTTGACAAACGCCTTAGCATTGAAATCCGACGTATCATTCTTCAAGATAAACTTTTTATACAATGTCTTCTTCCAACTCTAGAACAATGTTGCCATCTTCTTCATTGTCCAATTCCTCACTAGCTCCTTCAAAGCATCATCTGCTTGTACTATAAAATGCTGAGTGATATCTCTCCAAGCTAGGTTCTTGTCACGATCAGATACAAAACTAACATTAGGAGCAGATATCTTCTGCTTCCATTCCGAGCACTAACTGGGATCCTATCCCTTATAATGAACCCACATTGATTGACATATGTCTGAGCATGTGGTCCTAATGGTTTGTCGGTGTCGGTGTCGAATTCTAATATTATGAAACGGCCCTCTAATGGCTTTTTTGGCCCTCGGACTTTCCTACTCTTGCCGGTGGTTGATGTAGATCTAGAGACCGGCTACATGAGTAGAAACACAACGATTAACAATAAATATACGTACACATGCATCTATAAAAGATGATAGATAATCGAATATACCTCGCCAGTATTTTTTTGCGCGACAATTTGTTGATCTTCAACCACCGGGATATTCAGGATATCCTCATAATCAGCAAAGTACTGACTCGTGTCATCTACATCCGCATTGGTGCCGACGTTGATAATATCCGCCATTATGTCATCATTCAAGTTATCATCCGGAGCAGTCATTTGTATCTTCAAGATAACACATAGATAGAATTACTATGGCACATAATATAAGTACATGTGATAACACATATAGAATTACTAAATCCAATTAAATATAATAACACATAATATTTCATAAGGATAAACAATAATAAGGTATAGGCTTTGGAATCGAATCAAAAACACTTTCGATCCAAAAACATGGAAATAAGTACATGTATATATACACATAGAATGATACAATTTTCTCTCTCTCAACACATAGAAATAAGTGTATATGTATATATCTCTAGATATGCATGTGATAATACATAGATCAATGTCTCTCTAGATACAATTTTCTCTCTCTCAACACATGGAAATAAGTACATGTATATATACACATAGAAATAATTAAGTACATATATATACATATAGAATCTCTCTCTAGATATGCATGTGATATAGATAGAATTACTAATAAAATATCCAAGTGATATATAGATAGAATTACTAAAATAAAATATGCATGTGATATAGAGATAGAATTACTAATAAAATATGCATGTGTCAATTACTAAAACAAAATTAAATCTAACATATATATATAGAGAGATAGAATATAATTACTAAATCCAATTAAATAAAATAACACACATATATCTAGATAGAATTAATTACTAAATCTAATTAAACCTAACATATATACATAGATAGAATTACTAAATCAAAATTAAATCTAACACATATATAGGGAAAGATAGAATAATAATTACTAAATATATCAAAAACTATAATAAAAACTATCTAAATAAAGTACTAATTAAATTTTAATACATTTAAATCTAATTAACATATATCAAAAACTATCTAAAAACTAACTAAAAACTAAGAATAAACTACTAATTAAATTTTAATACATTTTAATATAACATATATATAAAAAACTATCTAAAAACTATCTAAATAAACTAGTAATTAAATTTAACATACATTTTAATCTAACATATATATCAAAAACAATCTAAAAAAACTAGAAACTTTGTAAAAAAAATATGGCCGAGAGCAGCTAGCTAGCAGGCTAGCTGGGGCAGATGGCGGGCCGGGCAGGGCGTGCTGGCCGGCCACGGGGCTGAGCTGAGCACCTCGCGCGAGGACGACGTACGGCAGAGAAGACGGCCGTCGGGCGGGGCTCGACGACGGCGGCGCGGCAGAGACGAGCTCGACGTGGCCGGGCGCGGCAGAGACGAGATCGACGTGTAGATCGAAAAGTAGAAGATGAACAGAACAGGAACCGTTCGATATATATAGGCCGGGACTAAAGGTATTTTTGGACGGACAATTTCGCCCACCCTTTAGTCCTGGTTCCGGCCGGGATTGAAGGCCTAAAAATTTTGACAGCCCGCTAGAGTAATTGGAAAGGCCTGGGATTTTGATTTTGTTCTCCTTGTTTAATACTAGGTTAATCAATTAATTCTATAGCAACTTCAATACTTTGCAATATTTATTTTAAAATATACTATTGATTAACTAATTATTTATTATAAATAGGAAAATTTTGTAACCTAAAGTTTTTAATTTCTTTTATGAATATAGAATATAAATGTTACTAATACTAAGTATTTTGTTAATGCAAAAATATATTTGTAACTTAAAATTAATAAAACTAATATTATTCGATAGGAAATTTATTATCACATTATTGTAACATCAATGTTTCAATTTTTTCTCGGTTTTTGACCAAAATTACGAGAAATTTTTGTTGAACCTATAAAAATAAAGAAAATATAGTATTTTTGTTCTACAACTTTTTCAAATGAAAAAATGGCCTATATAAGGATTGTAGATCTTGATGAGTTGAACAAACTTAATATTCAAAACTTTTCAATTTGAGACAATCTAGGATTCCGAAAACTAGTTTGTAGGCGTCGAAATTTAAAAATCACAAATTTGAACCATCTAAACTTTCTCAAATGAAAAGTTGACCAAAAGAACAATTGTAGATCTTGATGAGCTGAACAAACTTGGTATTCAAAACTTTTCAATTTGAGACAATCTAGGGTTCCGAAAACTAGTTTGTAGGCGTCGAAATTTAAAAATCATAAATTTGAACCATCCAAACTATCTCAAATGGAAAGTTGAACAAAACAATAATTGTAAATATTGATGAGTTTAACAAACTTGGTATTCAAAACTTTTCAATTTGAAGTCATTTAGAGTTCATAATACTAGAGTCAAAGTGTTGTTTTTTCATTTGACCAAATTTGACTTGGTCAAACTTGCTCAAATGAGACACTAAATGACCTCAGATGAAAAATCTCTGAATACCAAGTTTGATCATCTCAGCAAGATCTACAATTGTTACATAGCTCATTTTCCCATTTGAGAAAATTTTATCAAACACTAGTCACAAATTCTTGAATCTCATATAGACTTTCTAAAACTATGTCACACACTTATGAAATTTAAACTACATTTTGTTCAAACTTTCTCAAATGAAAATATGACCCATATAAGGATTGTAAATCTTGATGAGCTGAACAAACTTGGTATTCAAAAATTTTCAATTTGAGACAATCTAGGGTTTCGAAAACTAGTTTGTAGGCGTCGAAATTTAAAAATCACAAATTTGAACCGTCCAAACTTTCTCAAATGGAAAGTTGACCAAAACAACAATTGTAGATCTTGATGAGTTTAACAAACTTGGTATTCAAAACTTTTCAATTTGAAGTCATTTAGAGTTCATAATACTAGAGTCAAAGTGTTGTTTTTTCATTTGACCAAATTTGACTTGGTCAAACTTGCTCAAATGAGACACTAAATGACCTCAGACGAAAAAACTCTGACTACCAAGTTTGATCATCTCAGCAAGATCTACAATTGTTACATAGCTCATTTTCCCATTTGAGAAAGTTTTATCAAACACTAGTCACAAATTCTTGAATCTCATATAGACTTTTCTAAAACTATGTCACACACTTGTGAAATTTAAACTATATTTTGTTCAAACTTTCTCAAATGAAAAAATGGCCTATTTAAGGATTGTAGATCTTGATTAGCTGAACAAACTTGGTATTCAAAACTTTTCAATTTGAGACAATCTAGGGTTCCGAAAACTAGTTTGTAGGCGTCGAAATTTAAAAATCACAAATTTGAACCATCCAAACTATCTCAAATGGAACGTTGACCAAAACAACAATTGTATATCTTGATGAGTTTAACAAACTTGGTATTTAAAACGTTTCAATTTGAAGTCATTTAGAGTTCATAATACTAGAGTCAAAGTGTTGTTTTTTCATTTGACCAAATTTGACTTGGTCAAACTTGCTCAAATGAGACACTAAATGACCTCAGATGAAAAAACTCTGAATACCAAGTTTGATCATCTCAGCAAGATCTACAATTGTTACATAGATCATTTTCCCATTTGAGAAAGTTTTATCAAAAACTAGTCACAAATTCTTGAATCTCATATAGACTTTCTAAAACTATGTCACACACTTGTGAAATTTGAACTACATTTTGTTCAAACTTTCTCAAATGAAAAAATGACCTATATAAGGATTGTATATCTTGATGAGCTGAACAAACTTGATATTCAAAACTTTTCAATTTGAGACAATCTAGGGTTCCGAAAACTAGTTTGTAGGGGCAAACATCGACAGCGACGTAGAAAAAGACTAGAGCAGGGAAAGGTGTTGCACAACTCGAACAACAATCGCAACAATCAGTCTCCCCTCTTGTCATTCGTAATGAATATAGTTCAAACTTAGATGTACTGGACGACGATTTTGAGGACCTAGCTCGGTTTTACGAGGATACCGGTTTGGACCTTGCCCAAGTACTCGCTGAAGGACCATCTGCTCCGAAAGTGGATCCTTGGAAGAAATTTGAACATGGAAAGAGTCTAAACAACCTTGAGGCCTTAGGTGAACTAGGTACGCAAATGTATCTGCTAAACAAGTGGTACATGGCGGTGTGTGAACGGGGAGAGAACTTTGTTTCTGTCAGAGTTAGAAACCAACATTACTTCCATGGCGATGACGTTATATATGTCGAGTTTTTAGAATTACACCAACTATGCCACCTGAACTCTCTCGACAAAAGTCTCATTTGCTTCTATTGTCTGTAAGTGTGATTATTTTCTACTATTAAAGTGTATATATATATATAAAGCTACATGTATATATATATAAATTATATATCCTCACACTATATTTTTATATATGCAGATATGAGATGACAGAACTGAGAAAGAGAAAGGATAATGATGTTGGTTTCGTTGATCCAAATGTTGTATTCAAACACCCTAATCTCCCGCCTCAATGGAAAGCTGAACTCGAGAAAAATCTCATGAGGTTCTTAGTGAACCAACAAAACAAGGACATACTCTTCACCTACAACTTCAAGTGAGTGTTAAATAATTAATGTCGATCATATGGATATTTGTTCAATTATTTGCTTACTAGCTAAGCTATCTCCCATATATATGTTGACTCTAGTTAATGTCGATCATATTTGTGTATAAAAACATATGCAACAATCACTGGATATTGATGGTCATCGATATGGCCAATAGTCGGTTGAGCATCTTAGACTCGTTAAGAAAAGAGCAAACAAAGTACCAAGACATGATAGATATTATCCAAGGATAATTTGGTCTCTCTAGCAACTATATATATCCCGATCTCTTAACTGCAATAATTATTAAAGACCAAATTAATTTTTTATTTTATTGGGCACAGTGTTTGGAAAAGTTTCATTGAGGAACACCACATGAAACATTGCAAAGCGCCACTGGATGTAATCGCATACAAAGTAAGTACTAGCTATATATATATATATATATATATATATATATATATATATATATATATAATTCAATTAACACCATGCATGCTTTCAATTCACCATATCTTTTTTCTCGTAAAAGTGGGTTCTGAGGCAAAAACAGGGGAACAACTACTGCGGATACTATGTTTGCGAGTTCATCATGGCGTACGCAAAAAGAACTCCTGACGAGACCCTCAAAGTACGTTATATAAATATATTCATATATTCACAATTTCTTTTATTGCTCATATATATAAGTAATCACGTGACCAACACACATATATATATTAATATTTTCCTTTAACTTTTATTGAAGACTCTATGGTTGAAGGAAAAAGTCATATGACGTGACCAACTGAAAGCAATTCAAGAGACCATAGCAGGATTTCTTAATGACCAGGTCTTAAACCCCGCCGGCGAGTTCTACAATGACCAGATGGAGTGAATTTGTTATCCCAAGGATATGATAGAATATACAATACAAGCTTTATTTGTAATATATATATACATATTATATGTACATAAAATAACGTACAATATATGTATATGCATGTAATATATACGTTAGTTTCATACTTTAGTTTGTACAAAATGTTCGAACATTATAAGCGTGTAGAATACATATATTATTAGCAGCGTAGAATGCGTATTTGAAAACATATTCGAAAACCAAAACGAATTATCAATTGAAAATAGAAACAAAAAAAGAAAAAAAAAGAAAACCTTTAGTCCCGGTTGGTAATACCAACCGGGACTAAAGGGCCAGCCCACGTGGCCAGACCGGGAGGCCTCTTTAGTCCCGATTGGTATGGACCTTTAGTCCCGGGCGAGAAACCAGGACTAAAGGAGGGGCCCTTTGGTCCCGGATTCGTGCTCCCGGTTGGGAAACCGGGACTGGAGGGGTTCCGAACCGGGACTGAAGGGGTTTCTGTACTAGTTGTACTGTGTAATTCTAAAAAAGTATTTCATGATCAGGTACAGGAAGTGGGCGCACGAGCAGGCAGTCCCCACATGCCTGATACGGAGCTGGTGCAGGCGGTCTTAGTGTGCGCGCGGAAAGCCGAGCTGCCGCGGGTGGTCCCCACATCCATACGCACTGGAAACAGAGTGGCACAGGCGGACCCACCTTTGCGAGTGAAGGCGCGAGAGGGAAGCGAACACACCAGAGCGCGGGGCGCGGGGAAGTGGGCGTGCATCAGGCGCGGGTGTTTGTTCGGACATCTGGGCGCTAGTGTCGCTTGCTGTATTTACTATTGGACATAGGGAGTACATATACAGGTTTCTGACATATAACCTCAGCAAAAGTAAATCCAATGTTTGGTGGAGTACAATCATGTTTTAATTCTCCGTATAAATGTGGGTTGTAAAAGATATACTTCTATAACGGCACTTATAATTAGGATCAAGCTAGGAAAGACATAAGCCTAAAGCCATCATATTTGTTAATTGCAGAATTGGCAAATAATGTTTCCTTTCTTAATAAATAGTACAAGGCATAACTCTCCATATGTATAGCACCATTTTTTGAATCATATCATGCATGCGAAATCAAAGCATGAGTAATTTGTTGCCTTCTAATCAAGAAGAGCCTGGAGCAACACATTTTTTTTTTGAGGGAACAACACATATATTTATAGGTTCCACAGTGCTTAGTTTCAACATCAACCCAAAGCGTTGCAAAAGAAAAGATCAAAAGAAAGAAGAAAGAGAAAAGCAGCCAAGAATTCAAGATGGCCTACATCGCTGCAGCAGTGTTCGCAGTAGTGTCTCTCACCGCCTTGTTCGCCGGCGGCGAGGCCTGCAACAACGTCGCCTCCATGACATGGACCGCGGCGTGCCAGCAGACGGACAGGTGGGAGAAGCTGTGCCAGCAGACGCTCCAGGGTACCGCGCCGGACACCGCAGAGGTGACCGTGTACGCGCTCATCGCGACGAGGCTGGCCAAGCTCAGGTACGAGAACACCTTGTCGGAGGTGGACACGTTGCTGCGGCCCGGGAACGCCCCCGCCGAGTCGCGGGCGGCGTTGGACAACTGCAAGGTGAAGTACGGCTCGGCGCGGCGCCTCATGGCCGGTGTCTCGGACCAGATGTTCGCCTGCGACTTCTCGCTCGCCAGGCAGGAGTACATCGACGCCGAGGTCGGCGTCCGTTCCTGCCAGGATGGACTGCTGCGGCTGCCGAACCAGTACCAAAGCTGGCCGTTGTTCAAGAAGGTCTCTGATGATCATGAGTTGACCATAGTCGCGTATTTACTAGGCGCTATCTTTCTTGGCAGGTAGACTCTCTAGAGTACACAGCAGCAGCAGGTTTAAGTTGCATTGTTTTGCGGACGATCTTGTGCTTTTCAAAAACATAACGAGTGGTTCATGATCGGTTTTTGTCATTAATTCTGATGTGTTACTATATTATGTTATTGGAACGTCGTTGCTCTTTATAAGTATGCAAACCAAAACTTTTTTGTCATATATATATCAGTATCTGTCTTTCTGCTATATACCCATGTCCATTTCTGTTTCTACCCGTACCTTTTAGTTTCTTTAGTTTATATACTGCAAGCAACAATGAGTTCCAAAAGTCCTTTATTGTTGTGTGCGGGTTAAGATTTGGCTGTGTAGCTCACAATTTAGCTTGGGATTTGGTTTCGAGCATTTGGTCAGGAGCAAACTTATTAGAGAGAGCAAACTCTCAAGACATTCTCAGATTCATGATGCCTTCAGATGGTTGTGGAAGAGCTTTCACCAGCCTAAGCATTAAGCGCTTCGGGATGGCATTCGGCTCATACCAGAGGGCACTAGGGAACGCATCATAGTGGAGACTGGTTCCCAAGAGCTGGCCTCGCTGTGGAAGAACGAAGGAAAACACAGGTCCGATATCAATGCAATTCTTGATGAAGTTGAGGAGATGGCCTCAAACTTCACCTCAATCTGTCAGGGTTCTCCACACTAGAAGATCGGCGAATTTCGCAGCTCACTTGTGTGCCCAACTTGCTTCATCTACTTTAGCTACTTGTGTTTGGTTTATACCCCCCTAGCTTCTTGCTGCAATGTCTGCAATTTGATTGCAATCACACTGTTTAACCAATGAAGCGAAAAAATCTATAAAAAAAAGTGTTATTTTTGCTTCTTCTAAAAGATTGGCAAAGTACAAGTAATATTCCACGAAGAAAGGATGTGCATCCGGAAAGTTACAGGTGTGTTTTATTTCTCAACGATAATGAAGAGACTCTTGAAAAACTCTTTCTAGACTGAATTTACTAAAAACTATGTTTTATACTGCTAAATTTGCAATGCCCTAATAACTGCAGTGTTGTAGAGGATCTACAAACAATACTCAGAGATCAGCCTCAGTCCCTTCATGAATGCAATAAACTTAATGGCCTACTAGTGTATTTCGACAGTAAGAAACAACTGGATCTTCAATGACCTGCAACTTGGGATGAAAACGGTATGGATATTTTCCGGCCGTATTCGAAACCGAATCCGTTTAGAGGGGTTGAGATCTGTCCGTATCCGAGTCCGGATATCCAACATCCGATATCGTATTCGTATCCGAATACTCAAATCGCATATTTATGATGTCGATATCCAATCGTATCCTATCCGACATAGTTGACACTATCCGTATTCGAATTCGAATCCAGACAGAAATATGAAAACAAATGTAATATCGATGATATCCGTCCGTATCCGATCTGTTTTCATCCCTACCTGCAACCATACCTTGACAGTTGCCGAGCTCTTTTTTTCTCTAAGAAATGGCTCTACTTTCTCACAGAGACATATACAAAGCCCCCAAACACTCCCAGTGCTGGCAGATCCCCCAACACTCAGCAAGCCATCTACAAGCACCCAAACACTCTCTATTGTCCGGCATAGACATATATACATACATACATAGTTACAGAAACATATATTTACATAGATATAATAGATGGCATTAGCTGTACTCCATGTAGCAACATTTATGGGCTAGCTATAAAAGAAATTTTATTTTCATGATCACATTATATATATGAAATAATCATAAATAATAAGTTGCCTATTTGTTACAACTCTAACAAAGACATGACGCTACACAGTTCTTATCTCCGTATAGAATTAAGGTTCCACTTGGAGGATGAATTGCCGTTGATGACTGATGAAATGGGATGGACGTACAAAGTTATAGATGCTGCTTCCCTTGTTTTGAGTACTTCCTCCGTCCCGTAATAAATAAGTTTATGAAAATTTTCGGACAAAATAAAAGATGTTGGGCAAAGCACACAAAAGCTACCGTAAGGGGAGCCCCTAGTTTGAGAAATCCCTCATGTAGTAAATTATATTTTTCTCCTCTTTCTCTCGTCGTTGCCATCGCCGTCGTCGTCGCCGCCGCACTGTCCGTGCCGCCGACGAGCCGTCCGCTGTGCCAAGCTCCGCGCCGCCTTCGCTTGGTCCGCGCCGCCCGCAATCCTTCGCAGTAAGTTTTCCATCTCCTCCTCTATCCTTCCGTGTCTTCTCCATCGAAAACCATGCACTGTAGGGTCATTTTTGAGTTTTGCAGCCAAGCTCTGTCGCCGGCCATGGCGCGCCGCCGTGATTTTCCCTGTTCTGGTCGGCCACTGTCGCCTCTTCCACCGCTGATCCAATCTCGGCCACGGCCGATATTCATCCATACCCCTTCGTCTAGAAATTTTGCAAAAGAGCCCCAATGTTTTCTAAAATCAACCCGCAGACCATAGCGCAATCACAGATTACGTTTTCTTCTTTGAAAAGCGTAGTTTCTTCGGTTTAGATCCAAAATACGCTTTCACTTATTTACATATTTGCCACTGATTTTGTTTTAGCCATAACTTCTCCGTTTTAACTCCGATTTGATCCGTTCAACTTGCGTTAGGTTTGTAATTTCATAATCTACATGTTAATACTACTGTTAAGTAGGTTTTCAACTTTTAAAATTCATGGCTAGATTTAATCTATTATTTTATTAAAGGAAATCTTGTTTATTTCATATCTTCTGTGTTTTAATTCCGTTTTAGTCCATTCAAGTTGCGTTAGATTCAAAGCGACGAGATCTACGCGTTAGTAACAATAGTTATCATGCCACTATTTCTGGAATTTCATGGTTTAAAGTCTAATTTGAATAATAATTATACAATTGGGTTTTATAAATAAAATATGATTTGTTTTACTTTAGTATTACAATTCAAACTTAAATTTGACTTAAATTATATTATCTATAAAATATCTTATATATGTTTTTATATAATTAAAGAACATGAAGCTAATAGTTTTACGAGTAGATCTTTTGGTAGTTGTATCGTTTCCACCGTAGCTCCGATTAGAGTGCTTTTTCGCGTTTGTGTGTTCGTAGCGAGACGTAGATTCGTTTTACAAACTTTTCATCTTGATTTTATGTTTGGTGTACTATTCTAATTTAGATCTATTGTTTGCTTCATGTATGATTGTATGGATGCTTGTGTGGTGCTTTATGATTAAGTCCAGTCGGTGAGATATACGTGGTGATCAAGAAGAAAAAGAAGAAGAACATTGAAGATTAAAGCTTACCGAAGGATCGGTGTTTAAAGCAAGTATAGCATGGGATCTTTCTTGTTGTCCTATACACCATTAATCATTTAATTCCTACTACATGTGTCTACCTTGACTGCCACTAAGAATTTCTTAGTACTTTGTTACCCTGTACCTATATCTTTGGGGTATTGCATTGGGTAGTATGATGCTAGTGCTCAACTAAAGCCATAATCTTGTAACTTGACTAATGGAATATGCAATAAACACTAAAATATGCTTTTTAGCAACATGGAACAAGGGGGCTAGAGCATTGGCCTATTTTTATGGTGCTCTAGATTTCTCTCTTTAAGGACTTATCTGTGAGTGATCATCTAGGACTTACAGTACAGCTGTGAGGGCTACATGGCTCTAGCTTTAGCTCAGTATGAGGACCTTTTCTAGCTTGTTAAAAGTTACCTTTATGGCGCAAGAGGGGTGTGTTCTGGGTTGGATATAGTGCGGCCTCTGTCCATCAGTGTATAGGCTGCGCGTAATTGTGCCTGTCGGAAGGGGAGCCCTACATTCGCAGGCCACAGAAACCTAGCGGCCCTAACTTGTTAGACGAACCTTTGAAAGGCTTTATAGTGAACCCTGCCGACCTTCCTTGGTAGTGGGTCAAGAGGCTGATCACCTCGGATGAAAGGGTAAATCATGACTCACAGTGAAAGTGTACAACTTCTGCAGAGTGTAAAACTGGTATATCAGTCGTGCTCATGGTCACGAGCGGCCTTGGAACCCTTACGGAATAGATGATGGACACTAATGATATGGATGATGAATATGCTCACTAATGGTTAATTGTTTATGCTATTTATTATTCATGTTTACCTGATCATGTGTTTATATGGGCTTGTGATGAACTTGTTGCTACTCAATTGCTAAAATCATGACTCATTAAAAGCTAATCGCAGTTAACCAGTGTCAGCCTTTTGAGCCTTATGAACCCCATGTTATATTTGTTGAGTACGACATGTACTTACGCTTGCTTTATTTTTCAATTATTTGGATAAAATCCCGGATGGGTACAAGATTGCTAGAGTATGGAGGAATTAGGCTTGTGATCAACCAGTCAGTTGTCCCTGTGGATTTGGAGTCTTCGCCTGAAGATCGGAGTTGTCTTTACGCTGTCTATACTCTGAGGTTATAATCTTTATACTATTACGCTATGTATTTAAGCATTGTCATTTGATATTACCTTTATTTGTAGGTATATGTGAGATTTGACTTTCGGGGCTCACATAAGATGCTCCCCCCGTCACATGCCCCGCCCGCGCCGCTTGCTCCCGCCCGTCGTGCGCCTTGCCCGTGCCGCTCGCTCCCACCCGTCGCGCGCCCAGCCTGTGCCGCTCCCTCCCGCTCTCTACCGCACGGATGCTCCGTCCGCCTGCCGTGGCCGTGTCCGCCTCCTCAGTGCCACCTGCCCGCCCAGACTTATTCTGCAGGGCCACCTCCACCGTGGCAGTTTGCCGCGCCGCTCGCATGGACCCGTCCTGCCTTCCACGGCCACCTCCACTGCTCTAGTTCCCCGCGCCGCCCGCCCATGTTGCAAAGTGTTTTAGATATTTCAAAGGTATGTTGCAAGTGTTTCATATGGATGTTGAAAAAGTATATCCGGATATTGCACATGTTGCAATGCCTATACACATATGTTGCAAGTGTCTATTCAAAATGTTTCATCTCTACTTTAGACGTATGTTGTAAATATTTTATCTGGATTATGTTGTAAGCATTTTATCTGGATGTTGCATATGTTGGAGTGGCTATACACATATGTTGCAAGCGTATGTTCCAAATGTTTCATTTGTTTTAGACGTATGTTGCAGCAAGTGTTTCATGAGCCTGGGCGGGAAGCAGGCGCAGACGCAGGCGGTCCCCGCATGCGAGATATGGAGCGGGTGCAGGCGGCCCATCGTGCGCGTGGGAAGCGGAGCAGGCACGGGCGGTCCCCACATGCATGCGCGTGGGAAACGGAGCGGCGCGGGCTGTCCCTGCCTATGGATGCAAAGGCGAGAGGGAGGCGAACTCACCAGAGAGCGGGGCATGGGGGAGTGGGCACGCAGCAAGCAAGGGCGTCCAAACGATGTCTGTACGCTAGTATCGCCCATTTACAATTCGACATAGGGAGTACATATACAGGTTTCGACATGTGACCTCAGCAAAACTAAATCATGTTTGGTTGCAGTTCAATCATGTTTAATTCTCCGTAAATGTGAGTTGTAAAAGGTATACTTCTATAACTGCACTTATAATTAGGATCAAGCTAGGGAAGACATAAGCGTAAACAAATTGTATCTTGTGAAATGGCAAATAATGTTTCCTTTCTTGATAAATAGTATAAGGCAAGATAACTCATATATAGCACCATTTTTGGAATCATATCATGCATGCGAAACCACACAATGAGCAACACATATATTTATAGGTCCCTCAGTGCTGAGTTTCAACATCAACTCAAAGCCTTGAGCAAAAGAAAAGATCAAAAGAAGAGAAAAGAAGCCAAGATGGCCTACGAAGCTGCAGCAGTGTTCGCAGCAGTGTCTCTCACCGCCTTGTTCACCGGCGGCGAGGCCTGCGACAATGTCCCTTCCATGACATGTACCGCGGCGTGCAAGGAGACGAACAAGTGGGAGCAGCTGTGCGAGCAGACGCTCCAGACCGCGCCGGACACCGCCGAAGTGACCGTGTACACTAGTAGAGAACAGACCTTGATCCAAGGGCCAAATCAGGCTCTAGTCCCGACATTTTTTGCGCCCGGGACTAGAGAGACCTTTAGTCCCGGTTGGTGGATCCAACCGGGACTAAAGGTCCCTGCCCAACGGCTCCTGCGCCAGGTCGTTGTGGCAGGGGACCTTTAGTCCCGGTTGGATACACCAACCGGGACTAAAGGTCGACCTTTACTCCCGATTGGTGGATCCAACCGGGAGTAAAGCTCTTGTCCCGGCTGGTGGCGTGGCCCGTGGCTGAAAACATACCTTTAGTCCCGGTCGGATCCACCAACCGGGACTAAAGGTCCACCCTATATATACCGGCCGGCTTCTTCCTCCCTGAGCCGGCCGGCTTCTTCCTCCCTGAGCCCGCCCAAGAGCTCAGTGTTCTCGCTCTTCCATCCATTCTTCTTCGATTCTCCGTCGATTTCTTCGATTCCTCCGTCGATTCTTCGGTTCTAAAGGTTACCAACTTCAAACTCTCATGTTTCACCATTGTCTTATTTCATTTTGTTCACTATATATAATTATATATATATGGTTCTTTATTGTGGTTTTTTTCATTTGTAAGCAATTTGAGCTCAAAATCACTTAAAGTTTGCATATTTACATTAAGGAAGGTTAAAGTAGCTATTAAAAACTAGTATTCACCGTTCATTTGTAGCATGCATAGCACACTTCATTGTTTAGAGATATAGAGAATTTTAGAGTTTTTTTTAATTTTATTTGATTATAAATGAGAAATTTATAGTGTATTAAAAAATGAGTATAGAGAGTAGATGGCAACTGCTTTCGGGTCCTTGGCCTCTCATGGGTTCCCAAAGCGACTTAGGCCAGGCCTCCCACTCATTGCATGCGGCAAGTGTTGTGATGAGACGAAGATTGTGATGGAGTACCGAGTGAAGAAGGAGGGTCCGAACAAGGGTCGCATTTTCTACAAGTGTCCGGATCGCAATGTGAGTTATTTTATCGTATTTAATGACTATGGTTAGTTTATACCTATTTTCATGATGGTTGTGATTAAAGTTCTAATTTATGTTTTAATTTCAGTGGGATGGCACTGGATGTTCAGGCTTCTACTGGGAGGAAGAATATGTTGAACTCGTGCAAAAATATCTTGCACAACAGGCAGATATGGTGGCTAATGATGCAGTGATCCAGCCAAAGAAGCCCAAAGATGTTGAACAAACGGGAGATCTGTTTGTTTTAGTTGAGATTGGTCGCAAAATCCTTGTTCTGCTGAAGTGCATTTTAGCTTTAGTGTTTATAGTGGTAGTTGGGATTGTCTACATTGTAGCGAGGCTTTCTTAAATTTATAGCTTTTGTGGTGGTATGCATGTTGTATAGTTAACTAATTATGTTCTAGGTTTTAATACGGTATTTATGTCATATAATGCAGATGAGTCGGCATTGGATGTACAATGCTGATCATCGCTCACAAGAGTTCATGGACGGCGTGCATTCTTTATTACGTGCGGCCGAGGCAAACAAACGCGATGGTTTCATGTGCTGCCCATGTGCCGTATGTAAGAATACAATGGAATATGCTAACTCAAAGACTCTTCATTCACACTTGTTCAAGTCGGGTTTCATGGCAAACTATATTTGTTGGACGAAGCATGGAGAAACCGGAGTTTTTAATGGAAGAAGGTGAAGAAGAACAATGGGGCGATGATGACATTTTGCTGAATATGGTGCCTTCAATGATACTGCAATGGAGGAAGCTAAAGAAGAGGTGGGGGCAAAGGAGAAACCCGCTGAAGAAGAGGCGGGGGCAGAGGAGGAGCCCGCTGACGATCTTGGTCAGGCCATTCGTGACGCACAAAGAGAATGCGAAAGTGAAAAGGAGAAGATCAAGTTCGACCGCATGCTAGAGGATCACAAGAAATTGCTATACCCAACTTGTGATGCGGGGCAGAAAAAGTTAGGTACCACATTGGAATTGCTGCAATGGAAGGCAAAGAATGGTGTATCTGACAAGGGATTCGCGGAGTTGCTAAAAATCCAAAAGAAGATGCTTCCGAAGGATAACGAATTGCCCAGCACTACGTATGAAGCAAAACAGGTAGTCTGCCCTTTAGGATTAGAAATCCAGAAGATACATGCATGCCCTAATGACTGCATCCTCTACCGTGGCATGGAGTACGAGAAGTTGGATGCATGCCCTGTATGTCACGCGTCGCGGTATAAGATCAGGCGAGATGACCCTGGTGATGTTGAGGGCGAACGTCCCAAGAAGAAAATCCCTGCCAAGGTTATGTGGTATGCTCCTATAATACCACGCTTGAAACATCTTTTTAGAAATAGAGGACCATGCAAAGTTGTTGCGATGGCACAAAGAAGACCGTAAGGTAGACAATATGTTGAGACACCCTGCTGATGGGTCCCAGTGGAGAGCAATCGATAGAGAATTCCCGAGTTTGCAAGTGACGCAAGAAACTTAAGGTTTGCTTTAAGTACGGATGGTATGAATCCTTTCGGGGAGCAGAGCAGTAGTCACAGCACTTGGCCTATTACTCTATGTATCTACAACCTTCCTCCCTGGTTATGCATGAAGCGTAAGTTTATTATGATGCCGGTGCTCATCCAAGGCCCAAAGCAACCTGGCAACGACATTGATGTGTACCTGAGGCCACTAGTTGAAGAACTTCTACTTTTGTGGAACAAGCCAGGTGTACGCGTGTGGGATGAGCACAAGCAGGAGCACTTTGACCTACGAGCATTGTTGTTCGTAACAATCAATGATTGGCCAGCTCTAAGTAATCTTTCAGGACAATCAAACAAGGGATATAATGCATGCATGCACTGTTTCGGTGACATGAAAGGTATATTCTTGAAAAAGTGTCACAAGGTCGTGTACCTTGGGCATCGACGATTTCTTCCTGCAAATCACCCCGTAAGAAAGAAAGGCAAGCATTTTAAAGGTAAGGCAGACCACCAGACCAAGCCTCGCAACCGAACTGGTGAGGACGTCCTCGATATGGTCAATGATGTGAAAGTAATATTGGAAAGGGACCCTGGCAGCCAACCTGTTTCGAAGGACGCCAACGGTCACGCACCCATGTGGAAGAAGAAGTCCATATTTTGGGAGCTACCCTATTAGCAAGTCCTAGAGGTTCGCAGCGCGATCGACGTGATGCACCTGACGAAGAATCTTTGTGTGAACCTGCTAGGCTTCATGGGCGTGTATGGAAGCCTAAGGACACAATTGAAGCACGATAGGACCTATGGTGTTTGAAAGAACGAGACAACCTGCATCCAGAGAAGACAGATGATGGATGTCAGTACTTAAGTCCTGCCAGCTACACTCTTAGCAAAGAAGAGAAGGACAGCTTGTTTGAATGCCTAGATAGCATTAAGGTACCGTCTGGATTCTCCTCGAATATAAAGGGTATAATAAATGTGCCAGAGAAGAAATTTGGACACTTAAAGTCCCATGACTGCCACATGCTGATGACTCAATTGCTTTCAGTTGCATTAAGAGGAATTCTACCGCCAAATGTACGTCTAGCCACCGTGAAGCTATGTGCATTCCTCAATGCAATTTCTCAGAAGGCAATCGATCCAACGGATCTAGCGAAACTACAGAATGATGTGGTTCAATGTCTTGTCAGCTTTGAGTTGGTGTTCCCTCCTTCCTTCTTTGATATCATGACACACCTCCTAGTTCATCTGGTCAAGGAGATTACTATTCTCGGTCCTGTGTTTCTACACAACATGTTCCCCTTTGAGAGGTTTATGGGAGTCCTGAAAAAATATGTTCATAACCGTGCTCGGCCAGAAGGAAGCATCGTCAAGGGCTACGGAACAGAGGTCATTGAGTTCTGTGTTGACTTCATTCCCGATATTAACCTGATTGGTGTTCCTGAATCACGACACGAGGGGAGACTAAGTGGAAAGGGGACACTAGGGAAGAAAACATATATTGGTAAGGGTGATGATTATTTCAATAAAGCACACTACACAGTTCTATAGAACTCCGCCTTGGTAGATCCGTATATCGAGACACACAAGAACCTCCTCCGATCTGAGTTCTCAGGGAAGTCTGAAGCATGGATTACGCGTCAGCACATGGAAACTTTCAGCAACTAGTTGCGAAAAGAATGTCAGGGTGATGAGAGTATTGATGAGGAGTTGTATTTGTTGGCTAGGCAGCCATCGTGGCATATCCTCACATACAAAGGGTATGAGATAAATGGGAATACATTTTACACAGTAGCACAAGATAAAAGGAGCACCAACCAGAACAGTGGTGTCCGCATAGATGCCACCGACCCTAGTGGGAACAAGCAAACATATTATGGCCGCATAGAGGAGATATGGGAACTGGACTATGCATCTCATTTTAAGGTACCTTTGTTCAAGTGCCAGTGGGTAAAGACGACTGGAGGCGGCGTAGTAGTAGTCGACAACCAGTATGGAATGACAACAGTGGACCTCAACAATATTGGGTACAAAGGCGAACCGTTTGTCCTTGCGAAGGATGTGACTCAGGTGTTCTATGTCAAGGATATGTCTACAAAACCGAAGAGAGGGAAAAACGACAACCACGCAATCAATGATGAGCCAAAGCGCCACATAGTTCTTTCAGGAAAAAAGAAACATCGTCGGAATCGAAGACAAGTTAGACATGTCAGAAGATTATGAAAGGATGACCGAATTTCACCCTTCACAGTGAACAAAGACCCTAGCATCCAGCTAAACGATGAGGACACTCCATGGTTACGGCGCGATCATAACCAAGGGACATACGTCAAGAAGAAGTTCACTACTATGCCCGCTTGGTATATATATATTGATGTTCAATAGTGTGTATTTGAGATATTATGTAATAATTGTGAATTTATGTTTGAATGTGGGGTTATATCACATTGAAACGATGTGAAAACAAATTTATGTTTGATGTTGGGATTATGTCGCGTTGAAATGATGTGAAAACAAATTTATGTTTGATGGTGGGATAATGTCACGTTCAAATGATGTGAAAACAAATTTCCAGTCGAAACACAAGAGTTTTTCTGAATTTAATTAAACATTATATTTTTTGCATTATCGAAATAGTAATTTAAACACAATATTATGTTTTAAAACTTGTTAAAAAAATTAAACTTTAGGTCACAGAATTTTGCTGTGTACAATAAAGCAAAATAGAATCTATATTTTTTTAAACATTTTTATGCCTTGTATTTAATTTTCTGTGCATTTAACAAACATTTTATCAATTGTATTTAATAAAGCAAAATAAAATCCTAATGAATTGGCGGGCAGTGAAACTGCATGTTTGTTGCCCGCCAAAACACCTTTAGTCCCGGCTGGTGGCGGCGCCCGGGATTAAAGGTATTTTCCTCTGCTCCCGCCCCGGCCCCTCAGGGACCTTTAGTCCCAGGCCCTGTGAACGCCCGGGACTAAAGGACCTTTAGTCCCGGCTAGTGGTTGAGCCCGGGACTAAAGGTTCTCCACCTATATAAGCGCCCGCCCGGCCCCTCTTCTTCCTCCTCCCCACTGCCCTAAGTCTACCGCCGCCGACGCCGCCGTCGACGCCGCACCTCGTCCACACGCCCACCTCGCCGACGCGGCCCACCTCGACGACACCGGCGCCCCTCCTCGACCTCGTGCCGGCCCCCGACCCCCACTGGCTCCGCCCATCGGCGCCCCGACGCCGGCCCCCAACCCCCACCGCTCGGCCATCGGCGCCCCTCCTCGACCTCGCGCCCACCGGCGCCTCGACCCTACGCCACACCGACACGCCACCCCGGATCGACGGCCGCACGCCACATCGACACGCCGCCCCGGATCGACGGCCCTATGCCGACCCTACGTCGCCGACCCTACGCCGCCCCCACTGCCACTACGCCGCCGACCCTACGCCGACCCTCGACGCCGGTCATCACCGCCCCGACGCCCACCGAAGCTCACCGCCGAGCACACGGTATATGACTTGCATTGTGTGTATGGTATATGACTTGTGTGTATGCAGTGTATGTTGTAACTGCGGAGCAACGCCGCCCCGTTGTTGTATATGCGGAGCAACGCCGCCCCGTTGTTGTATATGCGCAGCAACGCCGCCCCGTTGTTGTATATGCGGAGCAACGCCGCCCTGTTGTTGTATATGCGGAGCAACGCCGCCCCGTTGTGTTGTATATGCGTAGCAACGTACGCCGCGATTCGTCCTAGCGAGAACGACGATTCGCCCTAGCGAGAATGATGATTCACCCTAGCGAGAAGGGCGAATTCGCCCTAGCGAGAACGGCGAATTCGCCCTAGCGAGAACGATGATTCGCCCTTCTCGCTAGGGCGAATCGTCATTCTCGCTAGGGCGAATTCGTCGTTCTCGCTAGGGCGATTTTTCCTTCTCGCTAGGGCGAATTGTCGTTCTAGCTACGGCGAATCGTCGTTCTCGCTAGGGCGAATTGTCGTTCTCGCTAGGGCGAATTGTACATATATGACTTGTTTACATATATGAATTGTTTATATATATGACTTGTTTATATATGTGACTTAGATTTTGTTAAATTTGTTAGATATGGCTGCCCCGGGAGACAACATGGATGAAGAAATGATGAATATTATTGCTGGAGGTGATGCGCAGGATGTTGATGACGGAAGTCAATATCTAGCTCTTGAAAATGAGCAAGAAAATGTTTTGCAAGAAAATACAGGCGAGGTATATATACTAAATATATATTATATGTGGAATATTGTATATATTTCTGTGTACAAAAGATATTTATTTATTATTTTTTTATATGTAGCCCTCTGGATCGGTGACCACAACGGCGAAGAGCAAAAATGTTCGAGGACCGAAGAAACCACTGGAGGGCCGGTACATAATATCGGAATTCAAGATCGAGACAGGCGAACCACTTGGTCCACATAAAAGGAAATTCGTGGAACACTGTGGGTACCTTGTAAGAGACAGAATTCCGATCAGTATCCGTGAATGGAAGAAAAAGATCAACGAGCCTGATGTTAGTTTTGTCCCTGACGTTGACAAGAATTTGCTCTGGAATGATATCCTTGCCCATTTCACGTTGCAAGCGGATGATTATGATGATATCAACGATGATGAATTGAAGGAGCTAGTTCGATCATGGGCTATGAAGAAGATGGCCACACAATTCCAGACTTGGAAGAAATACCTATACAACACATACATCAAGAAGAACGAAACGCCAAATTGGGTTACTGCTAAGGGCCCAATCTCGAAACAGAGGGCCTATTGCAATGCTTTCGTACAGTACAAGACATCAGAAGAGGGTGAGGCACGGGTGAGAAGGAACCAAGAGAATGCCCGAAAAAGGTATACCACCATGACATGGGATCAGGTGGCTACGATACTGCCATTTCGAAGTGGCAAAAAATGGAAGCGAACATTATTGCCAAGGGGATCAAACCAGAATCAGCCAAGTGGCCCCTACGCTCGAAGAATTAGTTTTTCGGTCATGGGGGAAGACTCGACCCACAGACCGGTCGAGCAGTGTATGGGCCAAAACTCGAAATAGCAGCACGCCGATTGGCTTTTGCTATAGAAGCCAAAGAGATTGGTGCGTTCAAGCCCAATAGAGAGAAGGATGAGCTGACGTATGCCATCGGGACTGCTGAACACACTGGCCGAACCAGAGGCTTAGGACGCAACACTCCATGGGTTCATGGTTTTCCTGATGACAGGGAAACCTACCGAAGCCACCAGAGAAGCAAGGAGGAGCAAGCAGCGCGGGTGGCAGTGTTGGAGGAAATGGTGCTTGAAGCAAAGGAGCGAGAAAAAGCAATGGAAGCAAGAATGCAGGAAGAAATCAGAAAGCAAGTGCAGATAGCAATGAGTGCTCAGAGGCAGGCATCAGAGCCAGGAATGAATGTTAATATTAGCCCCCCTGGTCAGTTGAAAAGCAGTTGCGCTTCCACTGAGCTGCCAAAGCAAGATGACGCAGCGCTGCGCTTCCCCGTGGATGATGTCACTATTCCAATGACATCAATTGAGCTACATGTTCCAAGGGGGAATGACACAATCAAGGTCGCTGTCGGTGTTTTTTACTCCTCTAGACCCTACCAAGACACCAAGAATCCATGGGGCACCAATACAACCTAGATATGCTAGGGTTGCAGTGGACCAAGTGAGCAAAGGTTATGAGGATCTAGTTCTTGACATTCCTGGAGGTGATGGAGAGAAGACTCTAGGAGAAGCAGAGAAGGCATATATACTATGGCGCAAGCGCTACATCATTATCCCTGGGGCGTCTGCTCCATCGCCAGCAGACATTAGGTGCGGACAAAAGTTAACAAAACATTTTTTTGATAATTTTCAATGGGCATGACTAATAATAAGCATTTACTTATATCTCATTATTTTTTATACTCACAAAGCAGGGCATCCACCAACCTAAGTCCAGTTGTTGCTTCTCCCGACCATCATAGTGCTCAGGGCAATGATGACGCCTTCGAAGGCACTGCTGCATCCCCACCATCTCCAACTCCTCCGCCGCCTCCAAGGAAGTCCACAACTCCTCCGCCGAGGTCTCCAACACCTTCGCCGCCTCCAAAGTCTGCACTGCCTCCAAGGCGGTCTCCAACGCCTCCCCCACCTCCAAGGAAGCCAGCCCCTAAGAGGTCCGCCCTGCAAACGAAGTCGTTGCCCCGCCCATCGGCAAAGAAGCAGAAAGCAAGTACTCATCCAGTTCCTCAAAAACTGTCTTATGAGAAAAGTGATCAGGAATTAAAGGATGCAGTACAAAAAGATGTGCATGATTTCTTTGAAGGTGTAAAACAGGCACAACGAGCGAGGGACAACCCGGAGAAATCATACTTCTACCTACCTCCGGATCAGCTAAGAAAGAAGGTGGAACAAAAAAAACGGGATTCTCTTAAGAGCGCCGCGAAACAACCGATATCGGACTATGACCGCTCTCTCACCAAGTCATATGAGGCGGCGCAAAAAAAGAAGACAGTAGGGAAAGGTGTTGCACAACTCGGACAACAATCGCAACAATCAATCCCCCCCCCCCTTGTCGTTCCTAACGAATATGGTTCAAACTTAAACTTAATGGAGGAGGTAGGCGGCTATGAGTCGTTGCTTCAGTTTTATCACGACACTGGTTTGAACCTTGCCCAAGTGCTCGCTGAAGGACCATCTGCTCTGGAAGTGGATCCTTACAAGAAGTTTGTAGCAGGCCAGAGTCTATACAACCCAGAGAAATTAGATGAACTGGGTACGCAAATGTACCTGCTAAACGAGTGGTACATGTCGGCGTCTGCTGCGGGACAAATCTACATTTCTGTCAGAATTAGAAACCACCATTACTTTCGTGGCAATGACATTATCTATGTCGAGCTTCCAGAATTACACCAACTATGCCACCTGGACTCTCTCGACAAAAGTCTCATTAGCTGCTATTGTCTGTAAGTGTGATTATTTTCTACTATATTCACAATTTCTTTATTATATATTCACAATATATATTCACTATTTTCATGTATGCAGATATGAGATGACAGAACTTAGAAAGAGAAAGGATAATGATGTTGGGTTCGTTGATCCATATGTCGTATTCAAACACCCTAACCCCCCGAAGGATTATAAGCCAGAACCTGAGAGAAATCTCATGAATTTCTTAGTGAACCAACGCGACAAGAAGGAGATACTCTTCCCCTACAACTTCAAGTGAGTGTTATTATAAGTAATTAATGTCGATCATATATATGGGACATCAATATTTCCTTACTAGCTAGTTACCTCTCTCACACACACATATATATATATATGTTTATGCAGCAATCACTGGATATTGATGGTCATCGATATGGCCAATAGTAGATTGAAAATCTTAGACTCGTTGAGAAAATCACAAACGGAGTATCAAGACATGATAGATATTATACAAGGGTAATTAATTTAGTTTCTCTATAACAACATATATATATATATATATATATATATATATATATATATATATATATATAATGGCGCCGATCTCTCAACAATTATTAAAGGTTAAATTATTTTTTTATTTTATTGGGAGCAGGGTTTGGAAAAGGTTAATTGAGGAACAAAAAATGAAACATTGCAAAGAGCCACTGGATGTAATCGCACACAAAGTAAGTACTATAACTACACATTTATATTCAATTAACACCATATGATGATTTCAATTCACCCTAATTGATTTTTTTTCGTAAAAGTGGGTTCTAAGGCAGGAGCAGGGTAACAACTACTGCGGATACTATGTTTGCGAGTTCATCATGGCGTACTCAAAGAGAACTCCTGAAGAGCGTCTCAAAGTACGTATATAAATACTTTTTCCTTCATATTATTTCGATCGTATATTTACAATTTCTTTATTGCTCTCATTTGTATAAGTAATTACATGAGCAATACACATACATATATATATATATATTAATACATTTTCCTTTAACTTTTATTGAAGACTGAATGGTTGAGGAAAAGAGTCATATGACTTGACCAACTTAAAGCAATTCGAGAGACTATAGCAGGATTTCTCAATGACCAGGTCATCAACCCCAACGGCGAGTTCTACAATGACTCAAACGAAACGTGGAATCCAAATCTGGAGGAGTGAATTCCTAAGGACCTAAACAATTTATATATCAAACATTTGTAATATATATAGAGTATGGTGTACAAAGTAAGGACGCGTATATTCGTTTGTTATTTATGTACAAAGTTCGAACGAAAACTTACGCGTGCGAAGTACACATATATATTACTATTATATATTACTATTAGCAGCGTATTCGAAAATATATTTTAATATCAAAACTAACTAATCATTAAATGAAAAAAGACATCAAAAATAGAAACCAGAAAAAGGAAAAAAAAAGAGGGACCTTTAGTCCCGGTTGGTAACACGAACCGGAACTAAAAGTCCTGCCGCGTGGCGTTGAACGCCAACCCTGAAGACCCCCCTTTAGTCCCGGTTGGTGTTTCCAACCGGGACTAAAGGTCGCCAAGCCGGGACTAAAGGAGGGTACCTTTAGTCCCGGATTGGTACTCCCGGTTGGGAAACCGGGACTAAAGGGGTTTCCCAACCAGGAGCAAAAACCCTTGCTGCACTAGTGGTACGCGCTCATCGCGACAAGGCTGGCCAAGAGGAGGTACGAGGACACCATGGCGGAGCTGGACCAGATGCTGGGCCCCGTGGGGCGCTGAGCGGTTGGCGATCGACAACTGCAAGGAGAAGTACAGCGCGGCGCTGAGCAAGATGGCCGTTGTCGTGGACCACATGTCCGCCTGCGACTTCTCGCTCGCCAGCAAGGAGTACATCGACGCCGAGGCCCGCGTCCGTTCATGCCAGGAAGGACTGCAGCCGTACCAGTTCTTGCCGTTGTTCGCCAAGGTCTCTGCCGATCATGATTCGACCCTGGTCGCGTATTTACTAGGCGCTATCATTGTTGGCAGGTAGACTCTCAAGAGTACACAGCAGCAGCAGGTTTAATTTGCGTTGCATAGCGGACGATCTTGTGCTATTCATAAAGATAATGAGTGGTTCATGATCGATTTTTGTCATTAATTCTGATGAGTTAATATATTATGTTATGTGAACGTCGTTGCTTATAAAGTATGCAAATCATAACATTTTTGTGATATATAAGTATCTGTCTATCTGCTACATATCCATATCCAATTCTGTTCTACCCGTACCTTTTTGTTTCTTTAGTTTCTATAATATATATATTCAAGGAATTCCATGTAATTTATACTCACGGCTAGAGAACAGACCTTCGGCTTAGAGTCCCGGATCTATGTTTTTTGGGCATCGGAGACCTTTAGTCCCGGTTGGTAACACCAACCCGAACTAAAGCTAGGGTCTACATTATGGCCGGTTGGTGTTACCAACACGGACTAAAGAGTCTTGGCTTTTAGCCCCGGTTGTCCTCCAACCGGTTAGTTCGAAAGGAAAGCAATTTTTATTAAGGATGGCAAAGGAAACATGATGACTCCTCTAAGTGTGAAAAATATATACATGTGTATGTAACTTTTTCAATGTTTTTACATAATATGTCCATATTCATAACAAAGAATCACAATATTATGATAAAAAATGGGTGAATTGATGCCTTTTTGTGCCATGAATTAAAACATATATAGAGGTATTAAAAACGTTTCCACTTTGTTGGGGGGGGGGGGGGGGGGGGGCATGGCCCTTGCTATCCCATTGGTTCCACCACTAGTCATATATAATCCAATCCCACTATATGTTGAGTTTTGATCTTCTTTCTTATTGGCACTCTATATATAGGTACACTGACTTGAGTGTCAAAAAAGATACACAGAAATCAGCCTTGATGACCTATAAAATACAAAAGATTTTGTGATCCTGGAAATCACAAACCACAATATTCATTGCCCTCAAGAACATTGGAGCTATTATAATACTCATTCATATGACCTGAGGAGAGAGATGCATGGTTGGGGAATTGACACTTTTGTCCTCCTCCTCCTCCCCCCACTACAACAGGATGGCCTTGTTGTCCCGAACGGTAACGGCCTTTAGTCCCGGTTACCGCGTCAGGACAACGATCCCGGGACTAAAGGTGGAACCTTCGGTCCCGGGTCATCGAGCCGGGACTAAAGAGGGACCTTTAGTCCCGGTTGGTGTTACCAACCGGGACTAAAGGCCCTCCAGCCGAGCAAATGTGGCCACACCCTTTAGTCCCGGTTGGTAACCCCAACCAGGACTAAAGGTTCCTTTTCTTTTTCTTTTTTTTTGTTTAATTTGTTTTCAGTTCAGTTACACATATTTGTTTAATATATAATATGTGTTTATGTACGTATTCTATGCTGCTAATATAAATACACGCACGCATATAATTATATCTAATTCTCATCTCGAGCATTATTATATTCGAATAAAGTATGAAACTATATATATTATAGATATATATGTGTATATACAACACTTTCATAATCTTGTTCTCGAAAATAACGATATCAATAAACATTTAATTTACATCATTTATTCCTTAGATCAAAGTAGAACTCGCCGTTGGGAGTTTGCACTTTTTCTGGAAGAAATCCTGCTATTGACTCTTGAACTGCTTTCAGATGGTCTTTTTGCATGACCCTTTGTTTCAACCATTCAGTCTTGCATTTGAAATAAAAGGAAAAGTATTAATATATATATATATATATATATATATTTAAAAATAAATAAAAAATTGATATATACGTACTCTGAGGACATCTTCAGGAGTTCTTCTTATGTGTGCAGTGATAAATTCACAAACGTAGTATCCACACAAGTTATTACCTGGTTGCTGCCGCAAACACCACTGTACGAGAAGAAGATTATTCTCATCATCTCACACGTAAATTGAAGTACGATATAGTAATTAAATACGTGGGGAAGTATATATAGTACAACTTACTGGTATTTCAACTACATTAAGTGGTGCCTTGCAAACCTTGCGGTGTTGCCGAATAAACTCTTTCCAAACCCTGTGCGACCAATAATGTACGATCGTTAATAAATTATGGCAAAGTCTATTCAATAATAGTTGTGCGCGAGAGATCGAAATTATCCTAGGATAATGTCTATCATATCTTGGTATAGTGCCCGTTCTTTTCTCAACGAGTCCAAGATTACTAACCGACTTGAGTTTAACTCAATGACAATGAGTATCCAGTGAAACCTGCATTGGTTTATACACACACGTACATGCATATAAGTTGTATTGATATTACATAAAATGTGTAGACTACATTATTATTAACACTTACTCAAAGTTGTACAGAAAAAGTATTGTTGTCTTAGCATGCTGCTTCACGAAGAACCTCATGATATTCTTCTGTGCTTCAGATACCCACTGCTCCTTGACAATAATATCGGTTTTGAATACGATATAAGGATCAATAAAGCCAACACTGGTGTCTTGTATTCTTTGGAGCTCTGACATCTGGAATCTGTATATAAATATAAGTTATATGTGAGGATAATTATATACACGTACGCATGGAAGTGAGTTTATTAAATAAAAGTAAGAATCACTTACAAATAAAAGCGGCTAATGATTGATTTGTCCAGAGCGTCCATGTGGTATAGTTGATGCAATTCTTTGAAACTAATATGTAAGATGTTATCGCCACAGAAGTAATGATGGTCTCTAATTCTGACAAAGATCCACTCCTCACCCCTGCCACACGCCTGCATGTACCACTTGTTGAGCAAGTACATTTGCATACCTAATTCATTTAGAGCCGTAGGGTTGTATAGACTTTTGCCAAATTTATAAGTCTTTCAGGTATCAACTTCTAGGTTCTGGATTGGGGCTTTGCCCATCAATTGATCCAAGGTTAAACCAGTTAGTTCAAAAAAAGCATTAAGGTCTTGAACCAACACTTCTCCAGAGTTGTCTGGTCGATAGACTTCTATGTTGGAACCATATTCATTAGCAACAACAAGATTTTGCATTGGTTGCTTCTGTTGTCCGAGCTGTGGGACATCCTTTCCTGATGCTCTTTTCCTTTTTTTATCTGCATCATGTGACTTCACGAGGGAGCGGTCATAGTCTGATAGTGGCGGAGGCTTACGAAGTTTAAGCATCTTTTTCTTGTGAGCTTCGACCTTCTGCCTCAGCAGATCTCGTGGTATGTAAAAGTACGGCTTCTCCTTAAGCTTCGCTTGTCTCTGCTTTTGGATATCTATAAAAAATCTTTCACTTTTTTGTCTTCTTCAGCTGCTATTTGCTCATCAGTCTTTTCAGGAAGTATTTCTTAAGAAATAACTCTTTTTTTCGGGGTCTTCTTTGCCGCCGGGACCTTAGACGTCTCTATAGTGTGTCGCTGTGGAGGGGGTGGGGGCGGTGTTGGAGACCAGCGTGGAGGTGTTGGAGATCGTTGTGGAGGTGGTGGGGCCGGTGTAGGAGTTGGAGATCGTTGTGGAGGCGATGGGGCCGGTGTAGGAGTTGGAGATCGCCGTGGGGATGAAGTCGTCTCGCCCCCCGCGACGCTGTAATGAGATGGGGAATGAATGATTGGGCTAGGCTGGGGGAGACCCTGCTACAAAAACAAGTTGTGAGTCAATTATTTTTGAAGCCAATATAAAATTAATGGAAAATAATATTTCATTCACTTTCATTCATACCTAGGGTGAGGTAGGGGAAGCGGTGGCACCCTAGGAATGATGATGAAGTGTTTGCGCCATTGAATAAATGTCTTCTCTGCTTCTCCTAGTGTCTTCTCCCCATCACCTCCTTCAATGTCAAGAGGAACATTGATGTAACCTTTGAGCACTCTATCGACCAAGACGCTAGCATATCCAGGTTGAATAACTGACCCATGGATTCTTGGTGTCTTTGTTCGGTCTATTGGAGATACAACCCTAACAACCACCATGATTGATGCATTATTACCATCTGGAATGTGCAGCTCACATGTTGTTAGAGGCTCGATAATGTCATCAACAGGGAAGCGCAACCCAGCATCATCTTGAATAACTAGCAGCTCTATGGAAGCACAACTGCTTTTCATCTGACCAACGGGGCTAATGGTGACTCCCGGCATTGATTGCAATTGCATTTAACTCATTGCTAGCTGCACTTGTCTCTTGATCTCCTCCTGCATTCTTGCCTCAAGAGATTTTTCTCGTTCTCGTGATTCAAGCAATGCTTGTCGTGACTCATTAACAAATTGCTCCAATACACGGATTCGGTCTGCCTCCTCATCCTTCTTTCTCTAGTGGCTTCTGTAGGTATCCTTGTCTACTGGGAATGCTTGTAGCCACAGAACCGCCCCATAGCCTCTTGTTCGACCACCATGTTCGGGATTCTCTAGGGCATATGTCAATTCATCCTTCTCTCTGTTGGGCTTGAAAACACCACTATCAGCTTCTTCCCTAGCACGAGCTAGTCTCTGTGTTGCTCTCTCAATTTTTTGGCCGAAAATTAGCTTGCCAGTGTCTAGGTCTAGGCTTCCCCCATGAGCGTAGAACCAATTCTTCGCTCGTTGAGGCCAGTTCTTCTCTATTGTTTTAGGTATGATTCCCTTGGTAGTAATCTCTGCTTCTAGGTTCTGCCACTTGGGAATAGCACTCCTATAACCACATGATCCCATGCGATGATGGTATTGCTTCTGTCGGGCATTCTGCTGATTCCTCATCACACGTTCCTCACTCTCTTGAGATGTCTTGTATTGTATGAAGTCATGCCAATGGGACTCCAACTTGACAAACGCCTTAGCATTGAAATCCGGCGTATCATTCTTCAAGATAAACTTTTTATACAATGTCTTCTTCCAACTCTAGAACAATGTTGCCATCTTCTTCATTGTCCAATCCCTCACTAGCTCCTTCAAAGCATCATCTGCTTGTAATGTAAAATGCTGAGTGATATCTCTCCAAGCTAGGTTCTTGTCACGATCAGATACAAAACTAACATTAGGAGCGGATATCTTCTGCTTCCATTCACGAGCACTAACTGGGATCCTATCCCTTACAATGAACCCACATTGATTGACATATGTCTGAGCATGTGGTCCCAATGGTTTGTCGGTGTCGGTGTCGAATTCTAATATTATGAAACGGCCCTCTAATAGTTTTTTTGGCCCTCGGACTTTCCTACTCTTGCCGGTGGTTGATGTAGATCTAGAGACCGGCTACATGAGTAGAAACACAACGATTAACAACAAATATACGTACGCATGCATCTATAAGAGATGATAGATAATCGAATATACCTCGCCAGTATTTTTTTGCGCGACAATTTGTTGATCTTCAACCACCGGGATATTCAGGATATCCTCATAATCAGCAAAGTACTGACTCGTGTCATCTACATCCGCATTGGTGCCGACGTTGATAATATCCGCCATTATGTCATCATTCAAGTTATCATCCGGAGCAGCCATTTGTATCTTCAAGATAACACATAGATAGAATTACTATGGCACATAACATAAATACATGTGATAACACATATAGAATTACTAAATCCAATTAAATATAATAACACATAATATTTCATAAGGATAAACAATAATAAGGTATAGGCTTTGGAATCGAATCAAAAACACTTTCGATCCAAAAACATGGAAATAAGTACATGTATATATACACATAGAATGAAACAATTTTCTCTCTCTCTCTCTCAACACATAGAAATAAGTGTATATGTATATATCTCTAGATATGCATGTGATAATACATAGATCAATGTCTCTCTAGATACAATTTTCTCTCTCTCTCAACACATGGAAATAAGTACATGTATATATACACATAGAAATAATTAAGTACATATGTATACATATAGAATCTCTTTCTAGATATGCATGTGATATAGATAGAATTACTAATAAAATATCCAAGTGATATATAGATAGAATTACTAAAATAAAATATGCATGTGATATAGAGATAGAATTACTAATAAAATATGCATGTGTCAATTACTAAAACAAAATTAAATCTAACATATATATAGAGAGAGATAGAATATAATTACTAAATCCAATTAAATAAAATAACACACATATATCTAGATAGAATTAATTACTAAATTTAATTAAACCTAACATATATACATAGATAGAATTACTAAATCAAAATTAAATCTAACACATATATAGAGAAAGATAGAATAATAATTACTAAATATATCAAAAACTATAATAAAAACTATCTAAATAAAGTACTAATTAAATTTTAATACATTTAAATCTAATTAACATATATCAAAAACTATCTAAAAACTAACTAAAAACTAAGAATAAACTACTAATTAAATTTTAATACATTTTAATATAACATATATATCAAAAACTATCTAAAACTATCTAAATAAACTAGTAATTAAATTTAACATACATTTTAATCTAACATATATATCAAAAACAATCTAGATGAGCTGAAGTATTCAAAACTTTTTAATTTGAGACAATCTAGGGTTCCGAAAACTAGTTTGTTGGCGTTGAAATTTAAAAATCACAAATTTGAACCATCCAAACTTTCTCAAATGGAAAGTTGACCAAAACAACAATTGTATATCTTGATGATTTTAACAAACTTGGTATTCAAAACTTTTCAATTTGAAGTCATTTAGAGT
The DNA here is from genome assembly GCF_019320115.1 of Miscanthus floridulus. Lineage (NCBI taxonomy): Eukaryota > Viridiplantae > Streptophyta > Magnoliopsida > Poales > Poaceae > Miscanthus > Miscanthus floridulus. The sequence continues at coordinate 64,287,891 of NC_089587.1, read as the reverse complement.
TCATAATACTAGAGTCAAAGTGTTGTTTTTCATTTGACCAAATTTGACTTGGTCAAACTTGCTCAAATGAGACACTAAATGACCTCAGATGAAAAATCTCTGAATACCAAGTTTGATCATCTCAACAAGATCTACAATTGTTACATAGCTCATTTTCCCATTTGAGAAAGTTTTATCAAACACTAGTCACAAATTCTTGAATCTCATATAGACTTTTCTAAAACTATGTCATACACTTGTGAAATTTGAACTATATTTTGTTCAAACTTTCTCAAATGAAAAAATGGCCTATTTAAGGATTGTATATCTTGATTAGCTGAACAAACTTGGTATTCAAAACTTTTCAATTTGAGACAATCTAGGGTTCCGAAAACTAGTTTGTAGGCGTCGAAATTGAAAAATCACAAATTTGAACCATTCAAACTATCTCAAATGGAACGTTGACCAAAACAACAATTGTATATCTTGATGAGTTTAACAAACTTGGTATTCAAAATGTTTCAATTTGAAGTCATTTAGAGTTTATAATACTAGAGTCAAAGTGTTGTTTTTTCATTTGACCAAATTTGACTTGGTCAAACTTGCTCAAATGAGACACTAAATGACCTTAGATGAAAAAACTCTGAATACCAAGTTTGATCATCTCAGCAAGATCTACAATTGTTATATAGATCATTTTCCCATTTGAGAAAGTTTTATCAAACACTAGTCATAATTCTTAAATCTCATATAGACTTTCTAAAACTATGTCACACACTCGTGAAATTTGAACTACATTTTGTTCAAACTTTCTCAAATGAAAAAATGACCTATATAAGGATTGTATATCTTGATGAGCTGAACAAACTTGGTATTCAAAACTTTTCAATTTGAGACAATCTACGGTTCCGAAAACTAGTTTGTAGGCGTCGAAATTTAAAAATCACAAATTTGAACCATCCAAACTATCTCAAATGGAAAGTTGACCAAAACAACAATTGTATATCTTGACAAGTTTAACAAACTTGGTATTCAAAATGTTTCAATTTGAAGTCATTTAGAGTTCATAATACTAGAGTCAAAGTGTTGTTTTTTCATTTGACCAAATTTGACTTGGTCAAACTTTCTCAAATGAGACACTAAATGACCTCAGATAAAAAATCTCTGAATACCAAGTTTCATCATCTCAGCAAGATCTACAATTGTTACATAGATCATTTTCCCATTTGAGAAAGTTTTATCAAACACTAGTCACAAATTCTTGAATCTCATATAGACTTTCTAAAACTATGTCACACACTGGTGAAATTTGAACTATATTTTGTTTAAACTTTCTCAAATGAAAAAATGGCCTATATAAGGATTGTATATCTTGATGAGCTGAACAAACTTGGTATTCAAAACTTTTCAATTTGAGACAATCTAGGGTTCCGAAAACTAGTTTGTAGGTGTCAAAATTTAAAAATCACAAATTTGAACCATACAAACTATCTCAAATGGAAAGTTGACCAAAACAACAATTGTAGATCTTGATGAGTTTAACAAACTTGGTATTCAAAACTTTTCAATTTGAAGTCATTTAGAGTTCATAATACTAGAGTCAAAGTGTTGTTTTTTTATTTGACCAAATTTGACTTGGTCAAACTTGCTCAAATGAGACACTAAATTACCTCAGATGAAAAAACTCCAAATACCAAGTTTGATCATCTCAGCAAGATATACAATTGTTATATAGCTCATTTTCCCATTTGAGAAAGTTTTATCAAACACTAGTCATAAATTCTTGAATCTCATATAGACTTTTCAAAACTATGTCACAAACTTGTGAAATTTGAACTATATTTTGTCCAAACTTTCTCAAATGAAAAAATGTCCTATATAAGGATTGTATATCTTGATGAGATGAAAAAACTAGGTATTCAAAACTTTTCAATTTGAGACAATCTAGGGTTCCGAAAACTAGTTTGTAGGCGTCGAAATTTAAAAATTACAAATTTGAACCATCCAAACTTTCTCAAATGGAAAGTTGACCAAAACAACAATTGTAGATCTTGATGAGTTTAACAAACTTGGTATTCAAAACTTTTCAATTTGAAGTCATTTAGAGTTCATAATACTAGAGTCAAAGTGTTGTTTTTTCATTTGACCAAATTTGACTTGGTCAAACTTGCTCAAATGAGACACTAAATGACCTCAGATGAAAAAACTCTGAATACCAAGTTTGATCATCTCAGCAAGATATACAATTGTTATATAGCTCATTTTCCCATTTGAGAAAGGTTGAAAGGAAGAGCACCTCGGGCACATGTCAATTGTTGGGAAGATCACTTGTTTCATGGTCATCAAAGAAGCAAAATAGTGTTGCATTATCAACCGTCAAAGCCGAATACATATCCACTGATAGTTGTTGTGCACAAATACTTTAGATGAAGGCCACTTTGTGTGACTTTGGAATCAAGTTCAAGAAAGTGCCATTGCTATGTGACAATGAGAGTGCAATCAAGCTAACCAACAATCCGGTTCAACATGCAAGAACAAAGCACATTGATGTCCACCACCATTTCATAAGAGATCACCAACAAAAAGGGAACATTTGCAATGAGAGTGTAGGCACCGAAGATTAACTTGCTGATATATTCACCAAGCCATTGGATGAGAAAATGTTTTGCAAGCTAAGGAATGAGTTGAACATATTGGATTTCTCAAATATGTGTTGATGCACCCCCCACTAATATGACATGCCTCTCCTTAGAGCAATCCATGGTCAAAATTGATTGGCATGGCATACATCCTTGCTAAGGACATGTTTAGTGCATCTAGTCATATTTTCAATCTTCTTAGGACATTTCAAGTGGTTCTATTTTATTAGGCTCATTCATGAAAATCAAATGATTTTGATATCTATATGGTATCACTATTGCTTCTATGCTTGACTTGATCTAGTGATGGCATATGACATGTTTATGGGCTTGTAAACCTAGTGTTAGATCTAGAAAATGAGCTCTAAAGTGTTTAACTCAACATGGTATAAGATAACCCTTATTTAGAGGTGTGAAGAAGCTTGTCCTTGGATCAAACCGAGTTAAATATCTTTGGCAAATGATCTAGATTGAACCAAATTTGGGAAAATGATCCTCACCCCATTGATTGACATTGATAATCTCTACCCTACAAGTAATACTATCTATATTTAGAACCTTTATGGTCATTGATGACAAAGGGGGATAGAAACAAAGATAGTAGTAGAAATAGTGAAAAAGGGGGAGAAATATCATAAAGGGAGAGATATGACAAAGGAAAGGGGTCAACTAAAATTTTGAGCACACAAGTAGGGGGAGCAAGCTCATGAACTTGTATGGTGCATTTGAATGTGCATTTCATATGTTTGCTTGCATGACACAAGTTTTAAATTTCAATATCCATGCTTGTGTGGTGTATGCTAGTTGTAGGTTTAAATGATGAAATGAAAACTAGCATGCATAGGATATCTAGTGATTTCACTTCCAAATATTTCTAAGTGGTATTGAGCTAACCATGGTGCTAAGGATGGTATATTGGTGCACTCCGATTGGTATCACGCTTCAAAGGTCCGTCTTTTATACCTTAGCATCATGTGGTAGACATTGACACCTATATTTCCTATCTAAGCATATGTGCGAGCTACAATCCAAACTCTTAGCACATATATAGGAGGAGCAATTGCTACCATTTGGGGTTCATGAAACTTGTCCATATCCGTTTACACATGGTAAATATGCTTGGGCAAGCAACATGGATTCAATTGAATTTCAATTTATATCTTTGTAAAAGGGTTGTCATCAATTACCAAAAAGGGGGAGATTGAAATCTCTAGTTTGGTTTTGGTGAATTGATGAAACCCTAAGTGCTAACCTAGTTTATCAAGTGATCATGAGATAGGTAGCACATTCCAAGTGGTGAAGCAAATGAAGATCATAACATGATGATGATACCATGATGATGATCAAGTGCTTGAACTTGGAAAGAAGAAAGAGAAAAACAAAAAGCTCAAGGCAAAGGTATAAACCATAGGAGCTATTTTGTTTTGGTGATCAAGACACTTAGAGAGTGTGATTACATTTAGGTTTGATAGCCATACTATTAAGAGGGGTGAAACTCGTATCAGAATGCGGTTATCAAAGTACCACTAGATGCTCTAACTCATTGCATATGCATTTAGGATCTAGTGGAGTGCTAACACCCTTGAAAATATTTGTGAAAATATGCTAACACATGTGCACAAGGTGATACACTTGATGGTTGGCACATTTGAGCAAGGGTGAAGAAGATAGAGTCGAAGAGGAGTTAGCCGTGCTGGTTACAGAGCGATCGGACGCGTCCGGTATGGTGACTGGACACGTCCAATATTTGGCGACTAACTCAGCGACCGGACGAATCAGAAAAGACAGTATATGGCAGAGCAGCCGATCGGATGCTGGCAGCATCCGGTCTGGTATCACCGAATGCGTCCAGTCGGGCTAGGGTGCTTACTATACTCCACTGGACGCTGCGGCTCAGCATCCAGTCATTTGTGATTCAGCGTCCGGTGTGAGCGTCCGGTCACATGAAAGAAAGGGTGGCAACAGCTCTGTTGATTTGAACTGGACATGTGGCAGTCTGGGGGCTACCGGACATGTCCAGTATGCCTACCAAACACGTCTGGTATTCACGATCGGAGCGTCCGGTCAGTTGGACTGGAGCGTCCGGTCAGCCCATGTTATGCCCAGTGAAGGGGTATAACGGCTCTATTTCATGGGGGCTTCTATTTAAGCCCCATGGCCGGCTGTAGCTCATAACCTTTGGCCATTTTCATTGACATAGCAACCTTGTGAGCTTAGCCAAAGCCCTCCCACTCATCTCCATTATTGATTCATCATCATAGTGAGATTGGGAGTGAATCCAAGTGCATTGCTTGAGTGTTTGCATCTAGAGGCACTTGGTGTTCGTGTTTTGCTGTGGATTTCGCTTGTTACTCTTGGTGGTTGCTGCCACCTAGATGGCTAGGAGCAGCGAGGATCGTTGAGCGGAGGGTGGTGATTGTCTCCGGCTCCGATCGTGGTGATTGTGAGGGGTTCTTGACCTTTCCCCGGCAGAGAGCCAAAAGGTACTCTAGTGGATTGCTCGTAGCTTGTGTGATCCTCATCTTGTGTTTGTTGTGTGGCACCCTATTGAGGGTTTAGCGTGTGAAGCCAATTAGCGTGTGAACCTCCAAGTGAGTGAATCGCCACAACGAGGACTAGCTTGCCGGCAAGCAAGTGAACCTCGGTAAAAAATCATTGTGTTCATAATTGATTCTAAGGTGATTGGTCTTCATTGTTATTCATCCTTGTGATTGATTGGTTCCTTCATCTACACGGCGGTATAATCTTCTTGATCACTCTCTTTGCATTATCGCAAACTAGTTGACAAGCTCTTTAGTGTAACTAGTTGTGAGAGTTTGCTTGCTTGCTTGGTGTGTCTCTTTAGTTAGCCTTTGAGAGCACACTAACATAGAGTAGTATCATAGCTATTGTGTGAATAGATACTATCTAAACTAGAATTGTGGTAGGTGGCTTGCATTTTGAGTAGGCTAGCGCAACACTTGCTTTGCCTCATAATTGTCTAACCCTTTTGTTAAGTGTTGTAGAAATTTTTATTAGGCTATTCACCCCCCCTCTAGCCATTAGGACCTTTCAAGTGGTATCAGAGCCGAGGTCACCGTTATTTGAGGCTTAACAACCTTCGGTGTTAAAATGGCTCAAATCAACAACACCAAGAAACCACCCCAATTTGATGGCTCCAACTATCCCTATTGGAAGGCCAAGATGACAACTTATATCAAGTCAATCAATAGGAAGGTTTGGAAGGTGGTGGAAACAAAAATTGAGATTGAAGATCCGGAGAATCCCACCGCGGCCGAAGAAGTGCTTCTCCAAAATAATGACATTGCTCTAAGTGCCATTCATGATGCAATTGATGTGAGAATATTTGAGCAAATCAAGAATATTGAGATGGCTCATGAAGCTTGGAAGAAATTGGAAGAATCATTTGAGGGTACTCAAGCCGTGAAGGGTGCAAAGGCATATATTCTTAAAGAGAAGTTTGCAAGCTTCAAGATAAAGGAAGATGAGAGTGTGCCGGACATATTCCATCAGATGGAAGTGATTGTCAATGATCTCAAGGCACTTGGTGAGAAGATAGAGGACAAGGACTTCTCCAATAAGTTCTTGAGATGTTTGCCCGCAAGATTTGGCATGTTGGTCACCTTACTAGTGAGGACCGGTTTGAACACAATGACACCAAACCAAATCTTAGGAGATATCATGACCGATGATGCATATAGAGATGATGATGAGAAGGAAGAAAAGAAGGAGAAGAAAGATGAGAAGAAGTATGAGAAGAAGAAGAGCGTGGCATTCAAAGCCACATCATCCAAGGGCAAAGCAAAGCAAGAAACATCAAGTGAAGAAGATGAATCTTGGGATGATGATGATGATGAGAAGATGGCTCTCTTTGTCAAAAGATTTGGCAAGTTCATGGTGAAGAAGGGCTACCATGCAAGAAGAAAGAAATCTTCATTCAAGAACAAAGAAGAGTCAAGAAGGTGCTTCAAATGTGGAAGCAAAGATCATCTTATTGCTCAATGCCCATACAATAGCGACAATGATGATGACAACAAGAAGAACAAGAAGAAGGACAAAAAGGAAAAGAAAGAGAAGAAGGACAAGATGGCATTCAAGAAGAAGAAGGGTGGTTCATATGTAGTCACTTGGGATAGTGATGCTTCCTCAAGTGATGATGATGATGATGATGATAGTGATGATCACAAGACCACCAAGAAGAAGGTTCTTGCAAGCATTGCCATCAATGAGAAGCATCTCTCTTCGAATCTTCATCATGCTTCATGGCTAAGGCCACTAAGGTACAATCTTGTGATGATGAAAGTGATGAAGAACATGTTGATGATAATGAACATGAAAATGAAAATGATAGTGATAGTGATAATGATGAACCTACTAAGGACGAATTATTTGACATGCTAGAAGATGCTAAAGAACACTTTGACATTAAAAGATGGGAATGCAAGAGCATGAATAAGAAGGTAAAAGCCCTTAAGCAAGCCCTTGATGAGCTCAAAGCAACTCATGAGAAGCTAGAGGAAGCCCATGAGAAGCTTGGCAAAGCTCACAAAAAGCTTGAAAAAGCTCATTCTTCTTCGCTTAAAGAGCAAAATAAAAAGAAACATGTTGAAACTTGCAATGTAGGTTTAACTTGTGATATAATTGATGAATCACTATCTATGCCTATCATTATTGCTCCTACTAACCCTTCTTGTAGTACTTCTACTTCTACCTCATCTAGTAGTGATGGTTTCACTTGTGATGCCTCACTAGTGGTTGAGAATGAGAACCTCAAGAAGGAGGTCACTAAGCTCACTCACACCTTAGCTAAGGCTTATGGTGGTGAGGACCGCTTGCTTATGTGCTTGGGTAGCCAAAGAGCTTCTCTCTATAAAGAGGGATTGGGCTATACCCTCAAGAAAGGCAAAACGGCCTTTGCTCCTCACAAGACTAGTTTTGTGAAGAACAATGGTCGGTTTTGCACTAATTGCAAGCAAGTGGGTCACAAAGAGCAAGAATGCAAAAACAAGAGCAAAAATACTAATGTATCCTCCATTAAGCTTGATTCACGCTATATGCTTACTAAGGGTACAAATGGTGTAAAGGCTAAGTTCATTGGTAAACCATGGATGGGCTCAAAGAAGAAAGCCATTTGGGTACCAAAGAGCTTAGTAACTAACCTTCAAGGATCCAAGCAAGTTTGGGTACCTAAAAAAAATTGATCTTCTTTTTTAGGTCAATTACAAAGCCAGAGGAAGGCATTGGGTTCTTGATAGTGGGTGCACTCAACACATGACTGGTGATGCAAGAATGTTCAACTCAATCAACACCAATGGCAATGATGGTTATGATAGTATCACATTTGGTGATAATGGCAAAGGCAAGGTCAAAGGGCTTAGTAAGATTGCAATATCCAATGACATGAGCATATCAAATGTGTTGCTAGTAGAAAGCTTAAACTTTAATTTGCTATCCATGGCTCAATTGTGTGATCTTGGATTCAAATGCATATTTGGGGGTAGATGATGTAGAGATCATAAGTGTAGATGGCTCTAACTTGATCTTCAAAGGTTTTAGATATGAAAATCTATACTTGGTTGATTTCAATGCTAGTGAAGCTCAATTATCAATATGCTTGTTCACTAAGTCTAGCATGGGTTGGTTATGGCATAGAAGGCTTGGTCATGTTGGAATGAAACAATTGAATAGATTGGTTAAGCATGACTTAGTTAAAGGCTTGAAAGATGTTGTGTTTGAAAAGAATAAGCTTTGTAGCTCTTGTCAAGCCGGCAAACAAGTTGGAAACACCCATCTTAAGAAAAGCATGATGAGCACTAGTAAAGCATTTGAGTTATTGCACATGGATTTATTTGGGCCAACACAATACACTAGCATTGGTGGAAACAAATATGGCTTTGTTATAGTGGATGATTACACTAGATACACATGGGTATTCTTTCTAGTGGACAAAAGTGATGTGTTTGCAACATTCAAATCATTTGTCAAGGGCATTCACAATGAGTTTGAAACAACCATTAAGAGAGTTAGAAGTGACAATGGTAGTGAGTTCAAGAATACTAGAATTGATGAGTTGTGTGATAAATTTAGAATTAGACATCAATTCTCGGCCAAGTACACACCTCAATCAAATGGCCTTGTTGAGAGGAAAAATAGAACACTCATTGATATGGCAAGGTCTATGCTTAGTGAGTACAATGTGAGTCAATCCTTTTGGGCCAAAGCTATCAACATGGCTTGCTATTGTAGCAACCGCCTCTATTGTCACCGATTGAAAGAGAAGACACCATATGAGCTCTTGAATGGTAGAAAGCCTAACATTGCATATTTTCGGGTCTTTGGTTGCAAATGCTATATCTTGAAGAAAGGCACAAGATTGGGCAAGTTTGACAAGAAATGTGATGAAGGATTCCTACTTGGTTATTCCACTACAAGCAAAGCATATAGAGTTTGGAATTTGGATAGTGGTACTCTTGAGGAAGTTCATGATGTTGAATTTGGATAGTGGTACTCTTGCCGGGTACCCGATTGATTGCACTCGGGAAACCCTCTTGCACTCGGCTTACCTTCTGTTTCCAGTAGTGATATCGCGCATTTTGTTTTTTCATATCACATGGTACAGACGTACGCCCATGTATATGCAATGCAAGCACACTCACTATGACAGGCGCGAAGCCCTACCACCCGTATCAAGTCGAGAACTTAAATCTAGATGGATAAGTTCCACCAAAAGGAGCCTTTACCAGCTAAGTTCGCAAGTTTGGAACCAGCTGCCAAGTCACACTTCCATCATATTACTACAAAAATAAGTTTTAGAGGTTTGCTTCTTTTAGAGAGGCAATTATAATTTTTGTCGCCCATAGAAACGTCATTTGATGGACTTAGCTAACGAAACACCCCTAAAAATATATTTCTATAAGCGGTTAGTATAATATTGAGCGCACCTGAAATTACCTGCATTTTCTAGTGACAAACTCTTTACCAGTGGCATGTATTCTATGGATCACCTCTAAATAGGTGCCACACAAATAAATTCATAACTTTTCAAATAAAGTTGGATGAATTAAACATTATACTAACATTCTATAGCTCAACGATATATAAAACTATGTAATTTTTTTTTTATTTTACTCAACTTTTTTGAATTTTCAAACGATCTTAGACGGGGGCACACTCTATACTAAGGTTGTAGTGTTTGACGAGATATAAAACTTTGCAGAAGTTTTTTTTCATTTGACATCATTTAGAGGGGGGGCATATTCAATAAAAGATTTGTAAAAGTCAATATTAAAGAATCAGTACGGTGGTAAGGAGGGGTTTTTACACGAGGCTTAGGTCATGGACTCAAATTATCAAGAATGCACGTAAGCAAGTTTGTAGCCATTTGTGATTTAGGATCGGTTTTGACCGATCCTAAAAATGTTTTTCTGAGTAGAGTGTCAGCAGCAGCCAGCAGTAAAAAAAATCTTGGTCATGTGTATGCCCATCATGTCATATAGTTGGAGGATTACTTTGAACATTAGATTCTAGTATAATCTATTATAACAAATTACTACTACCCAACATCTTAATAAAAGAGGGCATGTAAAAATATGAATCTATTGATAAATCTTTTGAGCACTAAACATGCATATATTAGTGTTGGATATACGAGAGAGATACTTATGTGCTGCATTTCTACCGTAGAGGAGCGAACTGAAGAGTGTGTATAAGTTGCGAAGTAAAACATAGAATGGTGATCTATAGAATCAATTTTCATCTCGCACCCTATGAATCTAAGATAGACTTATATGTGAACTTTGAAAAGTGGTAGAATGTCAAATGCTGAGCCAAATAGCTTAATTTATCAAGTAAATTTTAATTCCTCCAAATGAAAGCATCCAAACGGCACCACAGAGAAAAAAAATATAGATTCCTCCTTAAGAAAAATATGTTTAATTGGCTTTATTATTCCTCCATTGGTCAAACAACAAAGAATCAAATAATATCTCAATCCAAGTATAACGACTTCAGTACTACTACTCCACAACGATCTGTTCCTGCATGATCTCAGTGGTGGTGGTGTTGATGAGCTCCCACGCGCTCCGGACGTGCCTCTCCTCCTGCAGTGACGAACCCACGGCGAACCGCAGCACAAACCTGTCGCCGACCACCGTGTGTGCCAAGTACGCCTTCCCGGTCCTGTTGAGGCGCTCCATGAGCTCACGGTTGGCCTCGTCGGCGTCCTCCTCCGTCATGCCGCCGCCATGGGGCTTGATCCTGAAGCACACGAGCGCGAAGTTCCTGGGAACCACGACTTCGAACCGGTCGTCGGCGCGCAGGGCATCCTCGAACATCTTGGCCATGGCGACATCGCTCCGGATGTGCTCCTGGAGCTTGGCGGAGCCGTAGGTGCGCATGACCATCCAGAGCTTCAGCCCCCGGAAACGGCGGCCGACGCCGACCTGCATGTCCTTGAGGTCGGTGACGTTGCCGGACTCGCTGGCGTCGTTCTTGAGGTACTCCGGGTTGGTCTCCAGCGAGTCGGTGAGGCGGTGCGTGTCGCGCACCCACAGGCACGTGCAGTCCAGGCAGGTGAGCAACCACTTGTGCGGGCTCATGCTGATGGAGTCGACGCGCTCCACGCCGTCGAGGTGGTGCCGGAACTCCGGGCAGATGCACGCGCTCCCGGCGTAGGCGGCGTCAATGTGCACCCACGCATTGAACACGGCGGCGACGTCGGCAATGGCTCCCACCGGATCGACGGCGTTGGACGACGTGGTGCCGACCGTGGCGCAGACGTAGGTCGGCACGAGGCCGGCGTCGACGTCGGCCTGCATGACCTCGAGCAGCCTCGCCGGGTCGAGGGCGTAGTCCGTCTCCGGGCCGGTGGGGATGGACCGGATGTTGGCCGGGTCGAAGCCGGCGAGGCGGCACGCCTTGAAGAAGGTGGAGTGCGTCTGGTCGGCGGCGTACACGGCCAAGCGCGGCAGGCCGGACACCCCCTGGGAGCCACTCCGGCGGAGGGCAGCGTCACGCGCGGCGACGAGGGTGACGAGCATGGCCTCGCTGGTGGTTCCCAGGATGACGCCGCCACCGGTGCCGCGCCCAGCAGCGCCGGTGCGGTTCATGAAGCTGGGCGGCAGGCGCAGGAGCTGCGCGAGCCAGTCGAGCGCGAGGACCTCCATCTCGGTGGCGGCGGGCGCGGCCTGCCACGTGAAGCCGACGGTGTTCATGGCGGAGGCGATGAGGTCGCCGGCGATGGCGGCGGCGCTGTTGGTGGACGGGAAGAAGGCGAAGAAGTTGGGGCTGGCCCAGTGGGTCATCCCCGGGACGACGGAGGCCCTGAGCTCCTTCATGGTGACGTCGAACGGGGCGGAGGATGTAGGCGGCGCGGACCGCAGCTCGTTCCGCAGGTACCCCGGCTTGACGTCGGGCAGCACGGGTAGGGACTCGACGGACTTGTAGTAGTCGGAGATGAAGTCGACGGCCTTGTGGAGGTAGGAGCGGACGTCGTCGGGGTTGAGCGGCTGGAAGCCGCTGGCGTCGTCGCCGAAGGCCGAGAAGGCGGTAGGGTTGGTGTCCAAGCTGCCCATTCTTGTTAGGATCTTTGTTAGCGGAGTAGCTAGCAGAGTTTACTAAAGATCGAGCAAGCAGTGGTCGGTCAGTGGACGAAACGAAGAATTCGAATCTGATCGAGGCAGGCGATCGAGCTCTGAAGTCGTTAGCTAGCGAGGGCTGGTTACTTTGGTGAGGAGAAGCTGGAGAGCTAGTGTTTGGCTATATAGGGGAGGGAAGTGAAGCTTGAAGCGGCGTGGCGAAGCAGGCGTTGCACAGGGTCGTGGACGTGGATTTCGGAGGTAGGTGAGGACGAAGCTGCAGATGAAGCGAGTCGACTTCGTCAATCGTCAGCGCGAACGAAGGCCGGGAGTCAATCATCTTTGCATGAACGCAGTCATGCATGCAGGTGACGGGTCCAAAACATTTGATGGCCGCGGCACCATCGCCTTCTTAGCCATGCTATAGAGCCATAGAGGCCACCATGAGCAGTGGATATCTTCCCGTGGTCGGTCTCTCCAACATCGTCAAGAGGCGGAGCTGCACCTCACCGACGGCTCACAGAGGCTGATACCCCTTCGCGGGTAGATTTGCTAAAGAGCCCTCCTGATTTCACCTATTTGAACCCGCAGTCCATAGCATTTTCCCCGAGTACGCTTTCTCGTTTTGAAAACATAAAGTACATTGTTTTAGTCCAAAATATATTTTCAGTATTTACAGAAATGCCACTAGATTTGTTTTGCTCATAAAAACTTTGTTTTAGCTCCGAATTAACCCGTTCAAATTGCGTTAGCTTCATAATTTCATAATCTACGTGTTAGTACCACTGTTAATCAAGTTTGCAACTTTTAAATTTCATGGTTAGGTTTAATTAAATAAAGTGCTATAAGAAAACCCGTTTAATTCATAACTTTCGCGTTTTAGCTCCGATTTTTGTAAACTTCGCGTTGACGTGATCGTAGCGAGACATTCTTTTCATAAACATTTTATCTTGTTTTCTATACTGTTGGTGTACTGTTCTAACTATAGGATTGTTTGCTTTGCATGAATGTTCCTGGAATGTTGTGTGTTGTCGTGTTGGTCGTGTTCAGACGGTGAGGAGAATGTTGGAGATCAAGAGTTTTTCGACGACCAGCAGGATCAGCAGGAGTTTGCTAACCAAGGCAAGTATAGCATGGGCCTACCTTGATGTCCTATTCACTTTAATCATTTACTCATGTGCATGTGTCTAAATTTGATAACCATAAGGACATCCTAGTTATTTGATGACATGCAGGTGACGGGTCCAAAACATGGCATTCTCAAGTCATCCGTACGACAAGCCTATAGATGAATGAAGCATGTGCAAAAACTACACAATATATAATATTTAATTAACAATTTAAATATCTTTGGGGGACGTCAATGCAACTGCAAGCTGCTGAATTGACCCATCGTCTGCAGTCATGTAGTGTACTGTATTCACAGCCACAAACGTCCACAACTCAAGTAAATTAAACATTCTGATTCAAAATATACTCCCTCCATACTAAAAAATGAAGTCTACAAATATCTCCATCCAAGGTCATATGAAAAATTTAAAATTTAAAATTAAAAAACTGAGCCCCTAAACAATCTCAAATAAAAAATTCATCATCTACAAAGATTTAGATCTTGTCAAGCCCTATAATTTTGATATAAATTTTGACTTTATTTGAAAAGGTTGTGAATTTATTTGTGTTGCATCTATTTTGAAGAGCGGTTGACTTAGTCATCTGCCTTTAAACATTGATTTCTACAGTGGCTGGCTTAATTCAACCGTCCCTAGAAATAACCTATTTTTAGAGGTAGTTGAAATAAGCAACCATCCATGAAAATTATATATTCAAGTATGGTTCTCTTAAAAAAACCATCCTTGAAAATACATATATTTTCCATGACAACTTACTTAACAAAAACTGCCCCTAAAAATATATTTTCACGGATGGTTTATAAGCTACAGTGCTCTCAGAGCCGGTTAAAACAATTTGCTAAGTAAACCGTTGTTCGAAGAAATAGGAGACGCCTGTAACAAAATCATTTTTGTACTAGTAATACATTATCTGTATCCACAAAATCCTTTGCTAACCATAAGTGAGCACAGCACTTTCAAATGTGCTTTGCTACAGTACTCTGGGTACCTCATATAAGAGGTAAGTTTTCAAAAATCTGAGGCCTTAATTTTGATTTTTAAAGTACACAATGAAATAATTAGGTAAAGAAGAAAATTGCGGCCACAAAAAATGAATCATTAACATCACGGGCGTGACTCACCGGTCATGCATGCTATTCGCGTGAGCCAGGAATTTAAACATTTTCACGTGAAAACTATGGAGAACGCGTGGTTGTCGGCTCGAGTCCTTTTTGTTTCATAGACATTTAATTCCATGACTCAGAAATTTTGTTTCCAAGTGCTTCATTTGATGGCCGCGGCACCATCGCCTTCTTAGCCATGCTATAGAGCCATAGAGGCCACCATTAGCAGTGGATATCTTCCCGTGGTCGGTCTCTCCAACATCGTCAAGAGGCGGACCTGCACCTCACCGACGGCGATGAAATGTCCTATGGCACGAACTGAAGTCGTCTAGGTGGCCACACAGTAAGTTCTATATCCGTTGCAATACACACTGATATGCTTGCTAGTGCTAGACTAACAGAGAAGGCAAGCTGAGACAGCCAAATCAGTTGGTCTAGAGCATCTGATATTGGTTTCATTTGTCTGAATTATTGGTTGTAATTAATGTAAACGTGTAGGATAGATTAGAACAAGCCACAATCACAAGCATCCATGACGACCACGGAGTCATTTCGTGTTGTGTAGAACTGACAAGCAGAAGTGCAGCACATTCACGAAGCATGCCAATGTGCATCTCAAAAGTCAAAAGTCTTCACCTACCAATTATATTGGTTCAACATCGTGCGGTACTCAACAAGCATGAGTCATCTCCCCCATTCTTGAAACCGAAGGACTCGAGAAATAACAAACACTACCAAACTTTGCTAATTGGATTTTTTTTTCACATGCTAAATTAAACCTCACAGGATGTGTTAGAAAAATAGACAAATCTTCAACAACAGAAGAAAGCAAAAATAAAAAAAGCAACCAAGCCGTTTCAATTTTGTTGGCAATCACAGTTTTCCTAACTTTGCCACGCTTTAGTCTTTAGATGATAATTTCACTAATGTAACACCCTAAAAATTTCATTCCTTTAAAATAAGTAAATTGATTTATTTATGCACCGAAGGCCTCTAGGTCTTGTTTCTCGTGCGCCGGCGAGGTTCTTGCCGTCGGCAATGGCAGCGCCACCCGCCGGGCCACTGTTCCGGCCGGTGCACCCTTCTCTCTCTTTCCCTCGCTTATCTGAGCCCTCCATCGTTTGATCAACAGCTCACAGAGGCCGATACCCCTTCGCGGGTAGATTTGCTAAAGAGCCCTCCTGGTTTCACCTATTTGAACCCGCAGTCCATAGCATTTTTCCCGAGTACGCTTTCTCGTTTTGAAAACGTAAAGTACACTGTTTTAGTCCAAAATACGTTTTCAGTATTTACAGAAATGCCACTAGATTTGTTTTGCTCATAAAAACTTCGTTTTAGCTCCGAATTAACCCATTCAAATTGCGTTAGCTTCATAATTTCATAATCTACGTGTTAGTACCACTGTTAATCAAGTTTGCAACTTTTAAATTTCATGGTTAGGTTTAATTAAATAAAGTGCTATAGGAAAACCCGTTTAATTCATAACTTTCGCGTTTTAGCTCCGATTTTCGTGAACTTCGCGTTGACGTGATCGTAGCGAGACATAGATTCTTTTCATAAACATTTTATCTTGTTTTCTATACTGTTGGTGTACTATTCTAACTGTAGGATTGTTTGCTTTGCATGAAGGTTCCTGGAATGTTGTGTGTTGCCGTGTTGGTCGTGTTCAGACGGTGAGGAGAACGTTGGAGATCAAGAGTTCTTCGACGACCATCAGGATCAGCAGGAGTTTGCTAACCAAGGAAAGTATAGCATTGGCCTACCTTGATGTCCTATTCACTTTAATCATTTACTCATGTGCATGTGTCTAAATTTGATAACCTTAAGGACATCCTAGTTATTTGATGGCATGTTCCCTTGACTCCTTTGGGTTAATTGCATATGGGTAGATTGCTAGTGCTCTAACTGAACATGATCTATACAATGGTTAATGGTTCTATGGAAATAAAAGTAAAACATGATTTATAACAACTGATCCATAGGGCGAAGGGGCACGTGACTTTTGATCATGTTGCCCCCTGGCCCTCCATAAGGACTTATCTGTCGGCAAAAGCTGGGACTGACAGTGCAACCGTGAGAGTCATATAGCTCTGACTTTAGCTTAGTAATAGGACCTTTTCTAGCCTGTTAGAGGTTACCTTTATGGCGCAAGAGGGGCTTGCCACGTTGGGTATAGGGTTGTCTCTGTTCCTATGTGTATAGCCACGATGGATATGTGCCATAGGAAAGGGGGGTTCCTACATCTGCCTGCCGAGGAAACCTAGCGGCCCTAACTTGTTAGAGAAACCTATGAAATAGCTTCATAGTGTACCCTGCCCGCTCACCTTGGCAGTGACATGGGAGTAATTAACCCGGGCATATGGGAATCACGACTCGCAATGAATGTGCACCACCTCTGAGAGGGTTACAAACTGTTATAACAGCCGTGCTCACGATCACGAGCGGCCCGGAAAACTCACAGAATAATTGGTTACTCATTGTGGTTCATTTATGATGGTATACGATGATAATATGTTGCAAATGATTCTGATATCTGATTATGTGGGTATAAATGGGAGCTTAAGCATAACTTGATTAAACTTGATAATAAAATCTTGACTTACTAAAAGTGCTAACTGCAGTAAACCAGTGTCATCCTTTTTGAGCTACATAACCCCATGTTATCTTGTTAAGTACGAGAAGTACTTACGCTTGTTTACTTTCTATATTTGGATAAAAATCCCGGATGGGTAACAGATGACAATGGTATGAGGAGTTCCCTGAGGATTATTAGGCTTGTGGTCAACCAGTTGACCTTCCCTGTGATGGAGTTCCACGAGAGAGTTTACATTTTATCTTCCGTTGTGTTGTGTAAGACTATGTGATATTATTAATCGTGATGTAAGATACACCGTGATGATATTTTTTATAATTTGTCGACTTATGTGTGTGACTAATCTCTGGGCACACATGAGCTTTATGCATTCAATTTTATCCTTAAATTGGGTGTGACAAATTGGTATCAAAGCAGTGTTGATTATAGGACGCAAGCCTAGTAGAAACTTGTCGTTTTAAGGTTTAGATGTTGCTACAAAAACCCTTGCTCTATGAACCTTGATATTTTCTTCTCTACTATATCTCTACATTTGTTATACATCTCTACCTTGGTGCTTATTTTAAAGACTTTGTTGTTATCTTCACCCCTTGATTTGATATGCTTTTAGAACTATCCCTCATCACCTTCTTGCGTAATCTGAAGAATAGTCTTAGGATTGTTACCCCTAGTATAATCAGGGCGATAGTATTGCAAGTTGAGTCAATGATTGAGTTGTGCATCTCTATTGATTGTTGAATTGTCATTATGCTTATGATTGTTTTGAATCTTTGTAATGATTGCAATGATCTTGTTGGGTGTTACCACAATTTCATTTAGTTATAGGCCTAAGGCACAAGGATTAATGAAATAAATAGTTAGGTTTTAGTTTTCTTGTGTTTTCCCTATCCTGTTTTTTCGGAGCAGTCTACACTCTTCGACTTTTATCTCTGATGTTGGATGACCAAAAATCATGAGAAAATTCTGAACAATAGTAGACGTCAATATCTTTCTCTGAGCGAAAGAATCACCTTTATAGCTATTTTGGTTATGGAGATACGAAAATCACAAGGCGATGCATTTGGAACCTGGAACTGTTTCTGTTGTGTACCATTTTTGACCAAATTATCTATGGAATTTGGAAAAGTGTTCTATAAAGAAGTTGTGGATAATTTTATAAGCTTTCCAATAGTATAAGATACAACTTCATTGGATTAACATAATAGGAGTTACAGCTATTTTACTGCACTGCTATTTTTCTGCTGACGAGGAATTTCAGGTTTCTTGTTCTTGCCCATACACAAGAGTCTCATTGGGATGTCAGGACATCGTGATACTAGTTAGATCATCTGGAAGAAGGTGCAAGTTATCCTTTTTGTGTCTCCTAGTTTAATTTTCTTAAGGGGGGTAGCCAAGATGAAGAATCATATGTTCTAGTTTGCGCAGCAGAAGCGTGGTGGTACCCAAAGAAGTGGCTTGTTCATTAAGTCAACTAAGAAAGCGTGAGTTGAACTAACTGACATGTTATTTGGAGTTATTCATTGCGGAGCATGACAGTACTATCTTCTTGGAAGTAAAAGTAACATATAGGAGGATCACAAGAATCTACAAGACATATTCACCAAGTTGGTCTTGAGCTTGTGATATCTTCATTGGAATGAGATTGATGATGACTTGGAAAAGTGCTAACACCTGGAGAAGTAGCCTATCAGTTGGAACTGCCTGAGAGTTTGTTAGGTGTGCACGATGTGTTTCATGTATCTCAATTAAAGAAGTATTTGCGAGTACCAGAAGAGCAGATTCCTTTAGAAGAACTTGCTGTTAAGGAAGATCTCACATATGAAGAGTATCCGATAAAGATCTTACAGACGGCAGAAAGAGTTACAAGGCGCCGAGTTATAAAGATGTGCAAGGTACAGTGGAATCGGTATACAAAGGATGATACTACTTGGGAAAGAGAAGAGGAGTTGCGGAAGTCTTATCCCCAATTGTTTGAGTAAGCAATCATCTGAATCTCGAGGATGAGATTCATCTTAAGGGGGGTAGAATTGTAACACCCTAAAAATTTCATTCCTTTAAAATAAGTAAATTGATTTATTTATGCAATTATATGTGCAAACCGAGGCCTCTAGGTCTTGTTTCTCGTGCGCCGATGAGGTTCTTGCCGTCGGCAATGGCAGTGCCACCGCTGGGCCACTGTTCCGGCCGGTGCTCCCTTCTCTCTCTTTCCCTCGCTTATCTGAGCTCTCCATCGTTTGATCAACGGCTCACAGAGGCCGATATCCCTTCGCGGGTAGATTTGCTAAAGAGCCCTCACCTATTTGAACATGCAGTCCATAGCATTTTTCCCGAGTACGCTTTCTCGTTTTGAAAACGTAAAGTACACTGTTTTAGTCCAAAATACGTTTTTAGTATTTACAGAAATGCCACTAGATTTGTTTTGCTCATAAAAACTTCGTTTTAGCTCTGAATTAACCCGTTCAAATTGCGTTAGCTTCATAATTTCATAATCTACGTGTTAGTACCACTGTTAATCAAGTTTGCAACTTTTAAATTTCATGGTTAGGTTTAATTAAATAAAGTGCTATAGGAAAACCCGTTTAATTCATAACTTTCGCGTTTTAGCTCCGATTTTCGTGAACTTCGCGTTGACGTGATCGTAGCGAGACATAGATTCTTTTTATAAACATTTTATCTTGTTTTCTATACTGTTGGTGTACTGTTCTAACTATAGGATTATTTGCTTTGCATGAATATTCCTAGAATGTTGCCGTGTTGGTCGTGTTCAGACGGTGAGGAGAACGTTGGAGATCAAGAGTTCTTCGACGACCAGCAAGATCAGCAAGAGTTTGCTAACCAAGGCAAGTATAGCATGGGCCTACCTTGATGTCATATTCACTTTAATCATTTACTCATGTGCATGTGTCTAAATTTGATAACCATAAGGACATCCTAGTTATTTGATGACATGTTCCCTTGACTCCTTTGGGTTAATTGTATATGGGTAGATTGCTAGTGCTCTAGCTGAGCATGATCTATACAATGGTTAATGGTTCTGTGGAAATAAAAGTAAAATATGATTTATAACAACTGATCCATAGGGCGAAGGTACAAATGACTTTTGATCATGTTGCCCTCGGCCCTCCATAAGGACTTATCTGTCGGCAAAAGTTGGGACTGACAGTGCAACCGTGAGAGTCATATGGCTCTAACTTTAGCTCAGTAATAGGACCTTTTCTATCTTGTTAGAGGTTACCTTTATGACGCAAGAAGGGCTTGCCACGTTGGGTATAGGGTTGCCTCTGTTCCTATGTGTATAGCCATGATGGATATGTGCCATAGGAAAGGGGGGGTTCCTACATCTGCCTACCGAGGAAACCTAGTGGCCCTAACTTGTTAGAGAAACCTATGAAATGGCTTCATATTATACCCTGCCCGCTCACCTTGGCAGTGACATGGGAGTAATTAACCCGGGCATATGGGAATCACGACTCGCGGTGAATATGCACCACCTCTGCAGAGGGTTACAAACTGTTATAACAGCC
This sequence comes from Miscanthus floridulus, assembly GCF_019320115.1. Taxonomy (NCBI): domain Eukaryota; kingdom Viridiplantae; phylum Streptophyta; class Magnoliopsida; order Poales; family Poaceae; genus Miscanthus; species Miscanthus floridulus. Next base: position 64,267,348 of record NC_089587.1, on the reverse strand, counting down.
GTGCTCATGGGCACGAGCGGCCCAAAAAACTCACAGAATAATTGGTTACTCATTGTGGTTCATTTATGATGGTATACGATGATAATATGTTGCAAATGATTCTGATATCTGATTATGTGGGTATAAATGGGAGCTTAAGCATAACTTGATTAAACTTGATAATAAAATCTTGACTTACTAAAAGTGCTAACTGCAGTAAACCAGTGTCATCCTTTTTGAGCTACATAACCCCATGTTATCTTGTTAAGTACGGGAAGTACTTACGCTGGTTTACTTTCTATATTTGGATAAAAATCCCAGATGGATAATAGATGACAACGGGTATGAGAAGTTCCCTGAGGATTATTAGGCTTGTGGTCAACCAGTTGACCTTCCCTGTGATGGAGTTCCACGAGAGAGTTTACATTTTATCTTCCGTTGTGTTGTGTAAGACTATGTGATATTATTAATCGTGATGTAAGATACACCGTGATGATATTTTTTATAATTTGTCGACTTATGTGTGTGACTGATCTCTGGGCACACATGAGCTTTATGCATTCTATTTTATCCTTAAAATTGGGTGTGACAACTAAGTAGTCTATTTCTAGCAACGGTAAAAGAAATGATCTATACAAGCGTGCATCCACAAAACTGCCTCCATTTACGATAATTTTATATACTAATAAGTTATTCTGTAGCCAGCTACACAATAAGTTATTCTGTAGCCACCTCCATTTACGATAATTTTATATACTAATTTACGATAATGTCAATACATATTTACGATAGTTGGGTTACTATAACATATGAAGATATTTACCATAACGTTATAGTAAACCACTTAGTAAAGAGTTACTATAATATCGTAAATTAACATAAAATTATTATAATTCAAAGTGGCTACATAATAAGTTATTTTGTAGCCAGCTATAGGGTAGTAGTTCTATGTGTGTGTGTGTTCAACGCCATGCAAGACCAAAGAAAGTAAGGATGTCACTTTCGTGGTTAAGTTGTTCTGATTCGTATTGGACACTTGTGCACCTGGTGGAAAACCCTTTCTTGTACGGCTCTATTAACGGCGTGTTCAGCCTATTCTCCCCAAAACGAATAAACGAACTTTGCTAGCATTCATCCATCTGTACTTGATCATCAAGTTAAAAGAGAACGGACTCATAAATTAAACGCTACTCCTCCGTCCTAAAATATAGTGTACTATGACATCTAAAATTTGTACTCAAATATAATGTGTTCTGTGTAATGATTATGCCTAGATTTATCAAAGTTTATTAAAAAAGAAATCATGATTTGAGGGGAAACTCTTTAGTTGAAATCATCTATGGGTACATACGTCATTTGAGTGCTCGCTTGAGTTGCCTTAAATTTTTTATAATGCACTATATTACAGGACAGAGGAAGTGACACCGTTTCATTTAATTAGGGAGTCAAAGCTAAGCTAAAATCTTGATTGATAGAGTTGTGTGAACATTAGTTCGTTTCGTTTGTGCATTAATTTCATAAAGTTTTTTTTCCTCAGAAAAAAGTTTAATTAAAGTACTACCTCCATCCCAAGAGTCAACTAATCTTAAATTTGACCAAATATGTACAAAACTATACTAATGTTTATGATACCAAGTAAGCATGCATCATTAGATCCGGCCAGTTTGGTGGGAGCTGACTCCCCATCTCTGACTAAGGTGTGTTGAAGCAATGTTGACCCAATAATGCAGTAGATCAAGACTTGGGCCTCAAGAGACATAATACAGGCGAAAACCCAAAGCTACCTAGGCTTTAATTTCTTTAGCCTACGCTGGCCATTGGTTTCACCATATTGACCAATGCCAACTCCTAGGAGGGCCCCTTGGGCATGTTCACTGCCACAGACTTCAACTTTTTAGGATAAGACTTATTGAAGATCCATCCCTAAGAAATAGAACACAATGGTGGGGTGGGGGGGGGGGGGCACATCATGGGAAGGCACAACAAAACTTAGGGTTTCACCGCTGCCGCCACTGGCACCATCATCATCAGATCTGGCCAACCCCTTGGAAGAAGGAGAATAAGGGGGACGAAAGTATTAAAACATGTCACCTGACGCCATGCTTGCGCCGGTTGACGCCCCCCATCCTCTACCCAACTGTCCTTAGCTTTCTCCCATAGTGTTCCTATCAACACCAAGACCTTGATGGAGTAGTAATTCAGCTATGTAAACTCTTACACTCTTTCAGAATCTATAGTTGTCTATGCATATATGAATGTTGGTTGTTTATTTGTGTTGATCTATTTCTTACTATAGTGCATGTAAAGAGGGGCATAGTATGTAGTTAAGAGTTGTGAGTAAAGTGTAACCACAAGTCCACAACTGCAGTAGTACTATTTGTTGAGAGACGTTTACTACATGATAATCCTAATCCCCTAGGCAGGATCGCAGAACATTTTCTTCTTATCCACAACACAGCATTAGAATAGTTCATTTAGCTCTCTTTAGTTTAGTAGCCTATCATATCTTTCATAGACCTGGTTAGTAGCTTGCCATTGTTAGAGACTTGGTTTTCATTGAGTTCGATATAAATCTTGAAATACGCCTTCAAGAAAGGCGACAATATTATTGTGTGCTCGCAGTATAATTAAGTAGTTTGAATAGTTGATGCCAACAATAGTAAAAGTAATATTTTTAGTGTAACATAGATATATTTATTTGATATAATCTTGCTACAACAGCTCTATATATATATAGTCACCATCCATGGTAAAAATCCTCGCTGGCTAGTTTATCCACACAAGATATATTCATTCCACGTAATGTTGCTACAACTGCTCTATATACAGTCAACATTCATGGTAAAAATCCTCACTGGCTAGTTTATCCACACAAATGTAGCTAGTAGCATATACTCCCTCCGTACCTAAAAAAGAGTCACTGTGGTAATTGTGCTGGTCAAGCTTTCTCAACTTTAACTAAGTTTATAGAAAATACGTGCAACATTTATATCTCCAAATATGTTTATTATGAAAGTATATTCAACAATCTACCTAATGATACTAACTATGCTAAAAGTTAAAAGTTAAAAGTTGTTGGCTTTTTGGAAGCGAGAATGACTCTTTTTTAGTGACAGAGGGAGTATAGATATATTCATTAGATATAATGGTGCTACAACTGCTCTATATATAGTCAACATCCTTGGTAAAAATCCTCGCTGGCTAGTTTATCACACAAATAATGTAGCTAGCTAGTTAGCTAGCTAGTTTGCACATCAGCGTAGACAGGAAAGATGTCGTTGCACAGTGATTTGCTAAGTGTATACCGAAGATAATTAAAATAGGCTGTACTTTCAGTCGTGTATTATTGAAGCAGTCATGTATATTGACCAGATCCCCTCAGTAAAAAAAAAAAAAAATGTAACAGGGACAACGTTGGAACACGTACTGCGGCGTCTGGCTAGTTTGACTAGAACTCATATATTCTATATATACACTTTATATTCAAAAGTACGTCAGCTCTCTGATTCGATTTTGACGTCTCAAATAGTAATCTACATTAAATTTATTGGTTTTGTAATGGTCAAAGCTTTATTTACATCTGAGTAAACAGTATGCGTAAAATTAATCCAAGACCAAGACAAGAGAGACACATACGTAATCCATCCTTTTGATCTCTCCTTCCTACGAGGAGTTACGATCGTTTTCTTGTCAGGAGCGAAAACATCTAGCAAAGTTTGTTTTGTAGCCACTTTGAGTAATTATCGTAACTCGAAGTGGCTACAGAATAAGTTATTTTATAACCAGCTACAGAGTAGTAGTTCATCCATCTGTACTTGAGATCATCAAAATATACACGAACTTTGCTAGCATTCATCCATCTGTACTTGATCATCAAGTTAAAAGAGAACGGACTCATAAATTAAACGCTACTCCTCCATCCTAAAATATAGTGTACTATGACATCTAAAATTTGTACTCAAATATAATACGTTCTGTGTAATGATTATGTCTAGATTTGGCAAAGTTTATTAAAAAAGAAATCATAATTTGAGGGGAAACTCTTTAGTTGAAATCATCTATGGGTACATACGTCATTTGAGTGCTCGCTTAAGTTGTCTTAATTTTTTTTATAATGCACTATATTACAGGACGGATGAAGTGACACCGTTTCATTTAATTAGGGAGTCAAAGCTAAGCTAAAATCTTGATTGATAGAGCTGTGTGAACATTCGTTCGTTTCTTTTGTGCATTAATTTCATAAAGCTTTTTTTCCTCAGAAAAAAGTTTAATTAAAGTACTACCTCCATCCCAAGAGTCAACTAATCTTAAATTTGACCAAATATGTACAAAACTATACTAATGTTTTTGATACCAAGTAAGCATGCATCATTAGATTAATCACACGACTATTTTTGTAGTAAATCTATTTTGAGATACAAATGTCGATACTATTTTCTATAAATAAATCTAGTAAAACTTGATATTGGTTGACTCCTTAAATTAAGGTATGTGCTTATTTTGGGACGGATAGAGTAAGAAATATCTAATAAAAGATAGATAATTCTTCACGTCGCCTATTTATCTAGGACGAATCCATCCCTCCCTGTGGACGGAGTATTACAGGAAGTAGTGTACTTCTTGGGCCAGCTCTGCGTCCCAAGGACACAAATCCATCGACGTCCAACTCAGTGTCTCGTCCATGCGCATGCTTCAATCTTCTTCAAGTCAACCTCTGTATGTGGCAGCCTCGAATTCCTGGTTCATATTTTTTCCGTCAATTCCGCTGGATTCTTCCACGGAAAAAAACAGATCTCGATCTCAGTTGATGAATTGACCCATTGTCTGCACGGCTATTGAAGGAAAACTATACACCAACTCTATATGAAGTTGCCTCGGTCATGTTCACACACTACACTATATGAAGTTGCGCATGCAGTGATCTTGGTAATGGACAGGCCCCCCCTGGTCTGCATTTTTGTTTCTCAATTCAGGAGCGGAGTAAGGACTAGTGCGTACTTTTTATTGTTTGGCATATAGGTCTTGTTTGGCACAGCTTGTCTACCGGCTTCATGAGCTGTTTGAAGCTATAAATTAAACATACCCATAGATGCACGGAGAGATGAATCCTTTGTTCCACCGATTTTTTGTTGAAACTACTAGCTTCTGATGGCTTTTGCATCAAGTCAAAAGAGAACGGACTCAAACGGTAAGTGGCACCGCTTCCTTTAATTAAGGACTCAAAGCTAAGCTAAAATCTTGATTCATAGAGCTGTGTGAACATCCGTTCCTTTTTGTGCATTTCATAAAACTTATTTCCTTGAAAAGAACTTTAATTAAAGTATTCTGTCCGTTTTAAAATAAGTGCACATCTCACACTCCGAAAAGTCAACTAATTAATCTTAAATTTGACCAAATATATACAAAACTAGTAATGTTTATGATACCAAATAAGCATCATTAGTTTAATGGTAACATATATTTTTGTACTAAACCGATTTTGAGATACAGGCAGTGTCGATACTATTTTCTATAAATCTAATCAAACTTGTTGAATGGCTCTTTACAATACGAGACGCGTAATTATTCCCGGATGGAAGGAGTATGAAGAACTATGTTTCAAATAAAAGATAGGAAATTCTTCAGGGCGCCCACTGGGTATATATATTACATGAAGTAGTATAGGCAAGTTCTTGGGCCAACTCATTTCTGCGTCAAATCTTCTTTAACGTCAACCTACTGTATGTGGCAGCCTCGAATTCTTCCACAGAGAAAAACCAGATCTCGATCTCAGTTGATGAATTGACCCATTGTCTGCACCGCCGTGGTCAAAGTGAAATGCATGTCTAGATTTGTCACACCCAATTTTAAGGATAAAATTGAATGCACAAAACTCGTGTGTGCCCAGGAATCAATCACACACACAAGCTGACAAATTACATAAGGTATCATCACGGTGTCTCATACATCAGAGTTATAATAAAACTTAGTCTTATACATCACAGCGGAAAAGTAAAATAATAATAAAACTCTCGTGGGCGTCATCACGGGGAAGGTCAACTGGTTGACCACAAGCCTAATAATCCTCCGGGAAATCCTCATACCCGTTGTCATCTGTTACCCATCCGGGATTTTTATCCAAGTAAAGAAAATAAACAAGTGTAAGTACATTCCGTACTTAGCAAGCTAACATGGTGTTATGAAGCTCAAAGATGATAGACTCTGGTTTACTGCAGTTAGCATTTTTAATAGGTCAAGCTTTTATTCTCAAGTATTATCAAGTTATGCTTAAGCTCCCATTTAATTCCCATAAGAACAAATATCGGGGTCAGGTGTACCATATATCATCATTGAACAACTTTAAATGATCATCAACAATTAAACAGTTATTCTGTGAGTTTTCCGGGCCGCTCGTAACCGTGAGCACGGCTGTTATAACAGTTTGTTACCCTCTGCAGAGGTGGTGCACATTCACCGCGAGTCGTGATCCCCATATGCCCGGGTTAATTACTCCCATGTCACTACCAAGGTGAGCGGGCAGAGTACACTATGAAGCCATTTCATAGGTTTCCCTAACAAGTTAGGGCCGCTAGGTTTCCTTGGCAGGCAGATGTAGGGACCCCCTTTCCTATGGCACAAATCCATCGCGACTATACTCATAGGAACAGAGGCAGCCCTATACCCAAAGTGGCAAGCCCCATTTGCGCCAAAAAGGTAACCTCTAACCAGCTAGGAAAGGTCCTATTACTGAGCTAAAGTCAGAGCCATATGACTCTCCCGGTTGCACTGTCAGTCCCAGCTTTTGCCGACAGATAAGTCCTTATGGAGGGCCGGGAGCAATATGAACAAAGGTCATTTGCACTTTCGCCCTATGGAACAGTTGTTATAAATCATGTTACTCACTTTGTTCTATAGTATCATTCATCAACATGTATGTCAAGTTCAGTTAGAGCACTAGCAATCTACCCATATGCATTTAACCCATAGGAGACAAGGAACAGGATAAACAATCACTAGGATGTCCTTACGGGTATCAAAATTAGACACATGCAAATGAGTAATTGATTAAAGTGAAATAGGACATCAAGGAAGGCCCATGCTATACTTGCCTTGGTTCACAAACTCGTGCTGGTCCTGCTGGTCGTCGAAGAGTTCTTGGTCTCCCACGTTTTCCTCACCGTCTGAACGCGACCAACACAGCAACATACAACATTCCAAAAGCATTCATGCAAAGCAAACATTCCTATCATTAGAACAGTACACCAACAGTATTGAAAACAAGATAAAATGTTTGTAAAACTAATCTACGTCTCGCTACGATCACGTCAACGCGAAGTTCATGAAAAACGGAGCTAAAATGCGAAAGTTATGATTTAAACGGGTTTTCCTATAGCCATATATTTAATTAAATCTAATCATGAAATTAAAAAGTTCTAAACTTGACTAACAGTAGCTCCAACATGTAGCTTATGAAATTACGAAGCTGACGCGATTTGAATGGATCAATTCGGAGCTAAAACGACAATTTTAGAAGCGAAACAGTTCAAATGGCATTTCTGTAAATACTGAAAACGTATTTCTGACTTAAGCCGTGGAGTTTACGCTTTCCAAACGGGATTGCGCATTCGGGGAAATACGCTTTGAGCTGCGGGTTAGGACTTAGAATAGTCTAGGTACTCTTTTGCATAATTACCCGCGAAGGGGTAACTTCTAATCCTGGCCGTTGATCTCGCGATGGGCGGCTGAGATTAGACCGAGGAGGGAGAAAAGGGGGGGGGGGGGCTGGCCGGAACAGGGTCTTCGGCGGCCAGGTGCCATTGCCGGCGATGTGGAGGTCACGGTCGCGCGCGGTTAGGGTCTAGGGTTCACCAAATGGACCTCCAAGGGCACCGGTGAGCGCGGGGGAAGAAGGGGGGTCGCGGCCATGCCGTTTCGGCGGCCGGGAACGGCGGCTAGCGCGGTGGCCGCCATGGCCGGCGACCATGGCTTGCGGAGCTCGCGGCCAAGGCTCAAGAAGCCAAAAAAATGAGAAATAAGATGCTCGGGGAGATAGAGGGGAGAACGGTGAGTCTCACCGCGGTGAAAACCGGAGCGGAGGCGGCTCGGTGATGGAGGTTCGCGCGGAGGCGGACGGCGGAGCTCGGAGACCTCGGGGCGGCGGTTCTCACGGGCACGGCGACGCGAGAGGGAGCGGGGAAAAACAGAAGGGGGGGGGGGGGCGGCTCGGGTGCGGGCTTCGATTTAAAGAAGCCAGGCGCGAGGAGGGGCGCTCCCACGACGCGAGAAGGCCGGGCGCGGCGGCGGTTGCCCAGGCGCACGCGCGGGCGGTTGTCGAGTCGCGCGGGGGTGAAGACGGCGCCGACAAGCGGGCCCGGGCGTCAGCGGCAGGGCACGGGGGGGGGGGGGGCGTGGGCGGTTGCCTGGCGCGGCTGCTGGGCCGAGCGGCCGAGGCGTGCGGCTGGGCCGGCGATTGGCGGGCCGAGCGGGGAAAAGGGGAGAGGGGCTAGCGGGCCGAAAACAAGGAAGGAGGGGGAGATGATCATTTTTCCTTTTTATTTTCCAAACAATTTTTCCCAAAAGTATTTTCAAATAATTTTTGAATTCATTTGAACTCTAATTCAAGAACAATCATCACATGAATAAATATTGCAGCAGCATGTATGCATCAAAAGTTTCTAATCTTATAATTGATTTTAATTCCCCAAAAATTATTAATTTCCTATAATTGAATGCACACTTAATAACATAATCAAATCAAATTTACTTTTTTTTAAAAGAATGAAAAATTTTCGGTGTTACAAGATTCTATCCTAAAAAGAATGTGATTATGCTTTACTCCATCTATTCCAAATTATAAGTCATTTTAACTTTCTTTAGAGTTAAGGTATCTAAAGTTTAACCAAATTTATATAATAAAATAATAACGTTATCATACCAAATAAGTATCCCTAGATTCTTTATTAATTATATTTTATTGTATACCTATTTAATGTCATAAATCTTTGTAATTCTCTCTACGATTTTGATCAAAGTTGAGATTTTGGGATCTCCAAGAAATTTAAAATGACTTATAATTTGGAACGAATGGGGTACGTGCCACCCCTCCTCCTCTGGTCTGCTGAACAATTCAGGAGGGGAGGAAGGAGCAGTGCATGCATGGATTATATATACTACACAGAACGAAAAAGAATGGATGATGTAGTATGTAATTATTTTTTTGAATTTCCAATTAATTTGCGGACTAGTCTTTCCCACGTCAGCAATCAGGATGCCAGCATGTCACGTCAGTCCATGTCAGCCTAGGGTGAAAGTGACCTTATTTTGTATTAAGGGGGTGTTTGGTTCTTTAGTCGCTCATAAAATTCATGTCACATCGAATATTTAGATACTAATAAGGAGCATTAAATATAGATTAATTACAAAACCAATTACATAGATGGAGGCTAATTTCTGAGATAATTTTTTTAAGTCTAATTAATCTGTCATTAGCATACGTTTACTGTAGCACCACGTTGTCAAATCATGGACTAATTAGGCTTAAAAGATTCGTCTCGCAAATTAGTCGCACGTTATGCAATTAGTTTCGTAATTAGTCTATATTTAATACTCCATACATGTGTCCAAACATTCGATGTGACAGGAATTTTAGGAGTTCCTGCGAAACCAAACAGCCCCTGAGTTGGTGGAGCTAGGTTGCCTTAGCTAATCCGTTGTTTTGTTTTTGAGAACTGAAAAAAGGGCCATGCATGGTTCAAGGTTGTAAAAAGTGGATTTCACTATTCTTTTCGTGCCACGTGATATGCATATATGTATGCCCATCGCATATTAGATTTCAGTTGACCTTTAAATTTGCCTAAATATGTCACATCACATGTATTGCTGTGGTCCAAAACATTTGGTTTTTTGATGTCTCCGGTCACATATTATATTATATTCTGATGTTTGAACTAAGAAGTAGCCTCACGCGCACATACTTTTTGTTGTTGTTGTATATATGTATAATATCTGGTCAACCTGTGAAATAAACGGCGCCTTTTAATTTGATCATCTAGGATAGAGGTGGAACTCGGGCCGTGTCGTGCCGTCTCGGGTCATATCCACTAGACACATGAGGCACATCGGGCCGTGCCGATACGGCACGGCAAATATTTTATTCGGCTCAAGCATGGCCCATGGCACACCGGCACGTGTTTTCGCTCGTGATATAAAAAATATATATTTTGTGTGTACTATTTTTATGAATGTTTTAATGATTTTCATAATCTATCCATGAATTATTTATGTAGTATAATAAATGCTAGAAAATTGTATTGTAGAGTTGTAGATATGTGTACGTGCCATTTTCGTGCCGTGCCGGCCAAGCATGGCCCAAAATGCGGGCCGGGTCATGTAGCCTATCGTGTCAAGATCCTGGGCAGGACATGGCCCTTGTGTTCGTGTCGTGCCGGCACGGCCCAAAATATTTCATGCTATGTCAGGCTCGGGATCGTGCTAAAAACCGTACCGTAACCCGCCCTCGAATGACGTGGCTCAAGTCCCCGTTCTAGTCTAGCTGGAAGTCTACGGGGCTGTTCGGTTCACAGCCCCGACCAGCCACTGAGTTATGGCGTCACCCAGCACTTGGGGCAGAGAATATGGCCGCCATCTAAAAGCTGAACCAAACAGCTGCCTTTCTCTGTGGCGTGCCGCAGCTTTGGCAGGCGAAGTGTGGCGGTGAGATAAACACGCCCTACACTAGCAGAAACAGTAGAATTATCGAGTGCTTGAGGGTTTATCGAGGGCATTTTATCGGGCACTCGGCAAACATACTATTTACCGAGTATTTTTAATGCAACACTCGGTAAACCTACAGTACTCGGTAAAACCCAACTTTGCCGAGTGTCTAATTAAAAACACTCGGCAAGCTACAACGAAACACTCGGCAAACACGGACACTTGGCAGAGTAGATGCACGTGCGCGTGCGGCGGCCATGTGACGGACGTTGGGTGCGCCGCCCTACCGTTATAACTTTACCGAGTGTCCGTTAGAGACACTCGGCAAAATGATGTTGCCGAGTGTTTTTTATTGGTACTCGGCAAAATAATAATTTTTTTCTTCTCCTGCCCTCCAAACTTTTTCTACTCTCCACATACAACATGTGGTACTACATGTTAAAATTTGGCATATTTCTCGATCTGTTTGCTATATTTAATTAATTTATTGCATTTAGAGGAATTTTTTGGTTTAAGTCAAATTTGAACCGCAAGTGATTCAAATAATGGAATAAATTGAGTGGAGAAATCATATTCATGTTATTGAGTCTATTTTGGGGCCTTACTCGGGAAATGTAAAGAATTTTCGAACATTTTGTTCAGGAAACACGACCATGAATGTGTGGCCGAATAGTTTTTAAATTCTAAAAAAAGCAAACGAAGTCTGAAAATCACGTGATTTGTCAAAATCTTATGATATCATACGTGGAGACTGTGGAAAAAAATTGAGAAGGTTTCGCACAATTTGTCACGTACGACCTTTATAAACCGAAGCATCTCCGAACAAGAATCGTAGCGTTGAGAAGGATCTGGTAAGATTTGCAGTCAAAGTGACCGTTGAATTGAGGTTTGACTTCAAAAGTTTTTGTATAGGCAATAGACAACATAGATTGGTTCACGTCAAATTTTGGTAATTTTTCGGATCCATTTGATAATTTTAATTTATTAACTGCAATTATAGAATTTTAATTGATATAAATTGAATTTGAGCTATAACTGCATTAAATAATGGATTAATATTAGTAGAAAAATCAAATATGCATTGTTGAGTGAATTTGACAAGGTATTTTTAAATTACATCGTAACAAATTTAGTAGAACACGCTATGAAGAAGGAGGACGGTGGAGCATGAAATATCAATTTATTTTGCGAGTGTTTTCTAGTTGACACTCGGCGAAAAGAATAGTTGCCGAGTGTCATATAGGGGACACTCGGCAAATTCGTCGACCCGACCCCACTGCACAATATCAGGCCGTAATGAAAATAAAAAAAAATAATGTTGAGCGCCCCAGATCTTGGCACTCGGCATATCTATACTTTGTCGAGTGCCGCCAATCTTGGCACTCGGCATACTCCTTCATATGCCCCCAGCGGCCCTCACCCTCGCGCACACAACACACCCTTCACACACACGCCGCACCGCACGCCGCCACCCCCTGCCGCCTCCCCGCCCCACAGCGCCCCGCCGCCGCGTCGACGCCGTCGAGAAAGCCGCTGCTGCTCCGAATTCTGTCGCGGCACCGCCCCGTCTCGGCACCTGCGCCCCCGCCGCTCCGCAGGACGCCGCGCAGTGCCTCTGCAGCGCCGCGCCCCCAATTCCGGCCAACTCCCTCGCGGGGGCCCTCTGCCGGCCGGCGCGGCGCGTACAGCCGCCTCGCTCGCCGCGGTGCAGCGCCGCATCGCCTCCGGCCACCTCCCCCGCGCCGCCTCGCCCTCGCGAGCCACTGGAGCGGCACCGGTCGCCTAGACTCCCCTTTCGCAAGGTAAGTGGAACACCACCCTCACCCTCCCGCCTCGGTGGCACCTGTGCTCCTCTTTTCCCCCTGAATTATTTATGCTCTTCATAGCCGATTAATTTTTACCAATTACATTTTTCCGTTATCTTAGTGACATCCTTTTGGCTTACGATTGTACCAACAAATGAATTTGGAAACCTATATCATACAGTGTCTACACCTTGCTGCTCTGATTGCCAAAACCATGGCCTCCTTTTCCCCATACTATGATACTGTCGGTGTTTGCCTACCTGGAATTAGACAGCAGAGCAGAGTGCCGCACTCCATTCTATTAGTTTGTTTTTGGTGCCCTTCCTACGGCACTAAGCCCAAGCTTTAGGGTCCGTTTGGTTGGGCTTTTGGCCCCAAAAGTCAAAAGCTCAACCAAAGGGGCCGTTTTTTGAGGCTGTTTTTTCAGAAGCAGCTGTTTTTCTGTAGTATATTTTTGAAAGCTGGTTTGACTCTGCTTTTGGCTTTTGGCTTTCCGCTTTTCAAAATTGGTGGAATAAAAAGCTCTTCCATAGTTGTTTCAAGAGAGATAAAGACAGAAGGTATATTTTATACTTGTTTAACCAAACAGCTTTCAGCTTTTTTACAGCTCATAGCCCACAGCAGCTTTCCCACAGTTCACAGCCCACAACAGCGTTTTCCCACCACCACAGCTCAGCCAAACATACCCTTAGTCCTTATCAATCAGTGACAAAGGCTGCTGCAGTGAGGAAACTGATTTGAACGGTTTCAAGCCAATCAAGGAAACTGTTCTAAGGGACCTCCGGATACTAGGAAATTTCACATTTATGTTATAATTCTTTGCAATGAATGGTTTCATCAGTATTGCAACTTAAGAATATCTCTGATTTATTTTAAGAATTTTCTGAAGCATTGCATGGACAGAAGCAAGTCAGTCATGACCTCAGTTAAAATGCAGAGCGCCAGAGCCCACACCAGTTTGCTTTAAAACAAATGGAAACACGTTTTTTTTTAAAAAAAAAGTTGTCTTCATTTTTGGCATCATGTCTCCCTGTCTCTTGTTCTTGGACTTATAACTGTCTTATATTCTTGCTTTGGTTACACTGGCATGAACAATAATACATTGCATGTACAGAAAAATTGTTAAAGAGTAAACATGTGATAAGTAGCTACTAAGCTCCTGCTCAGTCTAAGCACTTATACTATTAAGTGAGGATGCCTCTAGCAGATAAATATAGTTAGGTGTTTCAAGTGCCTATATGTCACCATAATACTGATTTATTAGCTATATCATGATCAAATGCTTATTATTCTAAAATTGAGCCACAACCTACCTTGTAGCTGTAACAGATAGTGCACATGCAAATGTTAGCAATCTAAACATGCACTGACTATATGTGTGTCTCAACTTGCAGGTTTTTGCCACCGCTCCCTGCCCCGCCCTGCCGCCTGGTTCCACCTTGCCCTCCTGCCGCCCCACAACTTCGAGTTGTCGTGTTTTTGCAAGGTATAAGATGTGCATGTGGTTGTCGGCCATCGTGCTGTTTGTTTGGTGTGGATGTGGTTGTCGTCCATCGTGCTGTTTTATTTATTGTAGGTTTTGGAAGCCTCCCTGTGCAGGGGAGGTGCTGCCGAAATTTAGATTTGACACTACTATGTTCCTTTTATTGCAGGAGAGGCTATTGCAACGTCCTCGACTCGTCACTTTGCAGGACAGCAAGGTGAGGCATAAAAGACCCTTCTTTCCATATCATGTTCGTATATCACGTAACCTAGCTAGGCGTCTCCCGTTCGAAAGAGATACGGTTGAAAATATGCAGATCTTTGTATATCTATAACTGTATCTGTTTTGAATTGTCCACGTTTTTTGGAAAGCCCGAGGATGTGTAGCTATGGTTAGTTTCCATGCTCTACTCCGATCCGTGATAGAGTTTCGGCAGCATCTCCCTGTTGTTCTCCGGATACACAATCTTCCTTCCAGGATGTGTATTTGGAGAACAGCGGGGAGGTGCTGCCGAAATTCTGTCTCGAATAGGAGTAGAGCATAGAAACTAACCCCATCTATACAACCTCGGGTGGGATTCAGACCTATCTTCACCTATTAGATAGTATAGGAACGTGTAGACGCACCGTGATTTTTTATATTACTCGCTGATATGCTAGAGGATGGATGACCATGAGTGGATGTACACGGGCCGCTTTAGTCAGAGTTCGTGGACCGAAGAATGGATTGACAAGACCATTGCTTTCTTGGAACGGGCATTTGCAAGGGTTAAAGGAGCTAGTGTCACTTGGTGTCCCTGCAGCAAATGTGCAAACACGTGTCAGCAAACCAAGCTGGTCATGGGTAAACATCTTTGCAAGAATGGATTTACGGCAGACTATACCAGGTGGATCTACCATGGTGAAGCCGATCGTGGGAGAGAGGAGGTCATGAGACAACACATCGAGAAATATGATGGGGATGCTGGGGTAGGAGACATGTTAAATGACTATCATGAAGCACACTTCGATGAAGGACGTAGGGAGGAGGAGCCAGAGGCTACCTCAAAGGAGTATTATGACATGTGGTCTGCGGCACAGCAACCCCTTCACGGGTATTCCAAGGTTTCTCAACTAGATGCCATTGCATGCCTAATGGCCATGAAGTCCCAGTTTAGCTTGAGTCGAGATTTTTTATGTTATGCTCACAGTTGTTGGCAGCCTGCTCCCGGATGGTCACATCTTGCTAAAGAGCATGTACGAGGCACAGAAACTCCTTCGTGCACTTAAGAAAGAGTATGCGGAAGAAAAGTATTGTGTGAAGTGCGAATCGTCTAGGTTCCTAGAGGTAGACTCTGGTGATGGTCAGAAGAGGTAGCTCGCAATCCCCGTGAAGATCCTATGGTACCTTCCTTTCATACCGAGGATCCAATGGCTTTACATGACTGAGGAATCTGCGAAACAGATGACATGGCACAAAAACGGACGTCGATACAATCCTGAGAAGATGGTACACCCATCTGATGGCGAAGCCTGGATAAGGTTTGATGAGATTCATCATGAGAAAGCTCTAGAGGCTCGTAATGTATGTGTTGTGCTGGCAACAGATGCGTTCAATCCTTATGGAATGGCGGCTGCCCCATACACCTGTTTGGACCATGTTTGTTATCCCCCTCAATCTCCCCCTGGCATCCTCTTTCAACGACAGAACATATTCTTGTCGTTGATAATTCCAGAACACCCGGGGAATAATATGAGTGTGTACATGGAGCATCTGATTGATGATTTGGTCCGTGCTTGGGAGGAAGGGGTATGGACATACGACCAGGCTACAAAGACAAACTTCAAAGTGCATGTTTGGTACCAGTACTCCCTGCATGACTTGCCGGCATATGGGATTTTCTACTATTGGTGTGTTCATGGGAGGTTCCCATGCCCAGTATGCAAGGCTTCTCTGATGTTCATTTGGTTGACGAAGGGTGGCAAGTATTCTTTGTTCGACAAACATCGATAATTCCTCCCTCCTGACCATCCATTCAGACTAGACATCAAGAACTTTACGAAAGGTGTCGTAGTTAAAGACCCTGCACCGCAAATGATGATAGGAGCTACGGTTCATGCTCAGTTAGATGCTCTCGATGTCAATAAATAAGAAGGTGGTTTTGTGGGATATGGCGAGCAACATGCCTGGACTCAGAAGTCGTGCTTGTGGAACCTCCCCTATTTTGATGATCTTCTTCTTCCACATAATATTGATGTAATGCACACTGAAAAGAATATCGCCGAGGCAATTTTTGGTACAATCATGGACATTCCTGATAAGACAAAGGATAACGTTAAGGCTAGAGTAGATCAAGCGAGGTTATGCAATAGACCAAACCTAGACATGGTGCCTCCCAGAGCCGGCAAGCTAGTCGTGGAGAAAGCCTAAGGCCGATTTCGTCCTGACGAGGGCCCAAAGGAGGGAGGTACTAGAATGGTTCCAAATGTCAATGTTCCCTGATGGGTATGCAATGAATCTGAAGAGGGGAGTGAACTTAGTTACTATGCGAATCAACGGGCTCAAGAGTCATGATTACCACATATGGCTTGAGCGCCTACTTCTGGTGATGGTTCGAGGCTATGTCCCTGAGCATGTCTGGCAGGTGCTAGCGGAGTTGAGCAATTTCTTCCGCCAGCTTTGTGCCAAGGAGTTATCTCATACCGTGGTTGCAGAAATGGAAATAATGGCGCCTATGTTGCTCTGTAAGTTGGAGAAGATTTTTTCCACCTGGCTTCTTCAATTCGATGCAGCATATGATTCTGCACCTCCCATATGAAGCACGATGGAGGGGCCTGTGCAGGGCCGTTGGTGCTATTGAATTGAGAGATGTCAAAAGGTTCTTTGAACTAAATGTAAAAATAAATGCAAAATTGAAGCATCCATTGCAGATGCATACATTCTAGAGGAGGTGTCAAACTTCACAATAAAATACTATGCTAACAACCTTCCTAGCATGCATAATCCACCCCCTCGTTACAATGCCAGTGAAGATGAATCGAGCCTTAGCATTTTCCAAGGGCAACTCGGAAGTGCAACTGGTGCGACCAACAAGACCTTGAAACATGAAGAGTGGTGCACTATCATGATGTATGTGTTGACCAACCTATCTGAAGTGGAGCCGTACATGCTGTAATTTCTCAACAAACTTGTTCTCAAGTAGTCACTATTCTATTACCAACTCCCATGTTTCTCGTTGGTACAGGGAATTTCATCGTCAATTCTAGCGTGAATCAAGGGAACCTACCCCGCAGGAAGCTGAGACCCTTCTCAGAGAGGGTGCGGGAAATGGAATGCCCGATTTCATTTCTTGGTTCGAACAAAAGGTATAGTCCAATTTAGCTCGTACTTAGTTTGGCATTACAAGTTGCTCGTACATGCGAATAATATACCGAACCACCCTGCTTGAACTTGCAAGGCCAAACTAATGCGTCTATGAGTGCCGAGTTGAGACAGGTTGCCGATGGTTGTGCCTATAGGGTCAGGTCGTTTACCGGTTATGACATGAATGACTATCGCTTTCACATAACAAGCCACGAGCAGAGTCGGCCCAATCGAAGAACCACAAATACCAGAGTTTTTACGCCAGGCTTTGATGGGGTCGAGTACTACGGAAGAATTGAAGAAATATATGAACTCATGTTTCATGGTTGCAAACCTCTTAATCCAGTCATATTCAAATGCCATTGGTTTGATCCATCAGTAGTGAGACGGACCCCTAATCATGGGCTAGTCGAAATTCGACAATCATCCGTCTTACCATGAGACGATGTCTATATTGTGGCTCAACAAGCCACACAAGTTTATTATCTCTCATACCCGTGCCAAACCGACGACCGTCTTAAGGGTTGGGATGTTGTGTACAAGTTATCACCACACGGTAAACTACCTGTACCAAACAATGAAGATTACAACATAGACCCCAACACATATGACAGAGACTTCTTCCTAGAAGATGGGCTCGAAGGGAGTTTTGAGATAGACTTAACCGAAGCGATCAGAATGGAAGTAGACAATGAAAGGGTTGCTGACGAGGACGTTGCAGACGAGGTTCAGAATGTGAAGGACTTAGAATTACTTCAGCAATTACATTTAGGCAATGACAGTGATGACGACATTTCCAATCATGATGATTATATCGACACGCGTGATAGTGATGATGAGACTTATGATCCAGCTAATCCCGATCATGATGATTATTTCTAATACATGTATGAGCCGTACTAATTTATTTATTATTTGTCATATCTTTCTAAGTATGTTTTGTTTATCTGTGCTGATTGGTTTACTCTTTTTAATTATAGGTGATTGAACAATGGTGGGCGGTACGAGGAAGATCGTGGCACTTTATGGAAAGATCGGAGCTTCAGGGTTAGCTTCAGGGAGGGGTCGAGGCAGGGGTGGAGGGAAGGGTAAAGGGGCGAGGCCCCCATCGCCTATAGCTCCCTCGTCGTCGTCTGAGGAGGTACTTTCCGCGCATGCCTCTGGTGACGAGGAGTTACCTTCCAAGGACACCTCTGGTGATGAGGAGGAGGTACAGGAGGAGCAGGAGCAAGAGCAGGTGGAGGAGGAGGCTGTTGGTTCCCAGGTCTGGTTGTGAGGTCCCTCAACCCTTTTGAGGCGACCGATACTTCTTGAGAGACACCCGATGATTAGACCATCTGGGAAAAAGTAAGTAACTTTAGATGTTGTCAATAATTTTTTGTTTGATATGTTGAAAATTACAATGGAAACTAATAATTTATCTTAATCACTTGGGCAGGGGTTGGATTAAGGTCAGTGGGGGTGATCACAACCTCAAGGTCAACGGCATCCTTGGCCTTTTGTGCAGGCTACACTTCCCTGGCTTAGTGCAGTTCAGCGAAGAGCTGCAGCCGGCCTACACGTGGGACCACTACATCACCGCCCTCAACGTCGCTGATCGTGATGGTAGGGCATTCCCCAACAAGGCGGAGCGGGTGAAGGGCGAGCTGTGGGTAAGTATCCCTCGCACTACATTGCTCAATACATCACATTCACTAGACATTTTTAAAGTAATGACTGTATACATCACATCTATATGCAGGACTTCTATAGATGCCAGGAGGGGTACGAGGCCAAGGCGGACTCCATCTCTGAAGAAGCCGCCAAAGAAGCTCGTGAAGGACATGCACTACGAGGCGCGCGTCCAGGCCATCATCGACTACTATGCTCAACACAGAGGGATGAAGGTTAAAAAAGAAGAGGCCAGAACAATGAACCTGACTTGGGAACAATTTTTGAAGGTAAATATAGAACATTAATACTTACTTTTTATGAGATTAATTACGCTTAATTTCATTTTTTCATATGTCATACACTTGATGACATAGGTGCCTCCATACTGGTGCGCCCAGCATATCCAGTGCTGGGAATACATGGTGGACAAGTGGCTGGAGCCCGGGTGGGTGTAGACACACAACGCTTGGCGGGACCGGCGTTTGCTGATGCGACATGCATCACACCATCAAGGTAGCCTGAGCCTCGATGAATACAGGGAAAATGGGTACGCGAATTCATTTCTTTATTCTAACGCTCAATTCTGCATAATTTCTAATTATTTTGCATTTTTGTCGTAGTCGTCGTCACATGATGGCCAGCCTTGCTCCCAGTTCAAGGCATGGGTTCTGTCCAAAAAGGGCAAGGTGACAGCAAACATCGACTTCAACCCGGAGGACCCCCCCGAGGCGTACAGCGATCCCAGCATCCACAGCCGTGTTAGTGAGTACACAGCAATGGCAAGGCAGGTTCATGGGCCACAGTTCGATCCGAGCACCTAGGATCTTGATGGAGAAATCATGATGAGGATGGGAGGAGGCAAGAAGCATGGCCGGTACTGGATTGACGACAGTACAATCGACACGGCCTCTACTCCCACTCTCTCCCAGATCCGAGCAAGGAGCACGAGCGCGAGCCTGGCGATAAGCCCACGGCCAACCGCTACACAGTTCCAGATGGAGACTCTCTAGGTTATTTCTGTTTTATTCATCATTCGTTGATTGTTACGTACTTTAGCTTTGCATTGTAACATTGGGATGAAATGTTATAGGCCCGGGTGGAAGCAGAAACAAAGCAATGGGAGGAGATGGAGGCAAGGATGGAGAAGATGATTTAGCAGAGGATAGAGGCCGAGCGGCAGAGGATGGAGGAAGAAAATCAGTTGAGGATGAACCAAATATTCCAATATATGCAGAATTTTACATCGAGTATGGGTCAACCTTTGCCACCACCGCCACCGATGTTATTCCCTCCACCTCAGCCACCCACAACTGCTCCTGTGAGTCACTTGACACCTTATACTGCAGATTGAATGTTTGTTGTGGTTGGTCTCAATGTTTCATTTGACGCTTGCACCTACGATATGTTTCGGGCTCTTGTCAAATCCTCGCTTGCACCTGCTATATGTTTGTTAGCAAAAATAACTGGACTTGGAAGGCATTTTGATCTGCATGGACATGCTCTCCTCTATTCCCACTCTTCCTACTAGTCAGAGCCAGCAGCAGCCACTAGTTCAAACCCGCTCACCCTAGCGCCTTGGCCTTTGAGTGCGGTTGTAATCTTGTGGATGGCGTTGCAGACATGGCTGTTGATTGCAGTGACACTGGAGAGATTCCGCTTAGCTGAGGGCACCGCGCTAGCTAGCACCTGCATGCCGACGGTGAGGAGGCAGCCATTGGCAGGCTCATTTGTGTTACCTGGGCTGCTTTTGCCATTGCTGGAGCTTGTGCTGGTTGCTGCTGGCGAAGGGTTGGTGGCTGGGAAGATGGCAAAGCTCAGGGGGAGAAGGAGGATGTAGGAAGGGTCCTCGCCACTCATTGTCACTTGGATGGCATCCACATCCACAGTCGCAAACACCACAAGGCTCCCGCCATCAGGGTGGGTGCTGGTCTCCTGCAGCATGAGCTCCACATTCTGGGAGGAGTTGCTTGCAGCCTGTTGTTTTCATCACATGCAAAATTTCAGTTCTTGAAACTTCATATCAATACATAATGCTAAAGTAAATTGTATTTTGGGGATCATATATAAATAAAAGAACCATAAAATAATGACTTCTTACAAGAAAGATGAACAGAAACCAACCACAACAAACATTTACGTTATATGCATGACTGTAAGTTTCACAAGCATGTATTTCTTCAGTATGCACTTAGCGTCAAATGAAACATTTACTGCTGATATAGCTCATTGTGCCTGCAAGTAGATTTGTTTTTTTGATATAAATTGCTTTTCATGGACCAGCTAGTATTTTACTGCTTTTCATGGACCAGCTAGCTAGCTACTCGCTGGTGGACCAGCTAACTGGCAGCACCATTTTGATCTGCATGGACATGCTCTCCTCTATTCCCACTCTTCCTACTAGTCAGAGCCAGCAGCAGCCACTAGTTCAAACCCGCTCACCCTAGCGCCTTGGCCTTTGAGTGCGGTTGTAATCTTGTGGATGGCGTTGCAGACTTGGCTGTTGATTGCAGTGACACTGGAGAGATTCCGCTTAGCTGAGGGCACCGCGCTAGCTAGCATCTGCATGCCGACGGTGAGGAGGCAGCCATTGGCAGGCTCATTTGTGTTACCTGGGCTGCTTTTGCCATTGCTGGAGCTTGTGCTGGTTGCTGCTGGCGAAGGGTTGGTGGCTGGGAAGATGGCAAAGCTCAGGGGGAGAAGGAGGATGTAGGAAGGGTCCTCGCCACTCATTGTCACTTGGATGGCATCCACATCCACAGTCGCAAACACCACAAGGCTCCCGCCATCAGGGTGGGTGCTGGTCTCCTGCAGCATGAGCTCTACATTCTGGGAGGAGTTGCTTGCAGCCTGTTGTTTTCATCACATGCAAAATTTCAGTTCTTGAAACTTCATATCAATACATAATGCTAAAGTAAATTGTATTTTGGGGATCATATATAAATAAAAGAACCATAAAATAATGACTTCTTACAAGAAAGATGAACAGAAACCAACCACAACAAACATTTACGTTATATGCATGACTGTAAGTTTCACAAGCATGTATTTCTTCAGTATGCACTTAGCGTCAAATGAAACATTTACTGCTGAAATAGCTCATTGTGTCTGCAAGTAGATTTGTTTTTTTGATATAAATTGCTTTTCATGGACCAACTAGTATTTTACTGCTTTTCATGGACTAGCTAGCTAGCTACTCGCTGGTGGACCAGCTAGCTACTGCATTACATCTGCAAGTATTTTACTGCTTTTCTTGATATAAATCTGCAAGTATTTTACTGCTTTTCATGGACCAGCTAGCTAGCTACTCGCTGGTGGATGCAAGTAGATTTGTTTTTTTGATATAAATTGCTCGAAATTAACAAGCTGTGCTTAACACCATGTTGCAACTGGCAGCAGCAGTTGAATCTAGATGGCTCAGTTAATGTGGCGAAGGCAATTGAATCTATTATCATGTTGAATTTAGCAAAAATATATATGTTTTATTGTCATTTAACATTGCTAGAGTTGTTAGTACTAACCTATATATCATTTTCCTGCAACTTAAAAAGGAAGCTAACACTGTTTCGAATACTTCTCTTTTATGCAGAATCAATCGGCGGCATCAAATAATCAGTCTCAAGACCCGGATTTGTCGCAGAGGTTCCAAGGGCCTCCGCAGTGATTGCATTTGCAATTGTGGCTTATTGTGATTTAGTTGTGACTTGTGATGATGGTTTATTGTAAATTGTGATGATGGTTTATTGTGACTTGTGATGATGGTTTATTATGACTTGTGATGATGGTTTATTGTGAATTATGATGATGGTTTATTATGCCTGTGACATATAATTATGCCTATGATGATGTTTTATTGTGAATTGTCATGGTTTATTGTGAATTGAGAGGGGTCCGTTATACGTGACAGATTAGTAAAAAAAGGGGATCTTGGTCGCTTTGCCGAGTGTAACACTCGGCAAAGAGAGGAGTTGCCAAGTGTCAAGGAAAAACACTCGACGAAGCGGCCATTTTCTGTTATCTGGGAACCTTCTTTGTCGAGTGTTTTGGTTTTACCAAGTGTATTCTAATGGACACTCGACAAAGTGACCATAAAATCTGGTCGTTGCGCTTGTTTGCCGAGTGTTTTGAGCGTGACACTCGGCAAAGTTTCTAAAGTTTGCCGAGTGTTATAGCCCTGACACTCGACAAAGTTTAGAAACTTTGTCGAGTGTTTTGGGCTGGACACAAACTTTGCCGAGTGTTTTGGTCTTGACACTCGGCAAAGTTTAGAAACTTTGTCAAGTGTTTTCGTCTTGACACTCGGCAAAGTTGAGAAACTTTACCAAGTGTTTTTCCGTCGTGCACTCAGCAAAATCGCCGTCACCGTGCCATCCTGTTACCATTTTTTTGCTGAGAGTTTATTTTTGCCGAGTGTTTATTGACACTCGGCAAACTATTTGCCGAGTACGCGATAAAAAACACTCGGTAAACTACTGTTTATCGACAAATTAATGCCGTGTATTGTATGTCGAGTGTTACACTCGACAAAGCATTTGCCGAGTGTTTTTGGGCCTTTGCCGAGTGTCCCTGGCACTCGGCAAAGCTACTGTATCTATATATCTCATGCGTGTGGTGCCGGCTCCTTTCCGCAAGTATAAAATAAAACGTACGTGTACGTTATTGGTTGCATTCGACCTCTGGAAAGTGGAATCGCGACGACTGCATGCGCGCTGGTTTTACTGAGATTATGCGTTGATCCGATGACAGCGACTGCATGCCTGCATGCTGCTCAGATGCAACGGATGCAAGCAATACTTTTACCCATATAGTATGGCCATATTCGTGTACAGAAAAAACGTTAAATAATGTGTCTCCGCATGCCAGTTCTATCGATGTCTCCCTCCAACTACTGTTAAGTGTAAGGTGAGTTACGGAGATACAACTTTCAAATAAAGTTTATCTTCATCTCACTTGATTTGTAGAAAAAATAAAAATTTTACTATGTTGTACCTATTTTAGAGGCAGCCAAATTGCCAACCAAAAATCCATTTACCTTGAGACAGGTAGAATTTTTAGCTAGCCACCTCTGGAAATATTATTTTAGAGGTGGTTGGGCTTTCTAGCCTCCTCTAAAATAGAGGGTATTTGTAGAGGCGGATGGGCTTTCCAGCCGCCTTTAAAAATCGGCTTCTAGATAAAGGCCGATTTAGAAACCATTTTTAGAGACAATCTTGATAGAGCCGTAAGCTCGATTAAAATGAAGGTGTTTCTAAAAATTATTTCTGTAGTAGTCATTTGTCGTTGCCGGGCCTTCACTCTAATTTTATTTTACCAGCACTCCGGCAGTCACCTTAAGAAAAATGTTACTTTCTACCACGGCCAGATGGGGTATAGTTTGACCCTATGGCTAACTCAAGTCAAGTGTTAACCTCACTCGTTGATGACAGCATTTACCATTGTAGCATGCAATGGTTCATCAGATGCAAACGCTGACTGCTCAATCGCCAGCGTAATTGCTTACTGACTCACCAACTTGATTGTTACAGTTCGTCCGCTCCTAGTAGTCCGGCTAGTTAGCAGGTTGGGCAATTTCATTGACCGTTGCTCTTGGCAAATATCTACAGATGATGCGTGCATATATGTGAGCCAAAGTGATCAGATAAAACGTGATAATTTTGAGTTTTTGACTGACATATGACCGGAGAAATAGAGCGGACATACGCAATGCTTCCACTTCTCTTCATTCTTATTCCTTGTATTATTCTCTCTCTTTTCTTCTTCCCCTCCTTGACGAAAATTACGCGCTAGGTCATGTTCCCAACATCATAAAAAAAGGTACAAACTAGCTACTACCACTGTTGAGAGTAAAGAATCTGATTTTCTTTTTTAAATCTTTTTTTTTCACAAACGTGCTGATTTGCCCGTATTTCATTAAGAGGAAAGAAGTTTCAAGATTACAACAACAATATCACGCATTTTCTTTTTCAAATCACATGGTACAGACGTACGCCCATGTATATGCAATGCGAGCACACTCACTATGACAGGCGCGTAGCCCTACCACCCGTATCAAGTCGAGAACTTAAATCTAGATGGATAAGTTCCACCAAAAGGAACCTTTACCAGCTAAGTTCGCAAGTTTGGAACCAGCTGCCAAGTCACACTTCCATCATATTACTACAAAAATAAGTTTTAGAGGCTTGCTTCTTTTAGAGAGGCAATTATAATTTTGGTGGCCCATAGAAACGTCATTTGATGGACTTAGCTAACGAATCACCCCTAAAAATATATTTCTATAAGCGGTTAGTAATATTGATCGCACCTGAAATTACCTGCATTTTCTAGTGACAAACACTTTACCAGTCGGATGTATTCTATGGATCACCTCTAAATAGGTGCCACACAAATAAATTCATAACTTTTCAAATAAAGTTGGATGAATTAAACATTATAATAACATTCTATAGCTCAACGATATATAAAACTATGTAATTTATATATTTTTTTATTTTACTCACCTTTTTTGAATTTTCAAATGATCTTAGACGGGGGCACGCTCTATACTAAGGTTGTAGTGTTTGACGAGATATAAAACTTTGCAGAAGTTTTTTTCATTTGACATCATTTAGAGGGGGGGCATATTCAATAAAAGATTTGTAAAAGTCAATATTAAATAATTAGTACGGTGGTAAGGAGGGGTTTTTACACGAGGCTTAGGTCATGGACTCAAATTATCAAGAATGCACATAAGCAAGTTTGTAGCCATTTGTGATTTAGGATCGGTTTTGACCGATCCTAAAAATGTTTTTCTGAGTAGAGTGTCAGCAGCAGCCAGCAACAAAAAAAATCTTGGTCATGTGTATGCCCATCATGTCATATAGTTGGAGGATTACTTTGAACATTAGATTCTAGTATAATCTATTATAACAAATTACTACTACCCAACATCTTAATAAAAGAAGGCATGTAAAAATATGAATCTATTGATAAATCTTTTGAGCACTAAACATGCATATATGCCTCACATTTTCATCTTAATTAGGCCATGTTTGGATCCTTGGAATTGAATTCATTTTAATAATTATAGTTTAAACACATATTAATTAAGCTAATATGGTTATATATGGATTATATTTGTATATTAGTATTGGATATACGAGAGAGATACTTATGTGCTGCATTTATACCGTAGAGGAGTGAATTGAAGAGTGTGTTCTAAGTTGCAAAGTAGAAACATAGAATGGTGATCTGTAGAATCAATTTCCATCTCGCACCCTATGAATCTGAGATAGGCTTATATGTGAACTTTGAAAAGTGGTAGAATGTCAAATTCTTAGCCAAATAGCTTAATTTATTAAGTAGATTTTAATTCCTCCAAATGAAAAGATCCAAAAAGCACCGCAGAGAAAAATATATATAGATTCCTCCTTCGGACGAAATATGTTTAATTGGCTTTATTATTCCTCCTTTGGTCAAACAACAAAGAATCAAATAATATCTCAATCCAAGTATAACGACTTCAGTACTACTACTCCACAACGATCTGTTCCTGCATGATCTCAGTGGTGGTCTTGTTGATGAGCTCCCACGCGCTCCGGACGTGCCTCTCCTCCTGCAGCGACGAACCCACGGCGAACCGCAGCACAAACCTGTCGCCGACCACCGTGTGTGCCAAGTACGCCTTCCCGGTCCTGTTGAGGCGCTCCATGAGCTCACGGTTGGCCTCGTCGGCGTCCTCCTCCGTCATGCCGCCGCCATGGGGCTTGATCCTGAAGCACACGAGCGCGAAGTTCCTGGGAACCACGACTTCGAACCGGTCGTCGGCGCGCACGGCATCCTCGAACATCTTGGCCATGGTGACATCGCTCCGGATGTGCTCCTGGAGCTTGGCGGAGCCGTAGGTGCGCATGACCATCCAGAGCTTCAGCACCCGGAAACAGCGGCCGACGCCGACCTGCATGTCCTTGAGGTCGGTGACGTTGCCGGACTCGCTGGCGTCGTTCTTCAGGTACTCCGGGTTGGTCTCCAGCGAGTCGGTGAGGCGGTGCGTGTCGCGCACCCACAGGCACGTGCAGTCCAGGCAAGTGAGCAACCACTTGTGCGGGCTCATGCTGATGGAGTCGACGCGCTCCACGCCGTCGAGGTGGTGCCGGAACTCCGGGCAGATGCACGTGCTCCCGGCGTAGGCGGCGTCAATGTGGACCCACGCATTGAACACGGCGGCGACGTCGGCAATGGCTCCCACCGGATCGACGGCGTTGGACGACGTGGTGCCGACCGTGGCGCAGACGTAGGTCGGCACGAGGCCGGCGTCGACGTCGGCCTGCATGACCTCGAGCAGCCTCGCCGGGTCGAGGGCGTAGTCCGTCTCCGGGCCGGTGGGGATGGACCGGATGTTGGCCGGGTCGAAGCCGGCGAGGCGGCACGCCTTGAAGAAGGTGGAGTGCGTCTGGTCGGCGGCGTACACGGCCAAGCGCGGCAGGCCGGACACCCCCTGGGAGCCACTCCGGCGGAGGGCAGCGTCACGCGCGGCGATGAGGGTGACGAGCATGGCCTCGCTGGTGGTTCCCAGGATGACGCCGCCACCGGTGCCGCGCCCAGCAGCGCCGGTGCGGTTCAAGAAGCTGGGCGGTGTTGGCGTAAGCCTGCTGATGTGGGACTTGTGGTAACGTGGATAACAGCAGAGGCGAGAGCGGGAGCGCGGGATTTCAAATCGGGGATGGCGCGGGAGCAGTTGCTGATGCTGGTGATCGTGCTCTGGACCACGACGTAGTGCAGCAGTGGCGGTTTAGCAGAAATGTGTCATGTTTTTAAATAATCTATGTGTGTCACAGTGTATGTTAGCTATTGGTATAAATAGCATGATGCTTAGGGTATGAGTAAGTGTCTTAAACAGTTTGTAATCGGGTCTTGAAAAAAGGTGAAAAGGGGAGCCGACGCCCTGTCGGTTGCTTCTGGTGTTCATCGTAGTTCTTCCTTGTGTTCTTGAGCGTTCCCTTGCTTATTTGATCTTACCACCGCGCAATTGTGTTGGTTTGTGATCCTAATTTTTAACATCTGGTATCAAAGCGTGCAAATCAACAAAAAGTGTGAGTTTTTGATCAGCCATGAGTGAAAGGAGTGGGAGCTCGGGCGGTGGCAGTGGCGGTGGTGACCGAGGCGATTGGATCAATTACCCGGCGCTGACAGCAACCAACTACACCAGTTGGCCGATCCGAGTTTAGGCGATCATGGAGGATCAGGGAGTGTGGGAGATCATGGAGCCGACGGGGGAGACGTCGGATCAAGGGGCGACGGCAGTTGCAGCGAGGAAGGCCAAAAACATCAAGGCACGAGCGCATCTGCTCCAGTGCCTGCCCGATGATCTGCTGATGCAGGTCGCCACAAAGAAGGCCGGGAAGGACGTCTGGGATTCGCTCAAGGCGAGATTCGTGGGGGAAGAGCGGGTGAAGGAGGCGCGGCTGCAGACATTGAAGAGCGAGTTTGATGGCTTGAAGATGAAAGAGGAGGAGTCGATCGATGTGTATGCTGGGAAACTAACAAGCATGTCAGTGAGGTATGCAAATCTAGGCGGTTCACTTGATGATTCAACACTTGTGAAGAAGTTGTTTGATACAGTGCCTGAGAGATTCATCAATGTGATTGCCAGGATCGAGCAGTTCTATGATCTCAAGAAGCTTGCCTTTGATGAAGCTGTTGGTCGTTTGAAAGCCTTTGAGGAACGCACCAAGCGGGGAGCAAGAGGTGCCAAGTCAGACATTGGTCAAGTGTTACTGACCCAAGCTGAGTGGGAGGCTCGGCAGAAGAAGATGGGTGGAGAGAACTCAAGGAGTGGAAGAGGACATGGCAGCAGCCGTGGACGAGGCCGTGGCCGTAGTGGAGGGAATGGTGGCCGTGGAAATCAAGCAGATGGAGGGAAAGATGGCTCTGGGAAGAAAGACAAGAGTCATATCAAATGTTTCAAGTGCCATCTGTATGGACACTATGCCAACAAGTGTCCAGGAGAGAAGAAGAAAGAGGAAGAAGCACACCATGTCAAAGCAGTGGAGTATGAGCCTGATGTGCTGTTTACTGAATCAGTGACATCAGAACAGGCAGATTGTCAGTTGTCTAAAACTGATCAGGCTCAGAGAGTTTGTTTCTGAATGAGGTAAAAGTTTTTCCAGAGTTGTATTTTACCGGTGATGATGATTCTGGTAGAGATGTGTGGTACTTAGACAATGGCCCTAGTAATCATATGACTGGTGAACATCATAAATTCAGAAGTATAGATAATTCTGTTAGTGGCAAGGTGAGGTTTGGTGATGGGTCAGCAGTAGAGATTCATGGTAGAGGATCAATTTTGTTTCAAGGTCCTTCAAGTGATCAATGGTTACTGAATGATGTCTATTTCATACCAAAGTTGAAGAGTAACCTAGTGAGTTTAGGTCAATTGACTGAAATAGGACACAGAGTGGTGATGGATGATGATCTGATAGAGGTGATTGAGAAAAGCAAAATGCAAACTATCATGAGAGTTCATAGATCAGTGAATAGATTGTATAAGGTTGAGCTCAATGCTGTTGAACCAGTGTGCTTCCTAGCCAATGTCAGTGATAAGTCATGGCTTTGGCATGGCAGACTTGGCCATGTCAACTTTCGATCAATTAGAATGTTGGTGGAGAAGGAGATGGCTGGAGGGATACCCCTGATTGAGCACCCAGATCAAGTGTGTCATTCTTGTCTGACTGCAAAATAGACAAGGAAGTCATTTCCTCAGTGTGCCAAATGGAGAGCAGGTGATGCTTTGGAGTTGGTACATATAGATTTGTGTGGACCCATAACACCAGAGACTCCTAGTGGCAACAAATATTTCATGCTAGTAGTGGATGACAGCACAAGATGGATGTCTGTGTTCTTTCTGAAAACTAAGGATCAAGCAGCAGCTGCATTTGCCAAATACAAGGCAGTGGCAGAGAATAGCAGTGGAAATTTGATCAAGGTTGTGAGGTCAGATAGGGGAGGTGAATTTTTGTCAACAGCTTTCAAGAGCATCTGTGAAGGAGCTGGGATTGACAGACAATTCACTACACCCTATTCCCCACAACAAAATGGAGTTGTTGAGAGGAGGAATAGGACAGTTATGGAGATGAGTAGATCACTGCTAAAGAGCATGAATGTACCTGGGTGTTTTTGGGCTGAAGCAGTGAAACATTCAATGTACTTGTTAAACAGGTTGCCAACAAAAGCAATGGGCTATAGTACACCTTTTGAAGGATGGACAGGCAGAAAGCCATATCTGGGGCATCTAAGGATTTTTGGATGCAAAGCAAATGTCAGGCCAGCAGAGCCACATTTGAAAAAGCTTGATGACAGGAGTATTCCTATGGTCTATTTTGGTGTAGAGGATGGAAGCAAGGCACACAGATTGTATAATCCTCAAACCAGAAAGATGGTAGTGAGTAGGGATGTCATCTTTGAAGAAGAGGTTGCTTGGGTATGGAACACTGAGCTTGGAGAAAATTCAGAGTTTTCAGAAGAAACAGTTGGTGAAACTGTTCAGATCTTTACTAGAGGTATTGGGGTTGGTGTTAATCCTCAAATTCATCCAGATCAACATTCAGGGGGAGTTGGGAATGCAGGAGATAGTGTTGAGTCTACTGGTGAATTAGGTGGGTCAGTTCAGCACGAAACTGAAACACTGTCAGATACTGTTGACAGTCAGACAACAGGAGAAAATGCGAGTCCAGCTCAGAGTGACAATGTGATTCATGGTGTTGTGGACATGATTGACTCAAGTGACCATGATGAAACACCAGTGAGGTTTAGAAATTTGAATGAGGTATATCAAGACACAGTGGAGGTGGAGTTAACCTCTGACAGTGAAGTGGAAGCTTTATTAGCAGTCATGGAAGAACCATCTTGCTACCAAGATGCAGCTGGTGATGGGAATTGGATAGAAGCTATGGAGAGTGAAATCCAATCCATCAATAAGAACAAGACATGGGAGTTGGTGAAGTTACCAGCTGGTCAGAAGCCAATTGGGTTAAAATGGGTTTACAAATTGAAGAAAAATGCAGAAGGAGAAATTGTGAAGTACAAAGCTAGATTAGTTGCAAAGGGCTATGTTCAGAGACAAGGCATAGATTATGAAGAGGTTTTTGCTCCAGTAGCAAGGCTAGAAACTGTGAGACTGATCTTGGCCTTGGCAGCTAACAGAAGCTGGGAGGTACATCACTTAGATGTCAAGACTGCATTTCTGAATGGTGAACTCATTAAGGATGTGTATGTGTCATAGCCTGAAGGTTTTGAAAAAAAGGGGCAAGAAGAGATGGTACTCAAACTGAGAAAAGCTTTATATGGCTTAAAACAAGCTCCTAGAGCTTGGAATGTGAAGCTGGATGGCAGTCTAAAGAAGATTGGATTCAGAAAGTGTGTGACAGAACCTGCTGTCTACACAAGAGGTGAGGGACTGTCAAAACTAGTACTTGGGGTGTATGTAGATGACCTGTTGGTGACTGGAGGAGATCCAAGAGAGATTGAAATCTTCAAGAAGCAAATGACCTCCGAGTTTGAGATGAGTGACCTTGGTTTGTTGTCATTCTATCTAGGTATTGAGGTAGAGCAGAAGAAAGATTTCATCACTGTCAAGCAAACAGGCTATGCCAAGAAAGTGCTAGAACAGTTTGGGATGAGTGATTGTAATGCTACAAGGATTCCAATGGATCCTGGTATGAAATTGGATGCTGATAAACAGGGTGAGAGAACTGATGCAACAAGGTACAGAAGAATCATTGGCTGTTTGAGGTACCTATTGCACACAAGACCAGATATGTCCTACTCTATTGGTATGGCAAGTAGGTTCATGGAGAAGCCTACTGTCAAGCATTTCAAGGCAGTGAAGCAAATTCTGAGATATTTAAAGGGAACATTGAATCTTGGTTTAGTGTACACTCAGGAGAAGAAGCCAGAAGTGTTGGTGGGTTACACTAACAGTGACAGTGGAGGTGTTGTTGTGGGAAGAAGTACAGGTGGCATGGTTTTTTATCTGAATGAGGGGCTGATCACTTGGAATTCTCACAAAGAGAAGACTGTAGCACTGTCATCTTGTGAAGCTGAGTTCATGGCAGCAACAGCAGCAGCTAAGCAAGCTCTGTGGCTTAGGAATTTGCTGGGAGAGATTACTAGGACAGAACCAAAAGCAGTAAGCCTGTATGTTGACAACAGCTCTGCTATAGCATTGATGAAGAACCCTGTGTTTCATGGGAGAAGTAAGCACATAGATGTGAAGTTTCATTTCATCAGGGAATGTGTTGAGCGTGAGCAGATTGTTGTCAAGAAGATTCACACTCTTGAGCAGAAGGCAGATGCATTGACAAAGCCTATGCCTGCAGTCAAGTTCAGTGTGATGAAACATTTGCTGGGGGTCAGAGAACTTGAGCTTGAGGATCATCAGGCTTAAGGGGGAGATTGTTGGCGTAAGCCTGCTGATGTGGGACTTGTGGTAACGTGGATAACAGCAGAGGCGAGAGCGGGAGTGCAGGATTTCAAATCGGGGATGGCGCGGGAGCAGTTGCTGATGCTGGTGATCGTGCTCTGGACCACGACGTAGTGCAGCAGTGGCGGTTTAGCAGAAATGTGTCATGTTTTTAAATAATCTGTGTGTGTCACAGTGTATGTTTGCTATTGGTATAAATAGCATGATGCTTAGGGTATGAGTAAGTGTCTTAAACAGTTTGTAATCGGGTCTTGAAAAAAGGTGAAAAGGGGAGCCGACGCCCTGTCGGTTGCTTCTGGTGTTCATCGTAGTTCTTCCTTGTGTTCTTGAGCATTCCCTTGCTTATTTCATCTTACCACCGCGCAATTGTGTTGGTTTGTGATCCTAATTTTTAACAGGCGGCAGGCGCAGGAGCTGCGCGAGCTAGTTGAGCGCGAGGACCTCCATCTCGGTGGCGGCGGGCGTGGCCTGCCACGTGAAGCCGATGGTGTTCATGGCGGAGGCGATGAGGTCGTCGGCTATGGCGGCGGCGCTGTTGGTGGATGGGAAGAAGGCGAAGGAGTTGGGGCTGGCCTAGTGGGTCATCCTCGGGACGACGGAGGCCCTGAGCTCCTTCATGGTGACGTCGAACGGGGCAGACGATGTAGGCGGCGCGGACCGCAGCTCGTTCCGCAGGTACCCCGGCTTGACGTCTGGCAGCACGGGTAGGGACTCGACGGACTTGTAGTAGTCGGAGATGAAGTCGACGGCCTTGTGGAGGTAGGAGCGGACGTCGTCGCGGTTGAGCGGCTAGAAGCCGCTGGCGTCGTCGCCGAAGGCGGAGAAGGCGGTAGGGTTGGTGTCCAAGCTGCCCATTCTTGTTAGGATCTTTGTTAGCGGAGTAGATAGCAGATTTTACTAAAGATCGAGCAAGCAGTGGTCGGTCGGTGGACGAAATGAAGAATTCGAAGCTGATTGAGGCAGGCGATCGAGCTCTGAACTCGTTAGCTAGCCAGGGCTGGTTACTTTGGTGAGGAAAAGCTGGAGAGCTAGGGTTTGGCTATATAGGCACTACCGGACTCCTTGAGTTTGCCGAGTGCCCGAAACACTCGGCAAAAGGCATAAAACACTCGGCAAATGGTTCGCCGATTGTAACACTCGGCGAACAGCACTCGTCAAAAAAAGTGACGGCAAAGCCAACTTTGCCGAGTGTCTTTTATCGGGCACTCGGCAAAGCCTTTGCCGAGTGCCCGACACTCGGCAAAGTTGAAACCGGGAATTTTTTTTATCGATGGAGGCCCCCACCGGCCAGCGCCCACCCATCTACGACATTTTTCGTGTGAATTTCATGGCTACGCGGCCGACGCAATTCGAACTCGAGACCTCCCGCTGTGCACGTACCTCCTCTACCACTACACCACACTCTCACTTGTGTCTGGATTCCGTTTTAGTTCCCAATATATTATACTAAACCGAGTGTAAATTACATGTTTGAGGCCCTAAACGAATTCAAATAAAAAAAGTTGTAAACTACAAAGTTTCATAACTTTTCGAGATCTACACTTTTAGTTTAGGAAGTTTTTCCATCCGAGGTCGTTTACAAAATTTGAATTTTAAAATTTTGAAATTCAAACACAGTTTTGCATGACAAGATGTTTTCAAATAAAAAAGTTGTAAACTACAAAGTTTCATAACTTTTCGAGATCTACACTTTTAGTTTAGGAAGTTTTTCCATCCGAGGTCGTTTACAAAATTTGAATTTTAAAATTTTGAAATTCAAACACAGTTTTGCATGACAAGATGTTTTCAAATCAAAAAGTTGTAAACTACAAAGTTTCATAACTTTTCGAGATCTACACTTTTAGTTTAGGAAGTTTTTCCATCCGAGGTCGTTTACAAAATTTGAATTTTAAAAATTTGAAATTCAAACACAGTTTTGCATGACAAGATGTTTTCAAATCAAAAAGTTGTCAACTACAATGTTTCATAACTTTTCGAGATCTACAAAGTTTATTTTGGTTGTTTGGTCATCTGTTCATCCGACATGGTCATTCTAACATTGTTCACAAATCTTATATATCTCTCTTGTAGTTTCATAAACTACAAGAGAGATATGTTAGATTTGTGAACAAATTTATTTTCACTTTGTCGTATGAAGAAAAGACCAAAACAAACATTGTACATCTTGATGAGTTATACAACTTTGTAGTTGAAAACTTTTTCATTTGAATTAATTTACTGCTTCAAAATGTGCTTTGAATTTTTTTTTGTCGAGTGTAAAAAAAATAACACTCGACAAAGAAGCTCTTTGTCGAGTGTCAAAAAAAACACTCGGCAAAGAAGCTCTTTGCCGAGTGTCAAAAAAAAACACTGGGCAAAGAGGCTCTTTGCCGAGTGTTAAAAAAAAACACTCAGCAAATAGCCTCTTTGCCGAGTGTCAAAAAAAACACTCGGTAAAGACGTCTTTGCCGAGTGCCCGAAAAAAAACACTCGGCAAAGCACCTGACACTCGGCAACTTAGGCGTTTCCGGTAGTGAGGGGAGGGAAGTGAAGAGTGAAGTGTGAAGCGGCGTGGCGAAGCTGCAGATGAGGACGAAGCTGCAGATGAAGCGAGTCGACTTCGTCAATCGTCAGCGCGAACGAAGGCCGGGAGTCAAGCTCAGGCGGTTATGACCGGAGAAATCTTTGCATGAACGCAGTCATGCATGCAGGTGACGGGTCCAAAACATGGCATTCTCAAGTCATCCGTACGACAAGCCTATAGATGAATGAAGCATGTGCAAAAACTACACGGTATATAATATTTAATTAACAATTTAAATATTTTGGGGGACGTCAATGCAACTGCAAGCTGCTGAATTGACCCATCGTCTGCAGTCATGTAGTGTACTGTATTCACAGCCACAAACGTCCACAACTCAAGTAAATTAAACATTCTGATTCAAAATATACTCCCTCCATACTAAAAAATGAAGTCGTTTTAGAAAAGACTTGGATCAAACATTAGGAATATAAATCATAAATAACTTTTAAGTTGTTGAGTTTAGAAATGTGAAAACCACATGTATAGATTTGTCTTGAAAAATAATTTCACAAAAATTTACATATATCACTTTTTGATAAATATCTTTATAAAAATAAGTGGTCAAAGTTATGCTTTCGAGACCGTGTCGCTGTCCAAAACAACTTTATTTTTTAGTATAGAGGGAGTACTTCATTTCATTATATATAGGTCATGGTTCATATAACTTGGTATAGTCGAATTTAATTTTTCATTCTGTAATACACTAGTACATGAATGTTTTTATAGATGGTCAAAAACAATCTTTAGAGAGAGTTAGCAAAACCGTTACTATTCCATTGAATATAAAAATAATTTACTTTCTGAGAAGGTTTTAAAACTGTCCCTATAAATTGATTTTTAGGGATGGCAATTTTTTAAGAGAACTGCCCTTAAAAATTCATTTTTAGGGTTCATTAACTTAAGTCAACCATCTCTAAAAATAATTCTAGACCTTTTAAAAAAAACATTTGTAAAAATAAGGAAAAAAATAATGTCGCCCGAAGCCCCGTGAACCAACCCCGCACACATAAGATTTAATTCTGAACAAGTGTAGCCACCAAGATCCAAACCCAGAACCTCTCACCTCGCATGTTCGGTCCCTGCCACCACACTCCACAGTTATTTGTAATCAATATAACTCGTGAACAAACTAAAATGAGAAAACTTTTAACTACAAATTTTTATATCTTCTCGAGCACTACAATTTTAATAGAAGACATATCTACATCCAAGGTCATATGAAAAATTTAAAATTCAAAATTCAAAAACTGAGCCCCTAAACGATCTCAAATAAAAATTTCATCATCTACAAAGATTTAGATCTTGTCAAGCCCTATAATTTTGATATAAATTTTGTCTTTATTTGACTTTATTTGAAAAGGTTGTGAATTTATTTATGTTGCATCTATTTTGAAGAGCGGTTGACTTAGTCATCTGCCTTTAAACATTGATTTCTACCGCGGCTGGCTTAATTCAACCGTCCCTAGAAATGACCTATTTTTAGACGTAGTTGAAATAAGCAACCATCCATGAAAATTATATTTTCAAGTATGGTTCTCTTAAAAAAAACTATCCTTGAAAATACATATATTTTTCATGACAACTTACTTAACAAAAACTGCCCCTAAAAATATATATTTCACGGATGGTTTATAAACTACAGTGCTCTCAGAGCCAGTTAAAACAATTTGCTAAGTAAACCGTTCTTCGAAGAAATAGGAGACGCCTGTAAAAAATCATTTTTGTACTAGTAATACATTATTTGTATCCACAAAATCCTTTGCTAACCAGAAGAGAGCACAGTACTTTCAAATGTGATTTGCTACAGTACTCTGGGTACCTCATATAAGAGGTAAGTTTTCAAAAATCTGAGGCCTTAATTTTGATTTTTAAAATACACAATGAAATAATTAGGTAAAGAAGAAAATTGCGGCCACAAAAAATGAATCATTAACATCACGGGCGTGCCTCACCGGTCATGCATGCTATTCGCGTGAGCCAGGAATTTAAACATTTTCACGTGAAAACTATGGAGAACACGTGGTTGTCGGCTTGAGTCCCTTTTGTTTCGTAGACATTTAATTCCATGACTCAGAAATTTTGTTTCCAAGTGCTTCATTTGATGGCCGCGGCACCATAGCCTTCTTAGCCATGCTATAGAGCCATAGAGGCCACCATTATCAGTGGATATCTTCCCGTGCTCGGTCTCTCCAACATCGTCAAGAGGCGGAGCTGCACCTCACCGATGGCGATGACATGTCCTATGGCACGAACTGAAGTCGTCTAGGTGGCCACACAATAAGATGTATATCCGTTGCAATACACACTGATATGCTTGCTAGTGCTAAACTAACAGAGAAGGCAAGCTGAGACAACCAAATCAGTTGGTCTAGAGTATCTGATATTGGTTTCATTTGTCTGAATTATTGGTTGTAATTAATGTAAACATGTAGGATAGATTAGAACAAGCCACAATCACAAGCATCCATGACGACCACGGAGTCATTTCGTGTTGTGTAGAACTGACAAGCAGAAGTGCAGCACTTTCACGAAGCATGCCAATGTGCATCTCAAAAGTCAAAAGTCTTCACCTACCAATTATATTGGTTCAACATCGTGCGGTACTCAACAAGCATGAGTCATCTCCATTCTTGAAACCGAAGGACTCGAGAAATAACAAACACTACCAAACTTTGCTAATGGGATTTTTTTCACATGCTAAATTAAACCTCACAGGATATGTTAGAAAAATAGACAAATCTTCAACAACAGAAGAAAGCAAAAAAAGAAGAAGCAACCAAGTCGTTTCAATTTTGTTGGCAATCACAGTTTTCCTAACTTTGCCACGCTTTAGTCTTTAGATGATAATTTCACTAAGTAGTCTATTTCTAGCAACGGTAAAAGAAATGATCTATACAAGCGTGCATCCACAAAACTGCCTCAGCCTTTCATTTCTAAAAATAGTAAAGGATTTACAGGAGGCAGCAGGCAACCCCACCTTGGAATATCAAGTACTCCCTCCGACCCAAATTATAAGTCATTCTAAGGATCTTGGAGAGTCAAACCATCTCAAGTTTGACCAAATTTATATGATAAGATAATAGCATTTATGGTGCCAACGTTGAGATGCTTTGGCCCTTCATGATTCTTGGAATGACTTATAATTTAGAATAGAGGGAGTATGTCGCATCTACAGATCTATTAAACAATAAACAGAAGCACGCCATGTGCCATTGGTAGAGCTCATCAATCCCTATGTTGGCCATTCTTACCTCCTAGGCACTGCCTGCCAGAGAAATGCATCCTAGCGCCAGGAGTTTAAAATTGGAAGCCTCAGAGTGATATGTCTGGCCAGGCAGATAAATCAAGCCGACGACAGTGACTATGATTCACTGTCAGGTCGTAAACCTAGGATTCGATCAATATAATGATGTGGATCCCTTTAAACCGCTAATAAAGATAGATACTAGTGGCATGTCACTGCCACATGCTGGTTACCCCTCCTTATATAGTCTGGGCAGTAGGATTATAGATAGAGCGTTGATCGGTTTACATGCTGATTTTCTAGTTTGTTACAAGGAAATCTAGTTGAATAGAGTTCACTGCTAGGAGGGCCCCTTGGGCATGTTCATTGCCACCGACTTCAACTTTTTAGGATAAGACTTATTGAAGATCCATCCCTAAGAAATAGAACACAATGGTGGGGGCACATCATGGGAAGGCACAACAAAACCTAGGGTTTCACCACCGCCGCCACTGGCACCATCATCATCAGATCTGGCCAACCCCTTGGAAGAAGGAGAATAAGGGGGACCAAAGTATTAAAACGTGTCACCTAACGCCATGCTTGCGCCGGTTGACGCCCCCCCCCCCCCATCTTCTACCCAACTGTCCATAGTTTTCTCCCATAGTGTTCCTATCAACACCAAGACCTTGATGGAGTAGTAATTCAGCTATGTAAACTCTTACACTCTTTCGGAATCTATAGTTCTCTATGCATATATGAATGTTGGTTGTTTATTTGTGTTGATCTATTTCTTACTATAGTGCATGTAAAGAGGGGCATAGTATGTAGTTAAGAGTTGTGAGTAAAGTGTAACCACAAGTCCACAACTGCAGTAGTACTATTTGTTGAGAGACGTTTACAATGATAATCCTAATCCCCTAGGCAGGATCACAGAACATTTTCTTCTTATCACAACACATCATTAGAATAGTTCATTTAGCTCTCTTTAGTTTAGTAGCCTATCATATCTTTCATAGACCTGGTTAGTAGCTTGCCATTGTTAGAGGCTTGGTTTTCATTGAGTTCGATATAAATCTTGCAATACGCCTTCAAGAAAGGCGACAATATTATTGTGTGCTTGCAGTACGTATAATTAAGTAGTTTGAATAGCTGATGCCAACAATAGTAAAAGTAATATTTTTAGTGTAACATAGATATATTTATTTGATATAATCTTGCTACAACAGCTCTCTATATATATAGTCACCATCCATGGTAAAAATCCTCGCCGGCTAGCTTATCCACACAAGATACATTCATTCCACATAATGTTGCTACAGCTGCTCTATATACAGTCAACATCCATGGTAAAAATCCTCACTGGCTAGTTTATCCACACAAATGTAGCTAGTAGCATATACTCCATCCATACTTAAAAAAGAGTCACCGTGGGAATCGTGTTGGTCTAGCTTTCTTAACTTTAACTAAGTTTATAGAAAATACGTGCAACATTTATATCTCCAAATAAGATTATTATGAAAGTATATTCAACGATCTACCTAATGATACTATGTCAAAAATTAAAAGTTGTTGGCTTTTTGGAAGCGAGAATGACTCTTTTTTAGCGACAGATGGGGTATAGATATATTCATTAGATATAATGGTGCTACAACTGCTCTATATATATAGTCAACATCCATGGTAAAAATCCTCGCTGGCTAGTTTATCACACAAATAATGTAGCTAGCTAGTTTAGCTACCTAGTTTGCACATCAGCGTAGACAGGAAAGATGCCGTTGCACAGTGATTTGCTAAGTGTATACCGAAGATAATTAAAATAGGCTGTACTTTCAGTCGTGTATTATTGAAGCAGTCATGTATATTGACCAGATCCCCTCAGTAAAAAAAATGTAACAGGGACAACGTTGGAACAACGCCGTCTGACTAGTTTGACTCTATATATTCTATATATACACTTTATATCACTACGCCAGATTCACACATCACTG
This sequence comes from Miscanthus floridulus, assembly GCF_019320115.1. NCBI lineage: Eukaryota > Viridiplantae > Streptophyta > Magnoliopsida > Poales > Poaceae > Miscanthus > Miscanthus floridulus. The sequence goes on along the minus strand of NC_089587.1, from coordinate 64,227,164 downwards.
CCGGCATCATCACTGCAAAATGAAAAAAATGATTGAGGCTGAGCTAAAACCGGCAATGAAGGACCACATCACTGCCGGTTTGTGGCTTGAACCAGCAGTGTTTTGGCGGGCACTCATCACTGCCGGTTTAAGCCAAGAGCCGACAGTGATTGTGCTTTATCACTATCGGTTCTAGCCAAGAACCGACGGTGATAAGCCTACAACACAGAAAGCCTGCAGCCGTCCTCTCCTTCCTCCTCTCTTCCATCCCGAGAACAGAGGCGCGCGTTTGGACCCTTCCCTCCATTGTTGTGGCTGCTCTTCACCATGAAGCTAGTGCTTGGATTTTGAAGAATGGCTTGATCTTTTTGCTTTAAGGTTAGTAACAAACATCGACTCCTTTGATTTTGTTGCTTAATTAGCTTCGTTTTGATGGCTACATTGCTTGATTCTCATTCTAGTTCTTTCTCCATTCTAGAGAGCACTTTTCCAATTGGACATTTATGCCAGGCTCAAATTGTGGTGAATCCATCATCCAAAAGGTTGGTGTCTATGAACACATTTAATTCCTAGCTAATTATTCCATGGTGGTCAAGATCATCATTGTTAGTATGTGATGCTATAATTAGTTCTTAGAAGTAGAGTAGAATAGTTGTTCTTCAATATTGTGCAATAATTGTTTTTTACTACGATTTTCAATTTACAGGGCCGGGGCTACCAATTTCAATTTTCTAATAATTAGTGTACAATAATGTTTTCCAAAAATGGTACTTTCGAGCTACAATTGTTGTTCATGAAGCTCGATTTCTTATTAATTCTTTGTAATTACTGTCTCAGTATTTTTTTGTGCAGAGATGGATTGAGAGTGGATGCATCTATCCCAAACGGACAAGCGGTACATGCATGGCGTCAACCAGTTTATCACCGATGCCAAAGCCCATGCTGGGAATGGGAACCCTGTCTTCTGCCCATGCAAAGATTGCAAGAATCATAGGAAGTTTCGTCAAATTGAGTCTATACGATCGCACTTGATTACCAGGGGGTTCATGCCAAACTATACGATATGGACTATGCATGGCGAGGTTGGTGTGAATGTTCTGCAGGAAAACGATGATGATGTGGACATGCCTAACGTAGCCATCCACGATGATGACGAGGAACCCGATGTCAACACGGAACCTATGGCCACAGTTAATAATGTGTTTAGGAACACGCTAGCTGACTATATCGAGGATAACAATGGCATTTCTCAGCTGCTACGTAATGTAGAGACCGGATGTCTTAGTGAAAGACAGCTGAGAAAGCTAGAGAAAATGAGACAAGATGGCAAAACACCATTGTATAGGAATTGTCCAATGAGCAAACTGGAAGCCGATATCATGCTGTTAGAGTTCAAATCGACAAACAGATTGAGCGATAAAGGCTTCGATCAGTTGTTAGGTATAATAAGGAAAATGCTCCCAGAAAAAAATGAGTTGCCAGAAAAGACATACTTGGCCAAGCAAATGATCTGCCCCATCGGCCTCGAGGTTGAAAAAATTCACGCGTGTTCCAATGATTGCATATTGTACCGTGGAGAAAAATACAAAGACTTGGACAAGTGCCCCAAGTGTGAAGCTCCACGGTACAAGGAAGGGCCATCAGATGAGGGCACCAAGACAAGAGGAGGTCCCATAAAGGTCGTTTGGTATTTTCCTATAGCTCCCTAGGTGCATAGGCTATTTGCATGTGCAAAGTCAGCCAACCTGTTGCGCTGGCATGGCGAAGAGCGTAAGAAAGATACAATGATGAGGCACCCCGCCGATGGGCATGACTGGAGGACTGTCAATACTATGTTCTATAAGGACATCGATGGAGAGATAAGGCACCTTTGGTTTGCTTTGAGCACAGATGGGATGGATCCTTTTGACCAGGTTAGAAGCAATCATAGCACCTGGCTAGTGACGCTCTATATATAAAACCCTCCACCTTGGGTCTGTATGAAACGGTCGTACATCCAGATGCCACTACTGATCCAAGGGCCAAGACAGCCTGGGAATGACATCAATGTGTTTATGTAACCAGTGATCGATGAACTAGTGGAGATGTTTGAAAAGGGTGTGCCGGATGTTTGGGACGAGTACAAAAAGAAACATGTCACGATCAAGGGAGTACTTATCGCTACAATCACCGACCTGCCAGGTTGAGGTTCATTGTCCGGAGAGAAGACAAAATGCTATACTGGATGTGTCGAGTGCTTGGACGACACCGATGCGGTAAATCTGCCAAATAACTCAAAGTAGTTTATATGGGACACCGTAGGTTCCTACCTAAGGATCACCCTTACCGCAGGAACAGAAAAGATTTCAACGGTGCTATTGAGAAACGCTTAGCTCCAAAATATCAAGACGGGCCTGCAATACTTTGAGAACTCAACAAACTGGAGGTTGTCCTTGGGAAGGGGGATAATGTAGTAGCAGTGCCTGATGGGAGCATTTGGAAGAAAAAATCGGTTTTCTAGAAACTACCTTACTGGCCATTTCTGAGTGTACGCCACTGTCTTGATCCCATGCACATCACTAAAAACATGTGCGCTAACACTCTTATCACCTTGATGGACATCAGGGGGACATCGAAGGATTCACTAGCCACACGCCTAGACATGCAATACTTGGGAATCAGGAAGGAGCTGCATCCTATGGAGCTAGAGAATGGCCAGTTCGAACTTCTGGTTGCGTCATGGACATTGAAGAAGGAAGAAAAGTGTGCGTTATTTCTTTCTTCAATGAACTCAAAGTCCCGACGGGCTACTGTGCAAACCCGAAGAGGCTAGTGAACATGAGAGAACTCAAATTCAACTATGGCCCTATGAAGGCCCATGACTATCATGTCATTATGACTCAGCTGCTCCCTATTGCCCTGCGGGTATCCTCCCCCCAAAGGTCCATGCCCCAATCATAAAGCTTTGCTCGTTCTTCAGCGCGATCTCAAAAAAGGTCATTGATGTGTCCACGCTAGAGCAGCTGCAGCGAAACATAGCCGAAACTCTCGTTAGGCTTGAGATGCATTTCCCGCCGACTTACTTTGATATCTCATTGCATCTGCTCATTCATCTTGTTGACCAAATTAGAGCCCTTGGCCCAATGTACCTGCATCAGATGTTTCGTTTCAAAAGATTGATGAAAGTTTTCAGGAGGTATGTTAGGAATAGATTCAGACCAGAAGGGGGCATGGTTGAAGGATGGTCAACAGAGAAGGCCATTGAGTTCTGCACATATTATCTAGACATCAAAAGGGTCGGAGTTCTAGAATCTCGTCATGAGGGAAGACTACGTGGCAAAGGAACGATCAGGGAGAAATCTGTTACAGTAGATGACCATGTTTCTTTCAGACAGGCATAGTTCGTTGTTCTCCAGCAAGCCGAGGGTGTGATGCCATACATTGACGAGCACAGGCAATCACTGCAAACTCTGTATCCGAGCAGGTCAGGCTTGGCTAGATAAAAAACATAAGGAGTAATTTGTCAGCTGGTTGCGACGTCACTTGCTTGGAATAAAGTTGGGTAATCAACTGGATGCCTTAGCCAAGGGGCCTTTGAGTACATATCTTAAGTACCAAGGGTATGAGATCAATGGATTCACATTTTACACAAAAAAGCAAGATGAAAAGAGCATATACCAAAATTGTGGTGTTCGTTTTGATGCTCACAACGAGAATGGCAACGTGCAGGCGACATACTATGGTTTCATAGAGGAGATATAGGAGCTAGCCTATGGTCCGTTGAAGGCAGCTCTTTTTCACTACCAGTGGGTCCGGCTCGAGGAAATCAACACTGACAGCGAAGGGTTCACTACCATTGATCTCACTAAGACCGCATACAGAGATGACCCTTCGTCCTTGCAAGAGATGTTATGCAAGTCTTCTATGCAAGGGACAACAAGACAAAAGGAAGGCTAAAAGTAGTCCTAGAAGGGAAAAGGAAGATTGTCGGTGTCGATGGAGTGACGGACGAAGAAGACCACAAGGGCTATCAGGAAATGCATCCATTCAGGGCGAACGTACCCCTACCTATCCTTCAAGAGGGCGACGAACCTGCTTATGTACGAATTGATCACAATGATGCTCTCATTGTTGATGCACCTAAAGATAGTTAGATTATTATTAACTATGTAATCATTATATAGACATTGTATCAGTAATTCGCACTGAATATTTAATTTATATTTTGTGCGCATCTCTACAATTTAATTATTGACTATGTAATCAAATATTAAGATGATGTTCACAAACACTATTATTTGATAATTATAGACCATTAATTAATTATCATAGAATTAAATAATCAAGATACAATTTTTTGTGTTATTTTAGAATATAAATTAACTGCATTATTTCTATTAATAAATATATAAAGAAAAGCAAACTAACCGAACTCCCTATCCTAGCTCAGCGGTTAAGACCGCGCACTCTGTACTCTGAGACCCGCGCTCGAATCCCAGGCGGGCCAAACTTTTTTGATTTTGCATTTATTATTTAGTAGTGTATTACGATGGGATAAAAGAAAAAAATAAAACCATTCTAACCGAACTCCCTATCCTAACTCAGCGGTAAGGCTGCGCACTCTTGACCCCGTGACCCGCGCTCGAATCTCAGGCGGGCAAAACTTTTTTATATTTTTTACAAAAAGGCTGCGATGGCAGGCTCCAAACCGATAGTGTTTTTTTTATATTTTTTACTAAAAGATGGTGCCAGGGCCCTTCACTGTCAATTTTGGTTTTAAAACCGGCAGTGATAGCTTCTATCATAATCGATTGCTCAAACCGACATAGAAGGCCCAATTCACTGTCGGTTTTTAAACTAAAACCGACAGTGATGTGTAGATGCTCCTCACATGCCAACAGTGCTCCCATGACCACAACAGTTGGAACACTGCTCCCACCTACCCCGACAACTTTAGTTTAGAAATAAAAATGTACCACGACTGCTAGCCCTTATAAAATGGCCCTCGGCCAGGAGCTAGCCTCTCCATGCATGTTGGTTTCAGCCAGACCTTATCAGTCATGATACAATGTTTTCCTCTCACAGCAAACCACAGATATCGTTATGCATCGTAGTCCACCAAAATGGTGCACACATGAGGTACTAGAAGAATGCTACTGAGGTACATAATTTTTTGTAATTTTTTGATGTATTTCATTACTATCTAAATAAATATATTATTATTGTTAAAACTTTCCCACTGTAGTATGTAAATAAATATATCCTTTACATATATGCACCTTCACTGTCGGTTCTATTTAGAAACCGGCAGTGATAGCCACCTTCACTGTAGGTTCTATTTAGAAACCGGCAGTGATTACCACCTTCACTATCGGTTCTATTTAAAAAACGGCAGTGATGTCCATGCCCCCTATATAAAACAAACTGTCGGCCACAAACATCGATCCCACCCACCCACGAACTCTCTCAGTCTCATTTCTCACGTTTCACTCTCACTTCTCAAGACATCCACTCTCTCTACGTGATTTGGTCATGGCTCCTTCATTTTTCAATGGTATTGATATGCTGTCTTCTCCAATATTGTATCTATATTCATTTGATCTATATTTATATTCATGTTTCTTTGCATTCTATATTTATATATATTCTTATTCCTCGCATTCGATCTATATTTAATTATGTTGCCACATTTTACTTGGAAGAATTTTTTTTGTGCATATATTTTATGTTCATATTATTTTTGCATTTTATCGATCAGGTGGTATCAACAACGGACCTCCCCCACCACAAGAACCAGGTTTCCACCCTGGCAATGAGCCATTCGCTCCTAATGTGGCCATTCCACGGTTTTCTGTTCTAGCTGTTGTATGAAATATTTTCCAACATCCTTTGTTTTTATGATGCTTACAAATAACTGTAATTAGTTTAATATCATTGTTGCATGCATATATGTCGCAGACTATATCCCCAATAGATTGGCTGTGAACAACACTTAGCTGGTTGTTTATATCAGACATCGTCGAGAACACGGCAGCTAATGCAAGTGGTCGGCTATGGACGTGTGAACTCAGATTTTTCATCCCTGTGAGGGGTTCAAATCTTCGGAACCATATCCACGGGACGGGAATACAGAGCCCGGACGTGATAAGCGCCCAATTAAGTGCCGTGCGCATCTGTTTAGAGGCACTTCGACGTATTTGCTATGATGTGCCTGATTTCTCGCACTTCAAGGCACTTGCTTTGAATGCTAGTGATATCCCCGTCCCACAAGCAAGCGAATGGTTTGCAAGCTACAACCATGCAGATGTGGTAAAATAGTCACTTATACATAAACCGTGGTTATTTGTTGTTTATTATTGTAATAACATTCTCTAATTTTTTTCTTTTTCTCCGCATGCAGATTGCACTACAGGATCTTACCTATGCTGCATGTGGCTTGTGGGCCGTTCTAGACCAAGCTACGGAGCAACTCGGGTATGATTGGGACTTCTGCAATGGAAACCTCGGCCAGCTCACTATAGAAGGACGCCAGTACTGCATAAGGATTACTAACAGGTGCAGTGGTCATTCAGTATGTTACATCTATGGCCGACCATTCTTTCGGTATTGTGAGGCACGAGAGAGTGCACTCATATAGGTATTGGACTTCATCGATACAAGCGGATACATAATCCGTGACATCAACTACCATATATGGCTATAGAGGCATGTTAGTGTGCATGGCCCGATCGATCCCGACAGTGATTCCGACAGTAATTAATGTTTATTTAGCTAGGTTTTCAAGATCGTGATTTAATTGGGTTCTAATTTTAATATGTATGGCTTTGTGTGTTTAATTATTGTCATGCATGTAATTCGTGTAACATTTGTTGGGCAATTAGAAATATACATTCCGGTGTCGTATTGGTCTCAAAAATATTCTCAGGCTCGCAGATGCCACGTGTGAAGGAAACACCAAGTTTAGGATTTTCCGGAGATGGTTTGCTACTTTTTGAGGTTTAATTGAATTTCCACGCGACGAGACCGTTTAATTATAGGTTGAACTGAGTCTACCCACGAAAAGATCCAGAATGGTGCCAAACTTTTACACAGGCTCTAATGTGCCCTAGGAAAAAGAATTTTGTGGAGGTGGATGAAAAAATCTATTGGGTCTAAGATGAAATTCACCCTCTTTTGTCTCATTTGGCACAGAGAAAAATATAATAAATAAAAAATGATCAAAAAAACCTAAGCTCCTGTGTGGGGTCTAAATTTGGGTGTACATGCTTGCCAAAAAAATTTCAAGCCATTTCGACATAGGCGGAGTATACATGCTTCACAGAGGTACATGTGCCCTTTCATCGAACCATGACTATACACATAGGTTATCAAAGTTTCTGTGGTTCATAGGCATTTCGGTGTCGTATTGGTCTCAAACTTTTTCTTAGGATTGCACGTGCCACGTGTGAACAAAACACCAAGTTTGAGATTTTCTGGAGATGGTTAGCTACTTTCTGAGGTTTAATTAAATTTCTGTACGACGAGACAGTTTAATTATAGGTTGAACTTAGTCTACCCACGAATAGATCCGGAATGGTGCTAAACTTTTACATAGGCTCTAATGTGCCCTAGGGATAAGAATTTTGTGGAGGTGGATGAAAAAATCCATTGGATCCAAGATGAAATTCACCCTCTTTTGTCTCATTCAGCACATAGAAAAATATAATTAATAAAAAATGATTAGAAAAACCTAAGATCCTGTGTGGGATCTTAATTTGGGTGTACAAGCTTGCCAAAAAAATTTTAAGCCATTTTGACATAGGAATACATATGCTTCTATTTATTCAGTACATAAAAGAATTTTTTTAATATATATAAACATCACTGTCGGTTTCAAAAAAACTGGCAGTGATGAGAAGAAACCGACAGTGATGCTTGTTATCACTGTCGGTTTATTTTGAAAACTGGCAGTGATATATAAAAAATTAAGAAAAAATTGTGCCAGCCCTCGGGTTTGAGCTCGGGTCTCGGGCTACAGAGTTCAGATAGTTAACCAAAAAAATTTCAAGTCATTTCGACATCGGAATACATATGCTTAATAAATTATAAAATTAAACCCAAAAAATTGGGCCGCCTGGGATTCAAACACGGGTATCGGGGTCTTAACCGTTGAGCTAGTAGGAGGTATTCAAAAAGTGTGGAAAAGATAAGTTACTTATGCTGTAACCGCTACACGGCAACCACTGCCGGTTTAAAGAATGGCCCGGCAGTGATGTACCCCCATCACTGTCGGTTTCTACTTGCAATCGGCAGTGATGTACCCCATCACTGTCGGTTTCTAATTAGAACCGGTAGTGATGAGGTCTAGTATAAAAGCCCGCCGCGGGTTGAAAATTTTCAACCCCGCGCCAACCGTTCCTAGCCCCGCGCTCCTCTTCTTCGACGCCGACGCCCGTGCACCGCCCCAAGCTGGAGCACCCATCCACCGCCCCCGCGCCACCGTTCCTAGCCCCGCGCTCCTCTTCTTCGACGATGAGGCCCGTGCACCGCCCACGCTGGAGCAACCATCCACTGCCCCCCACGCCGCCGTTCCTAGCCCTGCGCTCCTCTTCTTCGACGCTGACGCCCGTGCACCGCCCCACCCCAGAGCACTCCCCACGTCGTCCACCGCCAGACGTCGGAGCACCGCCGAGGCCTTCAGGAGCACGCGCGGATAGCTGCTTTCCCACCTCCACGGTGAGTGCGTGGCTCACTGCTCGCTAAGTGTTCGATGAAATGCCCCACGGTTGTTGTCTTCCCAATAGCAGCTGATTCCTATTCGATTGAGTTATATGCTATTACTCCTTGGTTTAGCTATAGGTAGAGTGTCAATTGATGGATTCTTGTCAAATGTGTACAGGTATAATCGCTATAGGTAGAGTGTCAATTGATTTTGATGGAATGTATAGCATGCTTAAAAAAGGCATCTATAGATGTTTGTTCTAGAAAAAAAATTTAAAAACAACTTTTAAAATTGGCTCGACAGCAGCAGCAAGTATGATTACTAAACCACATTGATCTCCGAATAATAGACAGTCCAATTATTGAGGTTATTTTTTTATCATGTCAAGGATAAAGAACATTAAATAATTTAGTTTGGCCATATAACTTGAATAATAACTCTTATTCAGTGAGTTACCATTACCACTTACCACATGCCTAATTTACTTAAATGTATAGGCAATCATGGCATCGTATGTAGTGCATGTTGGTCACATGCCTAGGATTTATTGAACCTAGGAAGATTGCTATGCTCAAGTCAATCGCTACCCTGGTAATTTGCACAAAAAATACAACACAGAAGCTGAAGCTTTGAGGGTTTACTATAGTCATCCAGCCTACCTTGCAAACCATGGGCAACCGGCCTACTATGGTCCAATGAATGTAAACCATGGGCATCCGCTGGCACTAGAGATCGAAGAGAAGCCACCCGCTGGAGATGTGAAGATTAGGAGAATTGCTCCTTGGTCTTGGAAAGATGTCATGCTTTTATTTATGGCTATGGTCGTCGCTTTTCTTATTTAGAAGTTGATGTAGGCTTAGTTTCGTAGAACAGTAGGTGGACTTTGTTGTATGTGGTCAATCAAACAGTGAATTTGTTCTAGGTGAACATATGCTATTATTTGACTTTGTTGTATGTGGACTTATTATTAGACTTTGCATTAAACATATTATATATATATATATGAACATATGCTATTAGTAGTTGTCCACGGCCAAAACTAACCACGATCATGTCATAGCCATGACTCATCATTGAATATTACCCTGTTGCCGAAGAACTGATCGGCAATAAGAAGCGGCTGATATCGCTAGGACGGGAGAGCCGCATGATCCGACAAATGGTGATGGTGCCAATCAGGTCGGTGAGAACAAGTAGCCATGGACCCCATCCGGCCTGCTCGATCTGGGTCAAAATGACCAAGATGGCCAGGTAACTTTGGTATCATGTCACTATATAGCCAAACACGCTAATCAATTGAGAGGGTCATAGCTTACTTGGTGTCTCTAGCAGGAGCCTCCGTCGGCCGAGGAGCCAGAGGGTTCAGGTTGTAGGAAGGCCAGATCCAAGCGAGGCATGTCAAAGATTCCTATTGGTAGGAATGCACACTGGCACATTACTGAGTTTGATGAATTCGGGGATCCACTCTCACCGCCTATAGCTTTGACCAAATACAAGACTATCCTCGGGTTACTTCTTAGGGACTTCATCCCGATTAAGTATAGGAAGTGGATTGGGAAAGATGATGACCGGTGGAGGGTTCCCAAAAGCGAGAAGGATTACATATGGGATGTCAAGATCCCAGAGTATTTCACTTTCCCAGCCGAGTATGATAGGGAGTTAGTCAAGAAAAAAGCAAAAGAAATCATGGGGACATGCTTCAAGAATTTCAAGGGGACATTGTACAAGATTTTTGTCCTCCAAAATAAAGAGCCAGATTCCAATGGTGGACAGTTTAGCAAGCAGAAGGACTTCTGGCAGGATTTCAAGGAATACAGGTTATCCGAGGAGTACTTAGCACTGAGCAGGAAGAATAAGGAGAACTCGCAGAAAGCGACGAATCCTCATCATCTCGGCTCTCGTGGCTACGCCAAAAAGATGCCAGAATTTGAAGCAGAACTTCAAAAGATGGTTTGCCTTGCTGAGGAAGGCGTTCAGGTTAAGATAGTCGATTGGGAGCCTAGATCGGTATTATACTATATGGGGAGCAATGTACGGCATGTCGAGGACAGGAGCTTTAGCTCCTCAAATCAACCCATGAGCGAACTCATCCAGAGGATCTCCCAGGTAACTGAGGAGGTGAGGCAAGGGACTCACACTTCTAATAGGGAGAAAGACGTGCTCACCCAAGCACTCGGAACCAAGGAGCACCCTGGTCACACTAGAGGAACCGGTGTTGTTCCTTGGAAACTAACATTCCCCCAAGAATCTAACACTTACTAGAGCCGCTCGAGGGGTAGAGCAGAACATGAGGCAGAGTATTTGAGGAGACTAAAAGAGATGGAAGACAGAATGAAAGCACGGATTGAGGCGACGGCTGAAGCGCGAGTCGAGCAAATTTTGCTATCCAAGGGGTCAGTAGTACCACAAAACCATACTCCTAGTGCCTTTAGCCCACAGTTTAGGGGTCGCAGCAACTGCGGATCGGCCCCGCTCGACGAAGAAGAGGCGAATGTGCCTCATCCGATGGACGACATCACTGAACCCATCAATGTTAGGTTGTACATCCATTAGGAATGGACAAAGGATAAGGCGGCGCTCGGCTAGGCCTGGCCTACGGGAGACGGGACAATTAATGGCCGCCCAATTCCACTGGGGTATGCTCGTGTCACCATTGACAGAATACTTAATAAGAAGTATAACAAGATACCCATTGAGTACCCCATAGCGGAAGACAGGCCGAAACTTGGTCGAAACAAGGGCTCTCAAGTGGCCTAGCTCAAGCGCTTCATTAAGCTTGACCATCAATTGTCCTCTGATGATGAGGATGACTGTGAGTCTTTGCCCACCCATGATGATCACTCACCATCTCCCAACAGAGATCACTCCCCTCCTCATCCGGAGCCACCACCCCCGAGAAGACAGAGGTCTCCTTCTATTCATCCTCGTTCGACTCCATCTTCATTAGCCCCGAGAAAAGAGACTCCTCCCCCTCCTCCATCTTCATCAGCGCCAGGAAAATAGAATTCTCGTCGTCATCCTCCTCCTCCACCTCAGCCCAAAACAAGATCAAGGACATCCTCATAGTCGCAGAAAAGGTCCTTGGATTCGGTCGCTAATGCTCCCAAAGTGGACCAACAGAAAAGAAAAAGGCCATTCAGTGGCAGCGTTACCACCTTGATGAAAGAAAAAATTTACAGCACACATCTCGAAGGAAGATTGTGTTAGTTTCTTCAATCTATGTGCCTCACTGCCTCCGTTTTTGTTGAAGTCCGAATTCAAAAGGCAAACACAGAATAAATACGCTACAACAAGAGACGAAGAAATACACAATAAAGATTTAAGGGACATTATGAAGTTAGTCAAAGATAGCCCTGATTTAACCATGGAAGAGGCTGCAAACATCTATTATGATGTACAAGGGACGGGAACACCGACAATGAAGTATAAAAGGGGCAATCTTTTGGTTCCCGATCATGAGTATAAAAATCTGACAACATATATGCGCCAGTTACATGAATATTACATGGCTCAAGCAACAGAGACGGACGACTTTGGTTTTGAGGTTATTATTCGTTTGCCACATGTTTTCCAATATCCTGAAGAAGAGAAGTTCGATGTCGAGTGGGAGTGCTTGTTCCAGCTATACTAGAAACGCTCTCTCGATGTTCAAATGTTGACGCTGTGGACTATGTAAGTACCCTATACGCGTGATATTACAATTAACTACTCTCTCGAGACACAAATTGTTAACTTTTGAGCACTTCCCATGATTTTATGTAGGTGTATAGCAAATTTTTGCGTTCTAAAAAGCAAATGGAATTACATAGGCTTCTTGGACCCCATGCGAGTTAATGAGAGGACATGTCTAGGCCTTTATGGATGTGACGTGGAAGACCTGAAACAGAGATTGATTATTGTTTTCGACGAATTCACGATGAAGAAGAAAACCCACATACTTCTAGCCTATAACTGCGAGTATGTGTTCTCGGCTTTTAATTTTATGCTTCTTTTTTGGTAAGATTATTCGATAATTAGGATTCTATGATTGCAGCAACCATTTCGTCTTCATTTGTGTTAATCTTGCTAAAAATCTGCTCGAGGTGTGGAACTCGAAGAAAAAACCATTTCATCATCTCGATGCACTGGTGGCAGTGCTGAATTAGTAAGCGATCCTAATAACTATTATTTTCTAATCACACATACCGCTTTCTAATGTTTCTCCTTTTAATGTTGCTCAGTGTCCGAAGAAAACATATCGGTGGGACGCCGGTCTCATTCAAGGTTGTTGAAATGGAGGGGAAGTACCTATCACAGCCGGCGAAAAACAATAAATGCGAGTTTTAGGTAATGTGGGCAATGCTTCGCTACATCGACGGGAAATCAGAAGAAGCCGATAAGTTGGTGTGTATAATATCCATTTCATTTATGTCTGTTAATAATTCAATAAAATGATTTACTGTCCTCTTTGGATATCATCTTTTTTGAACAACAGCGCAAGAAGTATAAGCACGAAAGGCTGCTAGACATGGAGATCGTCGCACTACAATCGGAGCTGGCAAAATTTATCTTAGCCGAGGTATTGGAAAAAGATGGAGTATTTTCCATTGCACAATCCGTGAAGTACAAGGACCAGTATGGCCTAGAGCGGCTCGCCAGAATATTGAAAGAAGTTCGAGAAGCATGTGTGAAGTTCAAGAACATTTCTTTTTTATTTTGAGGGATCGAGATGTGGATAAGAACATTTGAATTATAATCGTAACATTTGTAATGTTTAATATTGATGGACCTATCGTCTACGTAGCGTATATAAAGCGAAACCCGATTCCACAAAAAAATATAAATTAAAATAAATTATAAAACAATAAAATACGAACGGGCCATCACCGCCGGTTAGCAACAAACCGGCCGTGTTGTCGTAACCATCACTGTCGGTTAGAAGCAAAGCGACAGTGTTGTCTTGCTCAACACTGCCGGCTTAAACCATGAACCGACACTAATAGTTACAAGAACACTGCCGATTTGATCCATGAACCAACACTGATATTTACTACAACACTGCCGGTTTGATCCATGAACCGACAGTGTAGGCTTGGTCAACACTGCTGGCTTGAGCCAAGAACCGACACTCTTAAAGCAACCGTCACTGTCGGTTGGCACTATAAACCGGCAGTGTTGTTCAACTGGACACTGCCGGGCGGAGCCCGGAACCGACACTGTTTTTCTGTAGATCAGTGTCGGTTTTTAAGGATCTGGGTAGTGTTTCAAAAGTACGTCAGCTCTCTGATTCGATTTTGACGTCTCAAATAGTAATCTACATGAATTTATTGGTTTTGTAACGGTCAAAGCTTTATTTACATCTGAGTAAACAGTATGCGTAAAATTAATCCAAGACCAAGACAAGAGAGACACATACGTAATCCATCCTTTTGATCTCTCCTTCCTATGAGGAGTTACGATCGTTTTCTTGTCTAGATTTATCAAAGTTTATTAAAAAAAGAAATCATGATTTGAGGGGAAACTATTTAGTTGAAATCATCTATGGGTACATACGTCATTTGAGTGCTCGCTTGAGTTGTCTTAAATTTTTTATAATGTGCTATATTACAGGATAGAGGAAGTGACACCGTTTCATTTAATTAGGGAGTCAAAGCTAAGCTAAAATCTTGATTGATAGAGCTGTGTGAACATTAGTTCGTTTCGTTTGTGCATTAATTTCATAAAGTTTTTTTTTCCTCAGAAAAAAGTTTAATTAAAGTACTACCTCCATCCCAAGAGTCAACTAATCTTAAATTTGACACTACTACACAAATGATTTTGCGCGACACCCCTCCGGAGGCCACCGAGGCGGGCACCTATTTTTGCCCGTCACGGTAAATGCCACGTTTTACCTAGGCGGGCATTTTTTTATTTACCACGGCGGGCATTTTTACCCGCCACGGTAAATCGATTTACCGTGGCGGACGTCTTAAGATGTCCGCCACGGTAAATACCCTATTTTCCGCGGCGGACATTTTAGGATGCCCGCCACGGTAAATCGATTTACCGTGGCGGACATCTTAAGACGTCCGCCACGGTAAATACCCTATTTTCCGCGGCGGACATCTTAAGACGTCCGTCACGGTAAATCGATTTACCGTGGCGGGCATCCTAAAATGTCCGCCACGGTAAATACCCTATTTTCCGCGGCGGACATCTTAAGACGTCCGCCACGGTAAATTGATTTACCGTGACGGGCATCCTAAAATGTCCGCCACGGTAAATCGATTCACTGAAACATATCACCCACATCCCTCGCACCATCGTCGCCGCCTCCCCCACTCTCTCTGTCAGCTCCCCGCCTCACCCACTCTCTCTCTCTCAGCTCTCCGCCTCCCCCACTCTCCCTCTGCCTCCCTCTACTCTCCCTCTACTCTCCCTCGATGCAGGCAGCGGCCTCCTCCAAGGGCGCGCGAGGCCTCCAGACGGCAGATCGAGGGCGCGCGGGGCGACGGCGCGCGCGGGACGACGGCGAAGCTGCGCCCTCCTCCTCCCCCATGGATCCTCCATGAAACGACGACGGCGCGGGGCTAGGGTTTCAAATCTAGTGAGTTCATCTCCCTCTTCCTCTCCATCTCCCTCTTCCTCTCTCCATCTCCCTCACTCCTCCCTCTTCCTCTCTCCAGATCCGGCGACGACGACCTCTTCCTCCACGGATCCGGTGGCGGCGACTTCCTCCCCCATGGATCTGGCGGCTGCACCCTCCTCCTCCGTGGATCTGGCGGTGGAGCGACCGGATCCAGCGGTGGTTCTCCACCACGGCCACGACGCCGGGATCCACCACAGCCACGACGCTGGGACCTCCACCACGGCGGGCGAGGATGCGTCGGCGCGGCGGCCTCCCTCCACCACGGCGCGGCGGGATCTGCGAGGAGGCGTCGGCCTGGTCCCCTGCGAGTGACTGGCGAGGCGGTGGCGGCCCTGCAGTGGCGTCGCCGTGTCCAGCCGGCTTCTCCAGAGACGCTGGGGCCCGGTTGGCTTCTCCTCTTCTCCCTCCCCGAGCGGCACGGATCTGCGGCCGTGGGAAGCCCGGATCCGTCGCCGGTGGGCTCGCCAGTGGGCTCGAGAACGGGCTCGCCGGCGGGCTCCTGGTTTTTTTTTTGTTTTTTTTAAATGATTAACCGCAGCGGGCATCCTAACGTGCCCGCCGTGGTAAAAGTATATTTACCGCGGCGGGCACGTTACACCGCCCGCCGCGGTAAATCGATTAACCGCGGCGGGCAAGGCCGCCCGCCGCGGTTAAGCCACGATTTACCGTGGCCTCTAGGCCGCGGCGGACGGCTTTGTCCGCCGCGGAAAACCAAAAATGCCCGCCTCTAGTAAAGTTTATGTAGTAGTGTGACCAAATATGTACAAAACTATACTAATCTTTATGATACCAAGTAAGCATGCATCATTAGATTAATCACACCACTATTTTTATAGTAAATCTATTTTGAGATACAAATGTCGATACTATTTTCTATAAATAAATCTATTAAAACTTGATATTGGTTGACTCCTTAAATTAAGGTATGTACACTTATTTTGGGACGGATAGAGTAAGAAATATCTAATAAAAGA
Organism: Miscanthus floridulus; assembly: GCF_019320115.1. Classification (NCBI taxonomy): domain Eukaryota; kingdom Viridiplantae; phylum Streptophyta; class Magnoliopsida; order Poales; family Poaceae; genus Miscanthus; species Miscanthus floridulus. Next base: position 64,210,924 of record NC_089587.1, on the reverse strand, counting down.
TAGATAATTCTTCACGCCGCCTATTTAACTAGGACGAATCCATCCCTCCCTGGATGGAGTATTACAGGAAGTAGTGTACTTCTTGGGCCAGCTCTGCGTCCCAAGGACACAAATCCATCGACGTCCAACTCAGTGTCTCGTCCATGTGCGCATGCTTCAATCTTCTTCAAGTCAACCTCTGTATGTGGCAGCCTCGAATTCCTTGTACATATTTTTTTTTTCGTCAATTCCGCTGGATTCTTCCACGAAAAAAAAACAGATCTCGATCTCAGTTGATGAATTGATCCATTGTCTGCACGGCTATTGAAGGAAAACTATACAACAACTCTATATGAAGTTGCGCATGCAGTGGTGTTGGTAATGGACAGACCCCCCCTGGTCTGCATTTTTGTTTCTCAATTCAGGAGCGGAGTAAGGCCTAGTGCGTGCTTTTTATTGTTTGGCATATAGGTCTTGTTTGGCACAGCTTGTCTACCGGCTTCATGAGCTGTTTGAAGCTATAAATTAAACATACCCATAGATGCACGGAGAGATGAATCCTTTGTTCCGCCGATTTTTTTTTGAAACTACTAGCTTCTGATGGCTTTTGCATCAAGTCAAAAGAGAACGGACTCAAACGGTAAGTGCCGATACCGCTTCCTTTAATTAAGGACTCAAAAGCTAAGCTAAAATCTTGATTCATAGAGCTGTGTGAACATCCGTTCCATTTTGTGCATTTCATAAAACTTATTTCCTTGAAAAGAACTTTAATTAAAGTATTCTATCCGTTTTAAAATAAGTGCACATCTCACACACCGAAAAGTCAACTAATTAATCTTAAATTTGACCAAATATATACAAAACTAGTAATGTTTATGATACCAAATAAGCATCATTAGTTTAATGGTAACATATATTTTTGTACTAAACCGATTTTGAGATACAGGCAGTGTCGATACTATTTTCTATAAATCTAATTTGTTGAATGACTCTTTACAATACGAGACGCGTAATTATTCCCGGATGGAAGGAGTATGAAGAACTATGTTTCAAATAAAAGATAGGAAATTCTTCAGGGCGCCCACTGGGTATATACATTACATGAAGTAGTATAGGCAAGTTCTTGGGCCAACTCATTTCTGCGTCAAATCTTCTTTAACGTCAACCTACTGTATGTGGCAGCCTCGAATTCTTCCACAGAAAAAAAACCAGATCTCGATCTCAGTTGATGAATTGACCCATTGTCTGCACCGCCGTGGTCAAAGTGAAATGCATGTCTAGATTCTATCCTAAAAAGAATGTGATTATGCTTTACTCCATCTATTCCAAATTATAAGTCATTTTAACTTCTTTAGAGTTAAGGTATCTAAAGTTTGACCAAATTTATATAATAAAATAATAACGTTATCATACCAAATAAGTATCCCTAGATTCTTTATTAATTATATTTTATTGTATACCTATTTGATGTCATAAATCTTTGTAATTCTCTCCATGATTTTGATCAAAGTTGAGATTTTGGGATCTCCAAGAAAATTAAAATGACTTATAATTCGGAACGAATGGGGTATGTGACAGTCAAACCGCACCCCTCCTCCTCTGGTCTGCTGAACAACTCAGGAGGGGAGGAAGGAGCAGTGCATGCATGGATTATATATATACTACACGGAACGAAAAAGAATGGATGATCTAGTATGTAATTATTTTTTGAATTTCCAATTAATTTGCGGACTAGTCTTTCCCACGTCAGCAATCAGGATGCCAGCATGTCACGTCAGTCCATGTCAGCCTAGGGTGAAAGTGACCTTATTTTGTACTAAGTTGGTGGAGCTAGGTTGCCTTAGCTAATCCGTTGTTTTGTTTTTGAGAACTGAAAAAAAGGGCCATGCATGGTTCAAGGTTGTAAAAAGTGGATTTCACTATTCTTTTCGTGCCACGTGATATGCATATATGTATGCCCATCGCATATTAGATTTCAGTTGACCTTTAAACTTGCCTAAATATGTCACATCACATGTATTGCTGTCGTCCAAAACATTTGGTTTTTTTATGTCTCCGGTCACATATTATATTATATTCTGATGTTTGAACTAAGAAGTAGCCTCGCGCGCACATACTTTTTGTTGTTGTTGTATATATGTATAATATCTGGTCAACCTGTGAAATAAACGGCGCCTTTTAATTTGATCATCTAGCATAGAGGTGGGACTTGGGCCGTGTCGTGCCGTCTTGGGTCATATCCACTAGACACGTGAGGCACATCGGGCCGTGCCGATACGGCACGGCAAATATTTTATTCGGCCCAAGCATGGCCCATGGCACGCCGGCACGCCTTTGTGTTTTCGCTCGTGATATAAAAAATATATATCTTGTGTGTACTATTTTCATGAAAGTTTTAATGATTTTCATAATCTATCTATGAATTATTTATGTAGTATAATAAATACTAGAAAATTGCATTGCAGAGTTGTAGATATATGTACGTGCCATTTTCATGCCGTGCCGGCCCAAGCATGGCCCAAAATGTGGGCTGGGTCATGTAGCCCGTCATGTCGAGATCCTGGGCAGGACACAGCCCTCGTGTTCGTGTCGTGCCGGCATAGCCCAAAATATTTCATGCTGTGTCATGCTTCGGATCGTGCTAAAAGACCGTACCGTGACCCGCCCTCAAATGGCGTGGCTCAAGTCCCCGTTCTAGTCTAGCAGGAAGTCTATGGGGCTGTTCGGTTCACAGCCCCTACCAGCCACTGAGTTATGGCGTCACCCAGCACTTGTGGCGGAGAATATGGCCGCCATCTAAAAGCTGAACCAAACAGCTGCCTTTCTCTGTGGCGTGCCGCAGCTTTGGCAGGCGAAGTGTGGCGGTGAGATAAACACGCCCTACACTACCTGAAACAGTAAAATTATCGAGCGCTTGAGGGTTTGCTGAGTGCATTTCATCGAACACTTGGCAAACATACTATTTACCGAGTGTTTTTAATGCAACACTCGGCAAACCTACAGCACTCGGCAAAAACCAACTTTGCCGAGTGTCTAATTAAAAACACTAGGCAAACTACAACGAAACACTCGGCAAACACGGACACGCGGCAAAGTAGATGCACGTGTGCTGGGCGTGCGGCGGCCATGTGACGGCCGTTGGGTGCGCGGCCCTGCTGTTATAACTTTACCGAGTGTCCGTTAGAGACACTCGGCAAAGCCAAGGTTTGCCGAGTGTTTTTTATTGACACTCGGCAAACTGATATTTTTGCCGAGTGTTTTTATTTGACACTCGGTAAAATGATGTTGTTGCCGAGTGTTTTTTATTGGCACTCAGTAAAATAATAATTTTTTTCCTCTCCTGCCCTCCAAACTTTTTCTACTCTCCACATACAATATGTGATACTACATGTTAAAATTTGGCATATTTCTCGATCTGTTTGCTATATTTAATTAATTTATTGCATTTAGAGGAATTTTTGGTTTAAGTCAAATTTGAACCGCAAGTGATTCAAATAATGGAATAAATTGAGTAGAGAAATCATATTCATGTTATTGAGTCCATTTTGGGGCCTTACTCGGAAAATGAAAAGAATTTTTGAACATTTTGTTCAGGGAACATGACCATAAACGTGTGGCCGAATGGTTTTTAAATTCTAAAAAAAGCAAACGAAGTCTGAAAATCACATGATTTGTCAAAATCTCATGATATCATACGTGGAGACTGTGGAAAAAATTGAGAAGGTTTCGCATAATTTGTCACGTACGACCTTTACAAACCGAAGCATCACCGAAGAAGAATCGTAGTGTTGAGAAGGATCTGGTAAGATTTGCAGTCAAAGTGACGGTTGAATTGAGGTTTGACTTCAAAAGTTTTTGTATAGGCAATAGACAACATAGATTGGTTCACGTCAAATTTTGGTAATTTTTTTGATCCGTTTGATAATTTCAAATTTATTAACAGCAATTATAGAATTTTAATTGATATAAATTGAAATTGAGCTATAATTGCATTAAATAATGGATTAATATTCGTAGAAAAATCAAATATGCATTGTTGAGTGAATTTGACAAGGTATTTTTAAATTACATCGTAACAAATTTAGTAGAACACGCTATGAAGAAGGAGGACGGTGGAGCATGAAATATCAATTTATTTTGTCGAGTGTTTTCTACCTGACACTCGGCGAAAAGAATAGTTGCCGAGTGTCATATAGGGGACACTCGGCAACTTCATCGACCCAGCCCCACTTCACAGTATCGGGCCGTAATGAAAATAAAAAAAATGTCGAGTGCCCCAGGTCTTGGCACTCGGCATATCTATACTTTGTCGAGTGCCACCAATCTTGGCACTCGGCATACTCCTTCATATGCCCCCAGCGGCCCGCACCACCGGCCCTCACCCTCGCGCACACAACACACCCTTCACACACACGCCGCACCGCATGCCTCCACCCCTCGCCGCCTCCCCGCCCCACCGTGCCCCGCCGCCGCGTCAACGTCGTCGAGAAAGCCCGCTACTGCTCCGAATTCCTCCGCGGCACCGCCCTGTCTCGGCACCTGCGCCCTCCACCGCTCCCTTCCACGGCACCGCCCCGTCTCCGCGCCTGGGCCCCCGCCGCTCCGCAGGACGCCGCGTAGTGCCTCTGCAGCGCCGCGCCCCCAATTCCGGCCAACTCCCTCGCGGGGGCCCTCTGCCAGCCGGCGCGGCGCGTACAGCAGCCTCGCTCGCCGCGCCGCAGCGCCTTCGGCCACCTCCCCCGCGCCGCCTCGCCCTCGCGGGCCGCTGCAGCGGCACCGGCCGCCTAGACGCCCCTTTCACAAGGTAAGTGGACCACCACCCTCACCCTCCTGCCTCGGCGGCACCTGTGCTCCTCTTTTCCCCCTGAATTATTTATGCTCTTCAAAGCCGATTAATTTTTACCAATTACATTTTTCCGTTATCTTAGTGACATCCTTTTGGCTTACGATTGTACCAACAAATGAATTTGGAAACCTATATCATACAGTGTCTACACCTTGCTGCTCTGATTGCCAAAACCATGGCCTCCTTTTCCCCATACTATGATACTGTCGGTGTTTGCCTACCTGAAATTAGACAGCAGAGCAGAGTGCCGCACTCCATTCTATTAGTTTGTTTTTGGTGCCCTTCCTACGGCACTAAGACCAAGCTTTAGTCCTTATCAATCAGTGACAAAGGCTGTTGCAGTGAGGAAACTGATTTCAACGTGACATCGGACAAAAAAAAAAATATTCCAAGCCAATCAAGGAAACTGTTGTAAGGGAACTCCGGATACTAAGAAATTTCACATTTATGTTATAATTCTTTGCAATGAATGGTTTCATCAGTATTGCAACTTAAGAATATCTCTGATTTATTTTAAGAATTTTCTGAAGCATTGCATGGACAAAAGCAAGTCAGTCATGACCTCAGTTAAAATGCAGAGCGCCAGAGCCCACACCAGTTTGCTTTAAAACAAATGGAAACACGTTTTTTTTTAAAAAAGTTGTCTTCATTTTTGGCATCATGCCTCCCTGTCTCTTGTTCTTGGACTTATAATTGTCTTATATTCTTGCTTTGGTTACACTGCCATGAACAATAATACACTGCATGTACAGAAAAATTGTTAAAGAGTGAACATGTGATAAGTAGCTACTAAGCTCCTGCTCAGTCTAAGCACTTCTACTATTAAGTGAGGATGCCTCTAGCAGATAAATATAGTTAGGTGTTTCAAGTGCCTATATGTCACCATAATACTGATTTATTAGCTATATCATGATCAAATGCTTATTATTCTAAAATTGAGCCTCAATCTACCTTGTAGCTGTAACAGATAGTGCACATGCAATTGTTAGCAATCTAAACATGCACTGACTATATGCGTGTCTCAACTTGCAGGTTTTTGCTGCCGCTCCCTGCCCCGCCCTGCCGCCTGGTTCCACCTTGCCCTCCTGCCGCCCCACAACTTTGAGTTGCCGTGTTTTTGCAAGGTATAAGATGTGCATGTGGTTGTCGGCCATCGTGCTGTTTGTTTGTGTTTACACCAAAATTTTGGAGAAAGAACGCAGGAACTCGCAGGCTTTCAAGGTTGTGCTAGTCAAGAAAGATCGATGTCAGCCGATTCAAATACAACTCTGGAATCGGATATATTAGGGTGACGTCAGCAGACAGCAATGATGAACTACGGTTGGCACCAAGAAATTACATGTCGGACTCTACAAAAAGGAAAAAATTAGAGTCCAAGTTATCTTAAATTAGGAATGTTTTCATTTTATGCCAAAGGTTGTAACAAATCGTGCTCGAGTAGGACTCGTGTTTAGGCTCCGGGTATAAATACCAAACCCCGGCTATTGTAATCAATCAATCAATCAATCAAATACAAGTCAATTACTTTTTTTGGCTCCGGCAACCCCTTAGGAGTAGGAGTAGAGTAGATCTCGGCGAGTTCTTCGGCAAGTACGGCTGCATCGATCCGGTCGACCTCCACTGCTTGTTGTAAGTACCGTCATGGTTTATACCTCTGTTCGTATGGCTGCATCGATCCGGTCGACCCCCACTGCGGCTCTTGTATAAGCTAGTTATCGACTCTTGCCTGATTCAAGTATGGCATGTGTGATTCTGCCTCACACCCCACTGCTTGAATTGGATCAAGGTCAAGTTATCGGCTCTATCTTAGAGTGGCAGTCTTTGGTAGATTCATTAAGTTACTGATATTGCTTATTGCTTTCATTGCTTATCTAATTACAGCAATATCACTCGGCCCGATTGAGATTGACCTGGATCGGCCTTATATCTTGTTTATCTCATTGTTTGCTAATCTAAAACTGATCTAATCTACATCTTAAGCGATGAGTTATGTTTTTATCGGCTGTTTTGCGTCAATCTTAATCATGCATAGCGTGCGGTTAAGGCATGTTCGATCTTGAGTAGATCTATCGGTTAGCGAGAACCGTTTCATGGCCCGTCATCACGGCCTATGGGATTTTGCCTCTCACCTCACTGTTGGCACCGTGGAGTGGGGATCGTTGGTTGATAGACCCGTTCCTAAGAAGACAAGACCTTAACTGTGCGCTATGCCTGAATCGGCTGTTTAGCCGATATCGAATGCTTTCACGAACAGTTCACATCACGAGATCGTTGAAGTAGAGATAAGTTGAAAGATGTGATAGCCCCATGATCTTGTTATTGTATTATGGCCTGTATGATTCTGCCTCAAGCCCCACTGATATTAGTAATGAGTTAGGGTCGTCGAGTCTATTGTTGTTTCTACGGCCTGCATGATTCTGCCTCATGCCCCACTGGTCATGGCGATAGATGAGATCTAACATGTTCATTAGATTTATCTCTATTAAATGATTAAGTGATGTTGAATTGTTTCTTTATATAAAAAGGAGTTCGGTTACTCGTAATCATTGGCTCAGTATGGACCGATCATCATTGATATCTTATTGCCATTGATTAACATTCGTTTAAATGATGTTTATCCTGAATGATAACCGATTCTCTTCACACGACCCCATGAGCTCTAACTGACTTATTCTCATGAATATACTGGAATCGACTATTTAGCCGATTTCCTTTCATATCAGCTCTCACAGCCGTACATTCGGGACTGTCTGGCAACACCGGCAAGTTCTGCCCTTAATTACTGATGAACTTTCTCTCCTTGTCAATTGCAGGGTCAAATTGACTGGCACGCCTCGGGAGGATTGCGCAGGATCGACCACCCCTGCGCTGAAGCTAGGCGGATCTGCTCCATCGAGCGGACCCTTCCGGCTTGCTGCGTGTGTCCTCGGCATGGGACGAAATCCTGTGTCGACACATGTTTCTGGCACGCCTGGTGGGACACCACAATCGTCATGGCGGTTCATAACAACGACAACATCCTTATGGTACATTATGAAGACCTACCTGATGAAGATAAGGATACCATCAACAAAGCTACAGAAGAATTTCAGAAGAAGTGTTTGTTGTCCTACACCAAAACACGTGACAGCACAATTATTCGGAAATTTCCACTATCAAGAATTCTACTACATGGACAGACAGATACAGTCGAAGCTAAAGAAAGGTGTTTCTTTACGGAAGCCATAGACAAGTCTGTTAGTGATGCTCTATCAAGCCGCAATGAAGCTTTCGTTGACGCATTTCGCGACGCCATGAAAGAGGCGATTCATGGAATTCTAGTTGGTCAGGTTGGATCGACTTGTTATAATATTCCAGATCCGTCGACCCAAGGGACTAATCAAGTCGGTACCAGTCATCAAGAAGCAGCACCAACTGGTAATGGTGGCGTCCAAACACTTCAAGGTTCATCTGAACAAACTCCGGTTACTGCTACAAATCAGATACAGTACAATCCTGGACTATCAGTACAGTATGTGCAGCAGCCGGCGGGGCAAAGTCAAAACCAGATGATCAATTTTGGCACATCAGGCCACATACCATCGTCGACTCAGAAGATAGCACCATCAATTCAACGGATCCGTAGAGATATAGATCCTTATGTCTATAATCAGAGACTTCAAGCAGCAAGCCAGCAAAGGACCCAACAGATTGAGATTCCGCAAGATTATAACTATGGCACGGATTATAACACCCTCCACATGATACCAAATCCAGATTATCAAGGCACACGGGATTTCAATCCACAGATGGGTCAGCAAGTACCGAGAAATCCAAATCCGCAGGCTGACGAGTTGCTGCTGAAGGTGACCGAGATGATGAAGAATCAGTTCGATCTAAAGCCAAAAGGAATGACTTTTTCGTACAAATGCCCATATCCAAAATGGTATGATTTGGTCGCTCTTCCTACAAATTACAGGCTCCCAGAGTTCGCCAAGTTCACTAGTCAAGACGGTACAAGCACAATAGAACATGTCAGTCAGTATCTTACACAATTGGGCAAAGCATCAGTTGAGGATGCCCATTTAGTTCATTTCTTCTCCTTGTCCCTATCAGAGCCGGTCTTCACTTGGTTCTCGTCATTACCAGTCAACTCCATTGCCAATTGGGCTGACCTGGATAAGAAGTTTCATACATATTTTTACACTAGGACTAGAGAGAAGAAAATAACCGATTTGACAACCATGAGACAGAGGACTAATGAATCGGGCACTGAGTTTATTCAGAGATTCTGAGAGACTAAGAATATGTGTTTCTCATTGAGCTTGGCCAATGATCAACTAGTTGCTTTAGCCGTCCAAGGAATGCTGCCAATGTGGAAAGAAAAACTGCTAGGACAAGAGTTTGACAACTTGGGACAATTGGCTCAATGGGTAGCAGCGCTCAATAGCCAATTCCAGAGTATGCGCAGAGATACCCGATTCTAGAAGAACACCACAGTAGCCGAAGCTTACGATCCATATTCAGTCGATGACGGCTATGAAGATGAAGAAGAGGTTGCTGCAGCTGAATGAAATTGGGGCAAGAAGACATTGATGGTGCCAAATCCTTGGGGAAGAGGAGTTGAGGAGAGCTATGACTTTGATGTTACCAAATCAGACAAGCTCTTCGATCTCTTGCTTGAGAAGGGGCAGATCAAGTTGCCCGATGGTCATGTCATGTTGCCCCCTGATCAGTTGAAGAACAAGAAGTTCTACAAATTCCATAATGCTACTTCTAATTCCACTAATGAATGCAGAATCTTCAGGCAGCATATACAGAGAGCTATTCAGCAAGGGAGGCTCAAATTCGATACACCTCGGAAGATGAAAGTCAATGATAATCCTTTCCCAGGAGATCAGAACATGGTTGATGCTAGGTTGTTCAAAGGAAAATGCAAGGTCCTAACATCGACCAAATCGAGAGAAGCTAGGACAGTCGATCCCGAAATGCAAATATCGGCTGATGAGTACAGAGAGATTAGAAGACGTCGTGCCAAACAAAAGAGCCGATACAAGCAGAGGAAGACATTGAAAGCAGAGACATCAAAGCCGCGGGTCACATCTCGGATTCTGTTGAATAAATGGCAGCGGCAGAAGGAAAAGGATTATCAATGTTGGTTAAAAGATCAAGCATACCAGCATCAATTAGAAGAAGAGAGGTATGAAAGGGAACAAGCCAAATTACATTGGAATTGTCCCTTCTTTAGGCATTGCTGGAATGAAGGTTTGAAGTTGCCTACCAGACACGACTGTCTAGAATGTAGCAATCTCGAACCAACCGCCAGTCTATCCATGCTCAAGATGCATATCATCATAACAACATGGATCGACGCTTAAAAAATGAAAGTGTTCATGATCGGTTGGTAAAAAGAGTCATTGGACAGGATTGGGCTGATCATGAAGAGGAAGGCACTGAAAGAAGATACACGTGGTAGGAAGGCCAGTGGTGCCCAGGAGATTTGACAAGAAGCCAAAAGAGGAGGGTGCAGCGCCTAAGGAACAGAGAGATGGAATAGGCTCAGGCACCCGGTAAAACTCAAGTATGGCGTACCAAGCAGATAGCTGATAAGAGGCAACCATCAGCTAATATCCAAATGACTTTTCTGTTACCACCCAAATTCAGAGCTCCGGCAGATCAGGAAGTTTATTCAGACTTCGACGAGTCAGAGTATGAAGAGATGGTTGCCAAGTTAACAGTTGTGCAGCAAGCAATATTTGATAAGCCAGTCAAGCATTGGCACTTAAAGGCTTTATATATGAAAGGTTTTGTTGATGGGAAGCCGATGAACAAGATGTTGGTGGATAGAGGTGCTTTTGTCAATCTTATACCATACACCACTTTCCGTAAGCTTGGCAAGGGACCAGGAGATTTGCTTGCGACCGACATGATGCTTAGAGACTTCGGAGGAAATACATCCAAGACCCGAGGGGCAATAAACGTCGAACTGACAATCGGGAGTAAAACTCTGCTCACCACGTTCTTTGTCATTGATGGGAAAGGATCATACAGTTTACTCCTCGGTCGTGATTGCATTCATGCAAATTGCTGCATAACATCGACCATGCATTAGTGTTTGATTCAATGGCATGGAGATGATGTCGAACTGGTTCGTGCTGATGAGTCCGTAAGCATCGCAATAGCCAATCCAGTCTTTTGGGAACTAGGAGATTTCGAGTGTTTTTCTGGCAAGTCATGGGAAGGAGGCTTCATTAAGATCAGCAATGAAAGCCAACAGCCGATGCAAGCGATCGGCTCTGAGAGTTTATTTTAGTAAAAAAGGTTACGGCTTCATATCGGCCATTGGAATAAAGGAAAACAAGTATTAGTTATGAGGTTTAGGCCGATGTATGAATGCTAGATAGGGAGGCAAATTCAGAGTTAATGGATTTGAAGAAGTCATGTTTCACTTAACAGGATGTTCGACCTGGGTTGATTGCTCGTTCGACTTTTGATGTGAAAGTTTCTATGGTACGTTATCCTGACACCCAGGCAACATTCGATAGCCGATTCATTCTCGGCTCTAATGGCCGATAACAAAGGCGTATCGCCTCTAGTTCAAAAAATAAAAATCTTCAAAAACAGTAAAAGCCGATATGATATGTATCGCCTATAGAACAAAGACAAAAGAAAAAGCAGTCATACGCAAAGGTACCAAACGGCTGAAGGAGGGAAATCGAAGGATTCTCTTAATAGAAGCTGTGTTTTTAGACTCAACTGGATTAAGATCAGAAGTCTGAGATCAGTTGTTTTAAATCGGCTCTTTAGTCAAAACAAAGATACAACGAGACAACAAGAAAGTATGGTCATACATGCATTAACTTATGAATTACAAGTTCAAGACATCCTGGATAATTTTCAATTGTTCTAGCTGGACGACATCGACTTCTGCAATCTTTTGCTCATACTCTTTGGCTGTTCCAGGAGTGTTCTCAAGACTGCTACGAATGGCTCTGCTTCTTTTTACTTTGGCCAGCAATTCCTGTTTCTTCTGTTTGACGGCATCGGGGATTTGGGCCAGAGTAAACTTGCGATGGTCAATAGCAGCTTTCACGCTTTCCAGTTCCTTCTCAAGTTCAGCACATTTGATTTCTAGCTAGGAAAGCTCCGGATCGGTCCTAGAGGAGGAATTTTTTAGATCATCAATTAGTCGCATCAACTCTTTAGCCTCTTGCTTGTTGGAGCTGTCCTGGGCCATCAAAGCTTTGCGGTTGGATAGGTTTCTCTAAATTTTTTTCGCCTTCAGAGCTTGATCTTCAAAAGAAGACAAATATAACAAGACTCTGGAGAGGGTTGGAGATGGATCACCCTTTATAGCCAAGAAGACTCTCTGCATCGAGTAGGTGTCTTGGATCAGATCGGCTACGTCCTTCTCGAGCATTGGCAATATATGTCTTAGCCGCTTTCTGGTCTCTTCCGACAGGGCTTCACTAGGAGAAATAGCTGATGATTTGATTTCATCCTCATCAAAATATTCCTCAAAATTAAGAGAATGGCTCTGGGCTAGAAGATTGGATGCTTGTGTACAAGAGAAAACTTGATTAGAAGGTTTGGCTTGATTTATCGCAAAGTGGACAACAAAGAAGATATGGCGCCTTCTCTATAGCGGCCTCTGTCGGAGGGGAAGGGGCAGCTGATGATGCTCCAATAACATCCAGCTGAGTCGGCTCTAAACTTCCAGCGTTGGCATCTGCAATGATAGGGGAAATTTTTAGTTCACGATCATCGCGATGGAAAAGACATATAGTTTCCTTACCATTAGGTGTGTGCTGGATTGGGGGATCGGCAGTCTGAACACCGACCACAGGATTATTCCCAATGTCAATTGGATCATTGCCAATAGGTGAACTACCAGATTCCTGTTCTTGCACGAATGTTTCATCAAAAGATGTCTAGAATAATGAATAGCCAAATAAGAGGTGGGGATAACAATGAATCAAGAAATCAAGAAGGATGGTCCAGTAAATTTCAAAGATGGAACTTACATTTTCTGTCATTATGGGAGTATCGGTTATTTTAGCCGAGATTGGCTCCATTCATGGATCAGCCGATGAAGGTTCAGTTGGGGCTGAATCAAATGCCTGGGATAGCAATCCGGCGCCCAAAGTAGACTGTGACGCAATGCTCGATAACTATGAAGGAACGAGATTAGAAAGTTAAACACCAATCCGAGGAAAAGGAGAATTGATTACCTGAACAGCTGATGGTCTTGTTCTATGCAGTCTCTTCCCAGTAGTAGCCTTCTGAGTTACCCCTAGAGATGCCTTGCGCTTTGGGGGGTGACGTGTCACAATTGTGGGAGCAGCAAGGGTTCTCATCAACCTCTTCAAGGAAGGTGCGGCTGATCCCATCCTTGAAACTGGGCATGAGGGTTGGTAATCTATGGGACACCCTCTCCTGTCCAGGTTTGGAGGGTCGAATTCGACATCCTAAAAGGATCAATCAGAATGATTGGCAAAAGGATTCGCCAAGTAGTCTATCTGAAAAGGGAAATAAAAGATTACCTCACTACCAGAAGCAAATTCCTCATCCAGAGCTATACACAGAGGGTGGACTGGCCCACAGAAAAGATGGGAACGCCATTCTTGCCACCAGGTGTCGAAGAGGCTGGAAGAGAAACTGGCTATGACCCAGTCAACCAAGGAAAAAGAAGGAAGGTCTGACCCCAATTGAAAGATTCTGGAAGCTTCCAGCACGTCGCTGACATCTTCCCTCGGCTTCAAGATGTTCTCAAAGAATAGGCCGGGGGGAAGTTGGCCGAGGCCGAACTGACGGGCCACAAAAGAAGGGTTGTAGAACTCGTAGGTTGGAGGATTGCCCGGGGTGGAGGAGCCTTTGACCATTTTGCCACGACCATGATGAAATTCGGTCGGAAGAACATAGGGCTTGACAAAGGTATTAAAGATCACGGCCGCTATCTCGTCCGAGCAGCCGGACTCAAACCAGAACTTGAATGGAAAGATCAGTTCATCATCCTCCTTGTAAGGTAGCCAAGTCAGGACGGCTACATCAAACCCTCTGTAAAGCTTTTTGAAGAAGTGGCCAACATCGAAGTCAATGGTTATGGCCGATGCAGCCTCACCATAATTCATACACTGTCGGGTTCTTCCTTCTTCGCCTCTGTATTCCTCATCAAAATTGGAGGAGGGAAAACTCATATCTCTGAGATCAGGCCTTACCGACTTATGCATGTATAGATTGAGCCACAATTGTATCAGCCACCAAGGGCCGCTGATAGTCTGTACTGGTTCATTCTTCAGCAGTTGAGCAACCACTTGGTACATAAGATGATAAGCAGCTCCCAGTAGATATTTTCCAAGAGGGATATCCTTACCTCATGCCAGGTGTTCTGCCATAAGTTTGTAATTATAAGTCAGGCCACAAGACGACCCACAAAAGATAAATTTCTCCAGCCACATATTTTGAAAGGCCACGTACTCTCGTTCACTAACAGATGATCCATCCTCAACATGATTCAAAATGTAACTCGCCCATTCGGTACAGTCTGCTATCTTGGCCAGTCTTTTGGAACCAGCACTCAAGTAATCATAAGGTTGCATTGATCCAGTAGTTCTAAGGCCGGTCAACATGTATACATCGGCCAGGGTAATGGTCATCGGGCCATGGCCAAAAATGAAAGCATTTACATTATTGGACCAAAAATAAGAAACAGAGATCAGGAGTGAATCATTTCTCTCCATTTTGGACAATGAAAGTGTCAGACACTGGTTCAGATCATAAAGCTCCCAATCTCCACCCTTTTTCGCGGATACCCTACAAAACCAGTCTCTCCATCCCTTATGCGCTTTAGGCCAATTTCTAAAGGGAGTTTTGTTCCAAGAAGACAAGTCCACTATGGACCTTTTAAAAGGGATCTGGTGGTTTTCTTGGCAGATAAAATTAGATGGATCAGGGTCTCCCATTGGCCCGAAGAAGTAAGCATTAGGGACAATAGCCGATGGAATCAAGATCTCGTTCTTCATTTCCTAGAAATCGGAACTTGCTCCGGAGAAATACGGGGTAACGGCCAACACCTGGAGAACAGAAACTGGAAACATACCTCAAGAACATGATCATAGGTCGCCATCATAGCCGGAGCAAGTTCAGATCTAACAAAGATAGCTCGAATAAACGGTTTGACGGAACGGTGGATTTGCTAGGGTTTGGGTCCCCGGTAATGGCGGCGTCGGCTGTTGAAGTTGGCTCCAGAAAAGAGGGGAAAACAAAAAGGCTGAGTGCGTCGAAAGAGGCACTATTGATGTTATGTGAGGCTCTGGCCGAAAAGTCAGGAGTTATGCGTATTTCTCAGATAAGGACGGTCGCGGCACGGTAAACCGACGAGTCAGAATTTTGGGATAAAACCATTTTATCCCAAAATTGGGGGGCATGTGTTTACACCAAAATTTGGGAGAAAGAACGCGGGAACTCGCAGGCTTTCAAGGTTGTGCCAGTCAATAAAGATCGATGTCAGCCAATTCAAATACAACTCTAGAATCAGATATATTAGGGTGACGTCAATAGACAGCAATGATGAACTACGGCTGGCACCGAGAAATTACATGTCAGACTCTACAAAAAGGGAAAAATTAGAGTCCAAGTTATCTTAAATTAGGAATGTTTTCATTTTATGCCAAAGGTTGTAACAAATCATGCTCGAGTAGGACTCGTGTTTAGGCTCCAGGTATAAATACCAAACCCCGGCTATTGTAATCAATCAATCAATTAATCAAATACAAGTCAATTACTTTTTTTGGCTCAGGCCACCCCTTAGGAGTAGGAGTAGAGTAGATCTCGGCGAGTTCTTTAGCAAGTACGGCTGCATCGATCCGGTCGACCTCCACTGCTTGTTGTAAGTACCGTCATAGTTTATACCTCTGTTCGTATGGTTGCACCGATCTAGTCGACCCCCACTGTGGCTCTTGTATAAGCTAGTTATCGACTCTTGCCTGATTCAAGTATGGCATGTGTGATTCTGCCTCACACCCCACTGCTTGAATTGGATCAAGGTCAAGTTATCGGCTCTATCTTAGAGTGGCAGTCTTTGGTAGATTCATTAAGTTACTGATATTGCTTATTGCTTTCATTGCTTATCTAATTACAGCAATATCACTCTGCTCGATTGAGATTGACCTGGATCGGCCTTATATCTTGTTTAACACATCGTTTGCTAATCTAAAATTGATCTAATCTACATCTTAAGCGATGAGTTATGTTTTTATCGGTTGTTTTGTGTCAATCTTAATCGTGCATAGCGTGCGGTTAAGGTATGTTCGATCTTGAGTAGATCTATCGGTTAGCGAGAACCATTTCATGGCCCATCATCATGGTCTGTGGGATTCTGCCTCTCACCCCACTATTGGCACCGTGGAGTGGGGATCGTTGGTTGATAGACCCGTTCCTGATAAGACATGACCTTAACTGTGCGCTATGCCTGAATCGGCTGTTTAGCCGATATCGAATGCTTTCATGAACAGTTCACATCATGAGATCGTTGAAGTAGAGATAAGTTGAAAGAGGTGTTAGCCCCATGATCTTGTTATTGTATTACGGCCTGCATGATTCTGCCTCATGCCCCACTGATATTAGTAATGAGTTAGGGTCATTGAGTCTATTGTTGTTTCTACGGCCTATATGATTCTGCCTCATGCCCCACTGGTCATGGCGATAGATGAGATCTAACATGTTCATTAGATTTATCTCTATTAAATGATTAAGTGATGTTGAATTATTTCTTTATATAAAAAGGAGTTCGGTTACTCATAATCATTGTCTCAGTATGGACCGATCATCATTGATATCTTATTGCCATTGATTAACATTCGTTTAAATGATGTTTATCCTGAATTATAACCGATTCTCTTCACACGACCCCATGAGCTCTAACTGACTTATTCTCATGAATATACTGGAATCGGCTATTTAGCCGATTTCCTTTCATATCGGCTCTCACAGCCATACATTCGGGACTATCTGGTAACACCGGCAAGTTCTGCCCTTAATTACTGATGAACTTTCTCTCCTTGTCAATTACAGGGTCAAATTGACTGGCACGCCTCGGGAGGATTGCGCAGGATCGACCACCCCTGCGCTGAAGCTAGGCGGATCTGCTCCATCAAGCGGACCCTTCTGGCTTGCTGCGTGTGTCCTTGGCATGGGACGAAATCCTATGTCGACAGTTTGGTGTGGATGTGGTTGTCGGCCATCGTGCCATTTTATTTGTTGCAGGTTTTGGAAGCCTCCCCGTGCAAGGGAGGTGCTGCCAAAATTTAGATTTGACACTACTATGTTTCTTTTATTGCAGGAGAGGCTATTGCAACATCCTCGACTCGTCACTTTGCAGGATAGCAAGGTGAGGCATAAAAGACCCTTCTTTCCATATCATGTTCGTATATCACGTAACCTAGCTTGGCGTCTCCTGTTCGAAAGAGATATGGTTGGAAATATGCAATCTTTGCATATCTATAACCGTGTATGTTTCGAATTGTCCACGTTTTTTGGACAGCCCGAGGATGTGTAGATGCGGTTAGTTTCCATGCTCTACTTCAATCCATGATAGAGTTTCGGCAGCATCTCCCTGTTGTTCTCTGGATACACAATCTCCCTTCCAGGACGTGTATTTGGAGAACAGCAGGGAGGTGCTGCCGAAATTCTGTCTCGGATAGGAGTAGAGCATGGAAACTAACCCCATCTATACATCCTTGGGTGGGATTAGGACCTATCTTCACCTATTAGGTAGTATAGGAACGTGTAGATGCAACATGATTTTTTATATTACTCGTTGATATGCTAGAGGATGGACGACCATGAGTGGATGTACATGGGCTGCTTTAGTCAGAGTTCATGGACCAAAGAATGGATTGACAAGACCGATGCTTTCTTGGAACGGGCATTTGCAAGGGTTAAAGGAGCTAGTGTCACTTGGTGTCCCTGAAGCAAATGTACAAACACGCGTCGGCAAACCAAGCTGGTCATGGGTAAACATCTTTGCAAGAATGGATTTATGGCAGACTATACCAGGTGGATCTACCATGGTGAAGCCGATCGTGGGAGAGACGAGGTCATGAGACAACGCATCGAGGAATATGATGGGGATGCCAGGGTAGGAGACATGTTAAATGACTATCATGAAGCACACTTCGATGAAGGACGTAGGGAGGAGGAGCCAAAGGCTACCACAAAGGCGTATTATGACATGTTGTCTGCGGCACAGCAACCCCTTTACGGGTATTCCAAGGTTTCTCAACTTGATGCCATTGCACGCCTAATGGCCGTGAATCCCAGTTTAGCTTGAGTCAAGACGCCTTCGATGTTATGCTCATAGTTGTTGGCAGCCTGCTCCCGGATGATCACATCTTGCCAAAGACATTTATGAGGCACAGAAACTCCTTCATGCACTTAAGATGCCACACGAGCAGATACATGCTTGTCTGAAGGGGTGCATCTTATTTAGGAAAGAGTATGCGGAAGAAAAGTACTATGTGAAGTATGAATTGTCTAGGTTCCTAGAGGTACACTCTGGTGATGGTCAGAAGAGGTAGCTCACAATCCCTATGAAGATCCTATGGTACCTTCCTTTCATACCGAGGATCCAACGGCTTTACATGACAGAGGAATCCACGAAACAGATGACATGGCACAAAAATGGACGTCGATACAATCTTGAGAAGATGGTACACCCATCCGATGGTGAAGCCTGGACAAGGTTTGATGAGATTCATCGTGAGAAAGCTCTAGAGGCTCGTAATGTACGTGTTGCGCTGGCAACATATGGGTTCAATCCTTATGGAATGGCGGCTGCCCCGTACACCTATTGGCCCATGTTCGTTATCCCCCTCAATCTCCTCCCTGACATCCTCTTTCAATGACATAACATATTCTTGTCGTTGATAATTCCATAACACCCGGGGAATAATATGAGTGTGTACATGGAGCCTCTAATTGATGATTTGGTCCGTGCTTGGGAGGAAGGGGTATGGACATACGACTGAGCTACAAAGACAAACTTCAAAATGCATGTTTGGTACCAGTACTCCCTACATGACTTGTCAGCATATGGGATTTTCTGCTGGTGGTGTGTTCATGGGAGGTTCCCATGCCCAGTATGCAAGGCTTCTCTGATGTTCATTTGGTTGACGAAGGGTGGCAAGTATTCTTCATTCGACAAACATCGACAATTCCTCCCTCCTGACCATCCATATAGACTAGACATCAAGAACTTTATGAAAGGTGTCGTAGTTAAAGACCCTGCACCATAGATGATGACAGGAGCTGTGGTTCATGCTCAATTAGACGCTCTCGAGGTCAATAAACAAGAAGGTGGTTTTGTGGGATATGGCGAGCAACATGCCTAGACTCAGAAGTCGTGCTTGTGGAACCTCCCCTATTTTGATGATCTTCTTCTTCCACATAACATTGATGTAATGCACACTAAAAAGAATATCGCCGAGGCAATTTTTGGTACAATCATGGACATTCCTGATAAGACAAAGGATAACATTAAGGCTAGAGTGGATCAAGCGAGGTTATGCGATAGACCAAAGCTAGACATGGCGCCTCCTAGAGCCGGCAAGTCATGGAGAAAGCCTAAGGCCGATTTTGTCCTGATGAGGGCCCAAAGGAGGGAGGTACTAGAATGGTTCCAAACATTAATGTTCCCTGATGGGTATGCAGCAAATCTGAAGAGGGGAGTGAACTTAGCTACTATGCAAATCAACGGGCTCAAGAGTCATGATTACCACATATGGCTTGAGCGCCTACTTCTGGTGATGGTTCGAGGCTATGTCCCTGAGCATGTCTGGCAGGTGCTAGTGGAGTTGAGCAATTTCTTCCGCCAGCTTTGTGCCAAGGAGTTATCTCGTACCGTGGTTGCAGAAATGGAAATAATGGCACCTGTGTTGCTCTGTAAGTTGGAGAAGATTTTTCTACCCGGCTTCTTCAATCCGATGCAGCATATGATTCTGCACCTCCCGTATGAAGCACGAATGGGGGGGCCTGTGTAGGGCTGTTGGTGCTCTTCAATTGAGAGATGTCAAAAGGTTCTTCGAACTAAATGTAAAAATAAATGCAAAATTGAAGCATCCATTGTAGAGGCATACATTCTGGAGGAGGTGTCAAACTTCACAACAAAATACTATGCTGACAACCTTCCTAGCGTGCATAATCCACCCCCTCATTACAATGTCGGCGAAGATGAATCGAGCCTTAGCATTTTCCGAGGGCAACTCGGAAGTGCAAGTGGTGCAACCAACAAGACCTTGAAACATGAAGAGTGGTGCACTATCATGATGTATGTGTTGACCAACCTATCCGAAGTGGAGTCGTACATGCTGTAAGTTCTCAACAAACTTATTCTCAAGTAGTCACTATTCTGTGTCTAACTCCCATGTTTCTCGTTGGTACAGGGAATTTCATCGTCAATTCTGGCATGAATCAAGGGAACCTACCCCGCAGGAAGCTGAGACCCTTCTCAGAGAGGGTGCGGGAAATGGAATGCCCGATTTCATTTCTTGGTTCAAACAGAAGGTATAGTCCAATTTAGCTCGTACTTAGTTTGCCATTACAAGTTGCTCGTACATGCGAATAATATAACAAACCACCCTGCTTGAACTTGCAGGGCCAAACTGATGCGTCTATGAGTGCTGAGTTGAGACAGGTTGCCGATGGTTGTGCCTATAGGGTCAGGTCGTTTACTGGTTATGACGTTAATGGCTATCGCTTTCACACAACAAGCCACGAGCAGAGTCGGCCCAATCAAAGAACCACAAATACCGGAGTTTTTACGCCAGGCTTTGATGGGGTCGAGTACTATGGAAGAATTGAAGAAATATATGGCTTGCAAACCTCTTAATCCAGTCATATTCAAATGACATTGGTTTGATCCATCAGTAGTGAGATGGACCCCTAATCTTGGGCTGGTCGAAATTCGACAATCATCCGTCTTACCAGGAGACGATGTCTATATTGTGGCTCAACAGGCCACACAAGTTCATTATCTCTCATACCCGTGCCAAACCGATGACCGTCTTAAGGGTTGGGATGCTGTGTACAAGGTATCGCCACACGATAAACTACCTGTACCAAACAATGAAGATTACAACATAGACCCCAACACATATGACGGAGAGTTCTTCCAAGAAGATGGGCTCGAAGGGAGTTTTGAGATAGACTTAATCGAAGCGATTGGAATGGAAGTAGACAATGAAAGGGTTGCTGATGAGGATGCTGGAGACGAGGTTTAGAATGTGAAGGACTTAGAATTACTTCAGCGATTACATTTAGGCAATGATAGTGATGACGACATTCCCGATCATGATGATTATATCGACACGCGTGATAGTGATGATGAGACTTATGATCCAGCGAATCCCAATCATGATGATTATTTCTAATACATGTATGAGCTGTACTAATTTATTTATTATTTGTCATATCTTTCTAAGTATGTTTTGTTTATCTATGCTGATTGGTTTACTCTTTTTAATTGCAGGTGATTGAACAATGGTGGGCGGTACGAGGAAGATCACGGTGCTTTACAGAAAGATCGGAGCTTCAGGGTCAGCTTCAGGGAGGGGTCGAGGCAGGGGTGGAGGGAAGGGTAAAGGGAAGGGTAAAGGGGCGAGGCCCCCATCACCTGTAGCTCCCTCGTCGTCGTCTGAGGAGATACCTTCCGCGCACGCCTCTGGTGACGAGGAGGAGTTACCTGCCGTGCACGCCTCTATGATGAGGAGGAGGTATAGGAGGAGCAGGAGCAGGTGGAGGAGGCAGTTGGTTCCTAGGTCTGGTTGCGAGGTCCCTCGACCCTTTTGAGGCGACCGATACCTCTTGAGAGACGCCCGATGATTCGACCCTCTGGAAAAAAGTAAGTAACTTTAGATGTTCTCAATAATTTTTCATTTGATATGTTGAAAATTACAATGGAATCTAATAATTTATCTTAATCACTTGGGTAGGGGTTTGATTAAGGTCAGTGGGGGTGACCACAACCGCAAGGTCAACGGCATCCTTGGCCTTTTGTGCAGGCTACACTTCCCTGGCTTAGTGTAGTTCGGCAAAGAGCTGCAGCCGACCTACACATGGGACCACTACGTCACTGCCCTCGACACCACTGATCATGATGGCAGGGTATTCCCCAACAAGGCGGAGCGGGTGAAGGGCGAGTTGTGGGTAAGTATTCCTCGCACTACATTGCTCAATACATCACATTCACTAGACATTCTTGAAGTAATGATTGTATACATCGCGTCTATATGCATGACTTCTACAGATGCCAGGAGGGGTACGAGGCCAAGGCGGCCTCCATCTCTGAAGAAGCCGCCAAGAAGCTCGTGAAGGACATGCACTACGAAGCGCGTGTCCAGGCCATCATCGACTACTATGCTCAATACAGAGGGATGAAGGTTAAAAAAGAAGAGGCCAGAACAATGAACCTGACCTGGGAATAATTCTTGAAGGTAAATATAGAACATTAATACTTACTTTTTATGAGATTAATTACGTTTAATTTCATTTTTTAATATGTCATACACTTGATGACGTAGGTGCCTCCGTACTGGTGCGCCCAGCATACCCAGTGCTGGGAATACATGGTGGACAAGTGGTTGGAGCCCGGGTGGGTGGAGACGCACAACGCTTGCTAGGATTGGCATTTGCTGATGCCACGTGCATCACACCATCAAGGCAGCCTGAGCCTCGACGGATATAGGAAAAAATGGGTACGCAAATTCATTTCTTTATTCTAACGCTCAATTCTGCATAATTTCTAATTATTTTGCATTTTTGCCGCAGTCATCGTCACATGATGGCCAACCTTGCTCCTAGTTCAAGGCATGGGTTCTGTCCAAAAAGGGCAAGGCGACGGCAAACATTGACTTCAACCCGGAGGACCCGCCCGAGGCGTACAGCGATCCCAGCATCCACAGTCGCGTTAGTGAGTACACAGCAATGGCAAGGCAGGTTCATGGGCCACAGTTCGATCCGAGCACCCAGGATCTTGATGGAGAAATCGTGATGAGAGTGGGAGGAGGCAAGAAGCATGGCCGGTACTGGATTGACGACAGTACAATCGACACGACCTCTACTCCCACTCTCTCCTAGATCCGAGTAAGGAGCACGAGCGCGAGCCCGACGATACGCCCACGGCCAACCGCTACACAGTTCCAGATGGAGGCTCTCCAGGTTATTTCTGTTTTATTCATCGTTCGTTGATTATTACGTACTTTAGCTTTGCATTGTAACATTGGGATGAAATGTTATAGGCCCGGGTGGAAGCAGAAACAAAGCAACGGGAGGAGATGGAGGCGAGGATGGAGGAGATGATTCAGCAGAGGATAGAGGCCGAGCGGCAGAGGATGGAGGAAGAAAATCGGTTGAGGATGGACCAAATGTTCCAATACATGCATAATTTTGCATCGAGTATGGGTCAACCTTTGCCGCCACCGCCACCGATGCTATTCCCTACACCTCAGCCACCCACAACTACTCATGTGAGTCACTTGACACCTTATACTGCAGATTGAATGTTTGTTGTGGTTGGTCTCAATGTTTCATTTGACGCTTGCACCTGCGATATGTTTCGAGCTCTTGTCAAATCCTCGCTTGCACCTGCGATATGTTTGTTAGCAAAAATAACCGGACTTGGAAGGCATTTTGATCTGCATGGACATGCTCTCCTCTGTTCCCACTCTTCCTACTAGTCGAAGCCAGCAGTAGCCACCAGTTAAAACCCGCTCACCCCAGCGCCTTGGCCTTTGAGTGCGGTTGTAATCTGGTGGATGGCGTTGCAGACATGGCTGTTGATTGCAGTGACGTTGGAGAGATTCAGCTTAGCTGAGGGCACCACGCTAGCTAGCACCTGCATGCCGGTGGTGAGGAGGCAGCCATTGGCAGGCTCATCTGTGTTACCTGGGCTGCTTTCGCCATTGCTGGAGCTTGTGCTGGTTGCTGCTGGCGAAGGGTTGGTGGTTGGGAAGATGGCAAAGCCCAGGGGGAGAAGGAGGATGTAGGAAGGGTCCTCGCCACTCATTGTCACTTGGATGGCATCCACATCCACAGTCGCAAACACCACAAGGCTCCCGCCATCAGGGTGGGTGCTGGTCTCCTGCAGCATGAGCTCCACATTCTGGGAGGAGTTGCTTGCAGCCTGTTGTTTTCATCACATGCAAAAATTTCAGTTCTTGAAACTTCATATCAATACATAATGCTGAAGTAAACTGTATTTCGGGGATCATATATAAATAAAAGAACCGAAAAATAATGACTTCTTACAAGAAAGATGAACAGAAACCAACCACAACAAACATTTACGTTATATGCATGACTGTAAGTTTCACAAGCATGTATTTCTTCGGTATGCACTTAGCGTCAAATGAAACATTTACTGCTGATATAGCTCATTGTGTCTGCAAGTAGATTTATTTTTTTGATATAAATTGCTTTTCATGGACCAGCTAGTATTTTACTGCTTTTCATGGACCAGCTAGCTACTGCATTACATCTGCAAGTATTTTACTGCTTTTCTTGATATAAATCTGCAAGTATTTTACTGCTTTTCATGGACCAGCTAGCTAGCTACTCACTGGTGGAAGCAAGTAGATTTGTTTTTTTATATAAATTGCTCGAAATTAACAAGCTGTGCTTAACACCATGTTGCAACTGGCGGCAGCAGTTGAATCTAGATGGCTCAGTTAATGTGGCGAAGACAATTGAATCTATTATCATGTTGAATTTAACAAAAATATATATGTTTTATTGTCAGTAAACATTGCTAGAGTTGTTAGTACTAACCTATATATCATTTTCCTGCAACTTAAAAAGGAAGCTAACACTGTTTCAAATACTTCTCTTTTGTGCAGAATCAATCGGCGGCATCAAATAATCAGTCTCAAGACCCGGATTTGTCGTAGAGGTTCCAAGGGCCTCCACAGTGATTGCATTTGCATTTGTGGCTTATTGTGACTTAGTTGTGACTTGTGATGATGGTTTATTGTAAATTGTGATGATGGTTTATTGTGACTTGTGATGATGGTTTATTGTGACTTGTGATGATGGTTTATTATGAATTATGATGATGGTTTATTATGCCTGTGACATATAATTATGCCTGTGATGATGTTTTATTATGAATTGTCATGGTTTATTGTGAATTGAGAGGGATCCGTTATACGTGACAGATTAGTAAAAAAGGGGGGGTCTTGGTCGCTTTGCCGAGTGTAACACTCGGCAAAGAGAGGAGTTGCCGAGTGTCAAGGCAAAACACTCGGCGAAGAGGCCATTTTCTGTTATCTAGGAACCTTCTTTACCGAGTGTTTTGGTTTTACCGAGTGTATTCTAATGGACACTCGGCAAAGTGACCATAAAATCTGGTCGTTGCTCGCTTGTTTGCCGAGTATTTTGAGCGTGACATTCGGCAAAGTTTCTAAAGTTTGCCGAGTGTTATAGCCCTGACACTCGGCAAAGTTTAGAAACTTTGCCGAGTGTTTTGGGCTGGACACAAACTTTGCCGAGTGTTTTGGTCTTGACACTCGGCAAAGTTTAGAAACTTTGCCGAGTGTTTTCGTCTTGACACTTGGCAAAGTTGAGAAACTTTGCCGAGTGTTTTTCCGTCGTGCACTTGGCAAAATCACTGTCACCGTGCCATCCCGTTAACATTTTTTTGCTGAGAGTTTATTTTTGCCGAGTGTTTATTGACACTCGGCAAACTATTTGCCGAGTACGCGATAAAAAACACTCAGCAAACTACTGTTTGCCGATAAATTAATGCCGTGTATTGTATGCCGAGTGTTATACTCGGCAAAGCATTTGCCGAGTGTTTTTGGGCCTTTACCGAGTGCCCCTAGCACTCGGCAAAATTACTGTATCCCGTAGTGCTATATATCTCATGCGTGTGGTGCCGGCTCCTTTCCGCAAGTATAAAATAAAACATGCTACACGTACGTGTACGTTATTGGTTGCATTCGACCTCTGGAAAGTGGAATCGCGACGACTGCATGCGTGCTGGTTTTACTGAGATTATGCGTTGATCCGATGACAGCGACTGCATGCCTGCATGCTGCTCAGATGCAACGGATGCAAGCAATACTTTTAACCATACTCGTGTTAACGCCACGGTTTAATTTCAGTGATGCACGTGAAAACAACCAAACGACGAAGTAATATCGTTATTATTAATTTATATAATCTTTTGAAACAATACAAAGTTAAATACCAAAATAAATAATTCACATGTATACATACTAATATCTATTATTTATATTGTCCAAACTTTCATATGTATAAAGCCATCTCATAGGGGAATTTCATCTCAGATTGGAATTTTTTCCTAAAATTTCAAAACTCTAACATCAGCGGGGATTAGGAAACTCATGGCCCTGTCGTCATCATTACCACCGTCGTTGCCTTGATTCAGACATACAAACTAAAACAACTAAATTATGAGCTGACAAAACTTAAATTTTTTCAAAGACAAAAAAAAACCCATGCCTTGCTACATGAAAAATATTTCACAAACCGATAACCTCAAACTTTTTAGCCAACTTTTTCATTCCAATTCTTTCCTTTTTCAACAATTACATTGCAACTCCACTAAAACTTTGTAGCCAATTACATTGCCAAGCCCCTGACGATCGCGGCGCAGCATCTTCCTCGCTCCTCACTCGAAACGCCTCCAGCGCCGGCAACTCTGACCGGCCACGCCGTGCGCCGCCCTATCCGGGTCGCGCCACCTCAACACTAACAAACAAACACAAACCCATACACCCATTCAGCAAAGAATTAGATTTAATAAATTTACCCCTTCGGTTAGCAGAAAAAATCTCATCATCAGCCACTTAGTTCTTACTGTTGTAAATGATGAAGCACATATAGATGCATTATGGGCATATCAATAACAGCTAGAGATCCTATATGTGTGGTTGTTTAACACATACGGAGTATGTAATTGTATCACATGTAGAGATATGAGTACGGATACGGAATAAAATAACTCTAGGTTGCAAAAGAACATGTTAAACTCAAGTAGTTGGCACAATAATGACATGAATGGTGGCAAAATTGATGCTTGATAGATAAATGACCATAGAGTGCGAGCAGTATATACTAACTTCAATGCTCAAAGAATACAAGTACTTTAGGATCAACTGACTATCAAGAAACAAATGCAAGCATGCTGAAATTGTGTAGCACACTGAAGCACAAAAAATAGATGTAAGATTTATCTATTTCTCAAAATATCTAGCATGGAAAGAAATGTTATCCATCTAGAAAAAAACATGACAAGATAATAACCCCAACGACTGATCAAATACAGGATATTAGTGAGGGTATACATGACAAAACAGTCAGGAGAAGAAATATACTGTAGGAAGTACAATAGATTTACTAAAAGAACGAAACAGGAATGCTTACTCAAGAAGAGCATGCCAAAAAATAAAAACAGCTAAGCTGGATCTCTTTTGGGAACGTCGCACTAAACAGCATTGTCCGCCTGACACCTGGAAGTGACATGTCCACTTGCTCAACAATTCTTCTAACTGTGGATCGAAACACATATCAAGCATTATATCGTCATTAGGTTTTCAGACTTGACCATTTTAGTTCTAGAGGCTGGAATTAAATTCCAACTTCAATCCTTGAGCTATCAAAAATACTATTGAACAACTTTTATTTACCTAAACAAAAGTTGCATTTTCATCTACTAAACTTACACTTCGAATTTTATTTAAGTACTATATACAAGTCGTATTGTATTTTTATTTATAAAAAAATGCTTCCGTGCCAATGTTTAGAACTACTTATTCTACTCTTCGCGTTAGAATTTTCATTAACACATATAGACATTTAAGTAACTAACTCACTATATTTATAGATCTATCTCTCTGGTCATAATCTCAGTGCTTAGCGAGCTCGTAACACCAGAGGTGTTACAATGGACTCTGGGTCAACCTCGGTCCCCACTTGTCGTACCAAGCACATGCAGAAATGCCCGAGATACAAGGAGTTATTGCAGCATCCTCGCTGTCCAACGAGGTCGAATTGGAGGAAGGGACCTTTTGCGTTGAACCGGGAAAGTTGGATTCTTCAAGCTTATAGTATATTGCCCTGCTAACGCTACGGTGGCATCTAGAAAAAATAAATCATAAAACTAAGCAATAAATCAACGGATGAAAGAAACATAAATTCACAAACTAATGAAATAAGACCATGCAGTATTGTGCTACCTCTCGTGAAGACAAGCAATGAGTAAAACGAATCATCGTTGGGAATCCATTCCTTCCAATCCTCGTTTTTGTCTATCCTGGGCTGTTTGACCTCAGAAGCAGTATACATGACTTAAGTATGTTTGGGTCCTTCCATGGTCCCTTTCAGCCTTAAGGCAACCTCCGTATTTAGGACAGGTACAAGTGCCACCAAGAAATTCTGGCAATTCCCTGAGATTTTTTTACAAATAAAACAATAATCATAAGCATCCATTATTTTAGGATTTGTTTTCTTAATTACGTAGCATCATAAACATTTGGTATTCAGATTAACACAATATTCCAAGCAAGAAAGAAAAAACAGCAACATATCAAATTCGGTTATCATTGTCAATTTTCTGTAGTCGGTGAATTAATTCGCGTGCAGTTTTGCTGAAATTTTTCAACCCCTATAAGGCATACATATCAAATTAGCTCTCATCAACTAAAAGTTTTCATGAAGAGAAGCATCATGAAAGACTAAATCTTCAGTGACATACCACGCCCTGGACATCCAGAATTGTCGTATTGGAATCAATGTGCCTTTTTGCAGCAACAGAGCAAGCTGGAAATTTAATCAAGAAGCTCCTACTCCCTCCTCTACACTGAAGCATATTAGACTCCGCCCAGCTCCGGCTCTCTCCCTGTAGCAGTCCTGTGCAAGCACTACACAGGACGGTACAGTGCCATGGCAGCCGGAGCCGGAGCCATCACGAGCTGTACCAAACGGTCCCTAATATACAACCTCCAGCTCCTCTGAAGCTTATCATGCTACAGCATGTCAATCTACAACCTCCAGCTCCTCTGAAGCTTATCATGCTAGCTAGTGAAGTGACAACACGACAACTTCCCAACAAAGTGATTATTTGCAGCAATGAATCCAAGCATCCAGCTAAGGTTCCCGACTACATGGTTGTGTGTTTACAACCTTACTGCTAGCAGAAACACTCAGGCCTCCAACTCTTCCAACTTGTATAATAGTTTCATTCTTTTTTCCCATTTTCTGTAAACTATATCAAAGTTCAGTAGTGGCAATATATCAAAGTTCAGTAGTGGGGGTAAGTGTCCCAGGTACTGTGAGAAGACAGTGTGCAGACTCTGATTGAATAGCAAAAACAAACTCAACTGGATTGGCCTTCCATCCTGCACAATACATAACAATACATACAATAGAAACTACGAATGTTTCATCAGTTAATTTCTCCTGCAAAAGCAACAAAAGATTCGGTCCACATCTTTAATTTTCAGTATCATGTTTAAGCAGTAATACAACCTGATTTTAGTCAAGAGAAGCTGAACTAACCTATTAGAAACACCGCACAGATGAAATCGCAGTTTATATTATATTTTTAAATCCTATTTCTGATAGGGGAAGGGAGAGTACGAACCACGGAACCAGTGCAATGCCCGCGGCAGTGGCTCCCAACCGCGAGCCGCTGCCAATGCGTGGCGGTGGCGGCGACCATCTCCACTGCCACATGCACTTGACCAACTGCATCCACCTGCGGCACCACCACGCGCACGGCTCGTCCGAGTGGAGGCGCAGCCCACCGAGGTTCTTTGGCTTGGTGTCGGCCACACTGATGCAGGAAACCTCCACCCGCCGCCTCTCCGCCCACGGTGACCGCATCGAGTCGAGCATTGCCCTGTCGAAGGCGTGGACGGACTTGACGGCTGCCGCAGCACGGTGAGGAAGTGGGTGGCGTTGAGGCCGGAGAGGTGGAGGTCGTCTAGGGCCACCATGGTGCGTCCCAGGTGGGCGCGGTCCTCCAGGCCCCGCGCGGCGCAGGGCTCGTCGGCTAGCGTCAATCACGGCGGTAGCAATGGAAGGGCGATAGTGGGGCGGAGCGATGGAAGGGCGGCTTGCGTCGGGCACATGCGAGTAGGGAGCGCCACGCCCTGGGAGTCCACGGGAGGGTGATGGAGGGCAGACACACTACACATGAGCCGTTGGATTTGGATAAGTAATGAGAGAGAATGACTAAGAGATAATCTGGTGCATCCGTTTTAATGATGTTATATTTTTTGGTGCATTCATAGGTGTGGATGTAGCATAGGTCATGACTGTAGAGCAGGCATTTGTTGTGTGGCTGTAGATTTATTCTAACTGGTGTATTATAAAATAGGGTTGATAATATGGCCATATATTCATGTACAGAAAAAAAAAGTTAAATAATGTGTCTCCGCATGCCAGTTCTATCGATGTCTCCCTCCAACTACTGTTAAGTGTAAGGTGAGTTACGGAGATACAACTTTCAAATAAAGTTTATCTTCATCTCACTTGATTTGTAGAAAAAATATAAATTTTACTATGTTGTACCTATTTTAGAGGCAGCCAAATTGCCAACCAGAAATCCATTTACCTTGAGACTGGTAGAATTTCTAGCTAGCTACCTCTGGAAATGTTATTTTAGAGGTGCTTGGGCTTTCTAGCCTCCTCTAAAATAGAGGGTATTTGTAGAGGCGGATGGGCTTTCCAGCCGCCTTTAAAAATCGGCTTCTAGATACAGGCCGATTTAGAAACCATTTTTAGAGACAATCTTGATAGAGCCGTAAGCTTGATTAAAATGAAGGCATTTCTAAAAATTATTTCTGTAGTAGTCATTTGTCGTTGCCGGGCCTTCACTCTAATTTTATTTTACCAGCACTCCAGCAGTCACCTTAAGAAAAATGTTACTTTCTACCACGGCCAGAAGGGGTATAGTTTGACCCTATGCCTAACTCAAGTCAAGTGTTAACCTCACTCGTTGATGACAGCATTTACCCTTGTAGCATGCAATGGTTCATCAGATGCAAACGCTGACTGCTCAATCGCCAGCGTAATTGCTTACTGACTCACCAACTTGATTGTTACAGTTCGTCCGCTCCTAGTAGTCCGGCTAGTTAGCAGGTTGGACAATTTCATTGACCGTTGCTCTTGGCAAATATCTACGGATGATGCGTGCATATATGTGAGCCAAAGTGATCAGATAAAACGTGATAATTTTGAGTTTTTGACTGACATATGACCGGAGAAATAGAGCGGACATACGCAATGCTTCCACTTCTCTTCATTCTTATTTCTTGTATTATTCTCTCTCTTTTCTTCTTCCCCTCCTTGACGAAAATTACACGCTAGGTCATGTTCCCAACATCATAAAAAAAAGGTACAAACTAGCTACTACCAATGTTGAGAGTAAAGAATCTGATTTTCTTTTTTAAATCTTTTTTTCACGAACGTGCTTATTTGCCCGTATTTCATTAAGAGGAAAGAAGTTTCAAGATTACAACAACAATATCACTCATTTTCTTTTTCAAATCACATGGTACAGACGTACGCCCATGTATATGCAATGCAAGCACACTCACTGTGACAGGCGCGTAGCCCTACCACCCGTATCAAGTCGAGAACTTAAATCTAGATGGATAAGTTCCACCAAAAGGAGCCTTTACCAGCTAAGTTCGCAAGTTTGGAACCAGCTGCCAAGTCACACTTCCATCATATTACTACAAAAATGAGTTTTAGAGGCTTGCTTCTTTTAGAGAGGCAATTATAATTTTGGTCGCCCATAGAAACGTCATTTGATGGACTTAGCTAACGAATCACCCCTAAAAATATATTTCTATAAGCGGTTAGTAATATTGATCGCACCTGAAATTACCTGCATTTTCTAGTGACAAACACTTTACCAGTCGCATGTATTCTATGGATCACCTCTAAATAGGTGCCACACAAATAAATTCATAACTTTTCAAATAAAGTTGGATGAATTAAACATTATACTAACATTCTATAGCTCAACGATATATAAAACTATGTAAATTATATATATTTTTTATTTTACTCACCTTTTTTGAATTTTCAAACGATCTT
Organism: Miscanthus floridulus; assembly: GCF_019320115.1. Taxonomy (NCBI): domain Eukaryota; kingdom Viridiplantae; phylum Streptophyta; class Magnoliopsida; order Poales; family Poaceae; genus Miscanthus; species Miscanthus floridulus. The sequence goes on along the minus strand of NC_089587.1, from coordinate 64,178,997 downwards.
AGACGGGGCACGCTCTATACTAAGGTTGTAGTGTTTGACGAGATATAAAACTTTGCAGAAGTTTTTTCATTTGACACCATTTAGAGGGGGGGGGGGGGGGGCATATTCAATAAAAGATTTGTAAAAGTCAATATTAAAGAATTAGTACGGTGGTAAGGAGGGGGTTTTACACGAGGCTTAGGTCATGGACTCAAATTATCAAGAATGCACGTAAGCAAGTTTGTAGCCATTTGTGATTTAGGATCGGTTTTGACCGATCCTAAAAATGTTTTTTCTGAGTAGAGTGTCAGCTGCAGCCAGCAGCTAAAAAATCTTGGTCATGTGTATGCCCATCATGTCATATAGTTGGAGGATTACTTTGAACATTAGATTCTAGTATAATCTATTATAACAAATTACTACTACCCAACATCTTAATAAAACAGGGCATGTAAAAATATGAATCTATTGATAAATCTTTTGAGCACTAAACATGCATATATGCCTCACATTTTCATTTTAGGCCATGTTTGGATCCTTGGAATTGAATTCATTTTAATAATCATAGTTTAAACACATATTAATTAAGCTAATATGGTTATATATGGATTATATTTGTATATTAGTGTTGGATATACGAGAGAGATACTTATGTGCTGCATTTCTACCGTAGAAGAGCGAACTGAAGAGTGTGTTATAAGTTGCGAAGTAGAAACATAGAATGGTGATCTATAGAATCAATTTCCATCTCGCACCCTATGAATCTGAGATTGGCTTATATGTGAACTTTGAAAAGTGGTAGAATGTTAAATTCTGAGCCAAATAGCTTAATTTATTAAGTAGATTTTAATTCCTCCAAATGAAAGATCCAAACGGCACCACAGAGAAAAAATATAAATAGATTCCTCCTTAAGACGAAATATATTAATTGGCTTTATTATTCCTCCTGTGGTCAAACAACAAAGAATCAAATAATATCTCAATCCAAGTATAACGACTTCAGTACTACTACTCCACAACGATCTGTTCCTGCATGATCTCAGTGGTGGTCTTGTTGATGAGCTCCCACGCGCTCCGGACGTGCCTCTCCTCCTGCAGCGACGAACCCACGGCGAACCGTAGCACAAACCTGTCGCCGACCACCGTGTGTGCCAAGTACGCCTTCCCGGTCCTGTTGAGGCGCTCCATGAGCTCACGGTTAGCCTCGTCGGCGTCCTCCTCCGTCATGCCGCCGCCATGGGGCTTGATCCTGAAGCACACGAGCGCGAAGTTCCTGGGAACCACGACTTCGAACCGGTCGTCGGCGCGCACGGCATCCTCGAACATCTTGGCCATGGCAACATCGCTCCGGATGTGCTCCTGGAGCTTGGCGGAGCCGTAGGTGCGCATGACCATCCAGAGCTTCAGCCCCCGGAAACGGCGGCCGACGCCGACCTGCATGTCCTTGAGGTCGGTGACGTTGCCGGACTCGCTGGCGTCGTTCTTCAAGTACTCCGGGTTGGTCTCCAGCGAGTCGGTGAGGCGGTGCGTGTCGCGCACCCACAGGCACGTGCAGTCCAGGCAGGTGAGCAACCACTTGTGCGGGCTCATGCTGATGGAGTCGACGCGCTCCACGCCGTCGAGGTGGTGCCGGAACTCCGGGCAGATGCACGCGCTCCCGGCGTAGGCGGCGTCAATGTGCACCCACGCATTGAACACGGCGGCGACGTCGGCAATGGCTCCCACCGGATCGACGGCGTTGGACGACGTGGTGCCGACAGTGGCGCAGACGTAGGTCGGCACGAGGCCGGCGTCGACGTCGGCCTGCATGACCTCGAGCAGCCTCGCCGGGTCGAGGGCATAGTCCGTCTCCGGGCCGGTGGGGATGGACCGGATGTTGGCCGGGTCGAAGCCGGCGAGGCGGCACGCCTTGAAGAAGGTGGAGTGCGTCTGGTCGGCGGCGTACACGGCCAGGCGCGGCAGGCCGGACACCCCCTGGGAGCCACTCCGGCGGAGGGCAGCGTCACGCGCGGCGACGAGGGTGACGAGCATGGCCTCGCTGGTGGTTCCCAGGATGACGCCGCCACCGGTGCCGCGCCCAGCAGCGCCGGTGCGGTTCATGAAGCTGGGCGGCAGGCGCAGGAGCTGCGCGAGCCAGTCGAGCGCGAGGACCTCCATCTCGGTGGCGGCGGGCGCGGCCTGCCACGTGAAGCCGACGGTGTTCATGGCGGAGGCGATGAGGTCGCCGGCGATGGCGGCGGCGCTGTTGGTGGACGGGAAGAAGGCGAAGAAGTTGGGGCTGGCCCAGTGGGTCATCCCCGGGACGACGGAGTCTCTGAGCTCCTTCATGGTGACGTCGAACGGGGCGGAGGATGTAGGCGGCGCGGACCGCAGCTCGTTCCGCAGGTACCCCGGCTTGACGTCGGGCAGCACGGGTAGGGACTCGACGGACTTGTAGTAGTCGGAGATGAAGTCGACGGCCTTGTGGAGGTAGGAGCGGACGTCGTCGGGGTTGAGCGGCTGGAAGCCGCTGGCGTCGTCGCCGAAGGCGGAGAAGGCGGTAGGCTTGGTGTCCAAGCTGCCCATTCTTGTTAGGATCTTTGTTAGCGGAGTAGCTAGCAGAGTTTACTAAAGATCGAGCAAGCAGTGGTCGGTCAGTGGACGAAATGAAGAATTCGAAGCTGATCGAGGCAGGCGATCGAGCTCTGAACTCGTTAGCTAGCGAGGGCTGGTTACTTTGGTGAGGAGAAGCTGGAGAGCTAGGGTTTGGCTATATAGGGGAGGGAAGTGAAGCGTGAAGCGGCGTGGCGAAGCAGGCGTTGCACAGGTCGTGGACGTGGATTTCGGAGGTAGGTTCGGACGAAGCTGCAGATGAAGCGAGTCGACTTCGTCAATCGTCAGCGCGAACGAAGCTCAGGCGGTCATGGCATGCAGGTGACGGGTCCAAAACATGGCATTCTCAAGTTATCCGTACGACAAGCCTATAGATGAATGAAGCATGTGCAAAAACTACACAATATATAATATTTAATTAACAATTTAAATATCTTTGGGGGACGTCAATGCAAGCTGCTGAATTGACCCATCGTCTGCAGTCATGTAGTGTACTGTATTCACAGCCACAAACGTCCACAACTCAAGTAAATTAAACATTCTGATTCAAAATATACTCACTCCATATAAAAAATGAAGTCGTTTTGAAAAAGACTTGGATCAAACATTAGGAATATAAATCATGAATTACTTTTTCAGTTGTTGAGTTTAGAAATATGAAAACCATATGTATAGATTTGTCTTGAAAAATACTTTCACAAAAATTTACATATATCACTTTTTGATAAATATCTTTATAAAAATAAGTAGTCAAAGTTATGCTTTGGAGACCGTGTCACTGTCCAAAACGACTTCTTTTTTTAGTATAGAGGGAGTACTTCATTTCATTATATATAGGTCATGGTTCATATAACTTGGTATAGTCGAATTTAATTTTTCATTCGGTAATACACTAGTACATGAATGCTTTTATAGATGGTCAAAAACAATCTTTAGAGAGAGTCAGCAAAACCGTTACTATTCCATCGAATATAAAAATAATTTACTTTCTGAGACGGTTTTAAAACTGTCCCTATAAATTGATTTTCAGGGATGGCTATTTTTTAAGAGAACCGCCCTTAAAAATCATTTTTAGGGTTCATTGACTTAAGTCAACCATCTCTAAAAATAATTCTAGACCATTTTAAAAAAAACATTTGTAAAAATAAGGAAAAAAATGTGGCCCGAAGCCGAGTGAACCTACCCCGCACACATAAGATTTAATTCTGAACAAGTGTAGCCACCAAGATCCAAACCCAGAACCTCTCACCTCGCATGTTCGGTCCCTGCCACCACACCCCACAGTTATTTGTAATCAATATAACTCGTGAACAAACTAAAATGAGAAAACTTTTAACTACAAATTTTTATATCTTCTTGAGCACTACAATTTTGATAGAGGACATATCTCCATCCAAGGTCATATGAAAAATTTAAAATTCAAAATTCAAAAACTGAGCCCCTAAACGATCTCAAATAAAAAATTCACCATCTACAAAGATTTAGTAAATCTGTATTTTCTGCAGGGTTTATCCAAAAACCCATCAAGGTGGACCTACATGTCAGAATTAATCGCGCTTAATCATCGCATAAACGCCTCTAGAAGGTTCTAGAGGACACCACACCGAAGCGGAGGGCCATGTGGCAGATCGCGGATGTGACACTCCCGTTAAGTCCTTTGTAGTCCACTCCACGAATATAGGACAAGTAGGATCTAGTTACGAAGGAAGACAAGCTATGTTCTTAATCTTCCTTAGTAATATCCCTTATGTGTAGATATGAAGTTGATCTTAACCTTGATTACTAAGTGTAATTGCCCTAATCAACGTATGCTTTGACTTGTAATTAAGAATGACTTAGAAATTATTCCTCTAATATTCTACTTAGCCATGCTAATGCCATAGAAAGGAGTACTCTGAGTGATCAATGATTAGTTATTATTTACCATTCATATATATTTATCTCTTGACTTACCCCTTTTATGAGTAGAAGTTGGTTATGGTTAGTCTCTCCATCATGTGTATAAGTTATCAATATATTCTAACTGCCCGTCCTTCCCTATGGTAAAAATATAAATAACGATACTGGAATACTCCCGGGTGAAGTGCTACAATGGTATATTATCTGTGCGCTTGTAGATTCCTTTCATTCATATATATTCTTTCTAGTCGCATGAAATACTAAAGTACTTCTTAATGTCATTCTAGAAGTGGCACTAGGTAGTACCAACAAGCATTTTTGGCACCATCGCTTGGGATGACAACTTAATAAAAGTGATGCTAAGAAATATCTACAACATTAGGTGACTACTTAAACAAGTGACAAGTTAATAAATACCAACAAATATTTCTGGCGCCGTTGCCGGGGAAGGTAGCTAGGCAAGAAGAAAATATTGATAAACTTGTACTTACTGATGTAATCGAGATAAACCATTAACCTCTGCTCAAACAGGCTTACCCTTATTTGTCTACTTTTATATCTTATGCAGGGTAATGTATGGCCGGTTTTGACCTTCCGACAAACTACATTGAAGATCTAGAAGCATTAATCATGAGAACTAGAGCCAAACTCAAGAAAGTCTCAGCTTTAGAATCGGAAGACAACCAGATAAGGCGAAGCTTAACACCTGATTTCAAAGCCATGGCTGACAAGATCCTCCATGAGTTCTCTGCTCCAATTACGGCCAATATCCGTACTAGACCGACGGTCAATGTCGGAGACAATGGCTTTGAACTCAAACCAGCTCTCATCAACATGGTGCAAGCTAGCCAGTTTGGTCGAAGATCTGATCACTGCTGAGGAGGCAGAGGATATGGCTAGTGCGGGCAGGACATGGGACTTTGGTCCTTCGCTCATGACCAAGGACATGATCAAAGTTTTGGAGGAGGCAGGTTGTTTTAGCGAGAAGAAGGCGAAGCCTCTGCAAGGGGAAACAGTACCTAAACTGCTGGCTGCTGACGCCGTCATCTTTCGTGACTTCTTTACCTACGGCCTTCGCTTACCTGCTATTGACGGTAGTTGACAACTATTATAAACCATAAATATAACATGTATAAGGGCATGCATATAATCACCAACAAAGGTTTAGGGGTTTAAACTAATAAATTCGACGAGTTTTGGTGAATCTATATTTTCTGCAGGGTTTATCCAGAAAACCGTCAAGGTGGACCTACATGTCAGAATTAATCGTGCTTAATCATCGCATAAACAGCTCTAGAAGATTCCAGAGGACACCACACCGAAGTAGAGGCCATGTGGTAGATCGCGGATGTGACACTCCCGTTAAGTCCTTTGTAGTCCACTCCCTGAATATAGGACAAGTAGGATCTAGTTACGAAGGAAACAAGCTCTGTTCTTAATCTTCCTTAGTAATATCACTTATGTGTATATATGAAGTTGATCTTAACCATGATTACTAAGTGTAATTGCACTAATCAACGTATGCTTTGACTTGTAATTAAGAATGACTTTGGAATTATTCCTCTAATATTCTACTTAGCCATGCTAATGCCATAGAAAAGAGTACTCTGAGTGATCAATGATTAGTTATTATTTACCATTCGTATATATTTATCTCTTGACTTACCCCTATTATGAGTAGAAGTTGGTTATGGTTAGTCTCTCCATCATGTGTATAAGTTATCAATATATTCCAACTGCCCGTCCTTCCCTGTGGTAAAAATATAAATAACGATACCTAGAATACTCCTGAGTGAAGTGCTACAATGGTATATTATCTGTGCGCTTAGAGATTCCTTTCATTCATATATATTCTTTCTAGTCGCATGAAATACTAAAGTACTTCTTAGTGTCATTCTAGAAGTGGCACTAGGTAGTACCAACAAGCATTTCTGGCACCATCGCTAGGGATGACAACTTAATAAAAGTGATGCTAAGAAATGTGTACAACATTAGGTGACTACTTAAACAAGTGACAAGTTGATAAATACCAACACCTATGGCGCGGTTTCTTTGCCATTTCTTGGAGGCTTTTGAGGTACAGCTGCATCACTTGACCCCCAATGGCATTCTTACCCTTAGTAAGTTGTATTGGGCCTGTCTATCTTTCAGTGCGGAGCCAAATATTGGCACCTTCTATGAGTATTATGAGCTCCATCGACAGCCTAAGAGAGTTGGTGAAGACTAGTTGTTTGCTCAGTATGGCAGTTGTGCTTTCATGCCTAAGAGGTAGAATAAGGGTGAGAGACTAGAGATTTCTTTTGCTCAGAAGAATAAATGGAATAAGGACTGGATGCAGTATTGGTTCTATGTTAGGACCGGTGGCATGACTTCGACGGATGATGAAGGGAAGAAGCACACTTGGTATCTGTTGGCTTCTGTGATGACCCCAATGAAGCCTTCGACCCAAGGGACTCCTGGACCGAACGTCACCAAGGGCGTGAAGCTTGTGATAGGGCCTTCGCTTTGGCTTATCGTTACTCTGGAGGTCGTGATCTAGTTGAGGAGATGGTAGCATCTAAGTGCTGGCCACTCAGCCAAAACAGACCAGCGATAAAGATCGAGATGGTCAGTCTTCCTATTTTTGGTGAAGGTGTCGGGGTTCCCTTCCCTCGCTTCGATATAACACGAGCGCAGGATATGACTACTGATGAGTTTGTTGCGGCTGCCGAGGAGGGTGCATGTGATATCTTTGGCAAAATGTCAAACAAGGAGTATCTGGTACGGAGGGCCATCGTGGGCATGATGCCGCACCTCAATTGCATCTTTGAGGAGGTTGGGATACATCACGAGGAACATAAAGTTCCTGCCAAAGTACTAAAGTCGCTTGAGGACAAGGCGAAGACGGCCGCCGCCAAGAACGCTACTGCAGTGGCTGAAGCAAAGAAGAGGATGTGTTCTGGCCGTCCGAAGACTGTTAGCAAGAGGCAAAAGTTTGTGGCCTCTACTGGTGCCGCGTCCGCCGGTGCTACCTCCGTAGGTTCTGGTGAGGAGGTGGCACAGCGCGTTCATGATGACTCTGCTTCGGCGGCGACGAGTGTAGAGGCCGAGCAGTCGGCCACCTCCGCTGCTCTTGAAGGGGGTGATTTTGTTGACGCTGCTCTTTAGGGACTGAGCTGTCTCGCCATCGCTGATTTCCCTAATGTTGAACCCATGCCCAATGTATTGGGCGATGAGTCATCTAGCTCCGAGGGCGGTGGTGATGGCACTGGCAAGTGAGTTGCGTCAGAGAGCCATAGTAGGCCTATGAAAGCTCCTCTTGTCGAGGAGTCTGAGGATGAGTCTAAAGATGGTCCACCACTAGCGTAGCCTCTGGATCCTATTCCTCCGGTTGGTTCTCACCGCGAAGAGGATATCAAAATGGATGTCGCTCAAGGTATTTTTTTGGGTAAGTGCTTGCTTGTCTTTTGTCTTTCCTTTATGTTGTTGCTTTTTGGTTGGTTGCAAGATCTCCTTACCTTCACTTTTGTAGGTGACATAATGAAGGCCATGGGGGTCCCTTTGGAGGGGGAGATCCCTGTTCCCCCAGCGTGGATCTTGCCTGTGTTGGCTTGGGCGCTCCCCCGAAGGCGCCGTTGCTTCTAGGGACCGTTGGCCCTTCTCGGGCTGGCAGTGTTGGCGGCGAAGGTCTGTTTGGTCTGCTTATCTTTATTTTCTCCATTTGTTTGAGGCGCTAACACTTATTTGTCTGGTGTGTCCTATAGGGAGCTCTGCTGACACACTAAGTGGGTGGGCGGAGTATCTAAGTGCTCTTTATAAGGAGATAGGAGGTTATTTGCGTCTTTCTCACTGTTTTGTAGTTTCTTCCTTACGTTGCTTATGCTTCCTTTTTTGGTAGGCCGAGCGCGTCACCATTTCAAGAAGGTGAAGTTCTACCAGTTGCTGCGGTACAACTTGGAGCAGCAATGCTTGGTAAGTGTTGGTGGCTTTTGTGTTTGCTTTTCCTTTTTGCTACCTTTTCTTGTTGGTAATTTTTTTTCTCTTCACAGTCATTATATGGCAGAGGCTCTTGAGGAATGAGCTACACAAGAAGTCATGAATTGTGATATGGCCCTCGAGGCTCTCCAGGCTGAGCTGGACAAGGTTGAAGCTGAGAAGAAATAGCTTCCTGAGGAGGTTGTTGGCCTTCGCGCGGATCAAAAAGATTTTGATTAGCTGAAGGGCAAAATAGAGTCTTTGAGCAAGGCTCCTGATCGGTCGAAGGTTGTGGAACAGTTAGCCCTAGAACGTGCACAAAAGGCCAATGATGCCACCGCTAGCCTTCACGAGGAGGTTGATACAGAGAGACAATCTAGCTATGCTTTGGGCGCTCAGGTGGAATTGCTAACCAACCATCTGGAGGAGGCGAAGGCGATTGGGTCCTCCCGACTGTCGACCTATATGTGAACGCGCTTGGCGAGATTGGTGGAGTTGCGTCTTCCTTGCCCGCCGAGCCTTCGACGTATGGCATTTTTGCCTAGATGAAGTCTAACTTTGCCAAGCTCCCAAGTTTTGTTGGGGGTGCCGTTGATTTTGGGGCGCTCTCCTCGGCTACCAACCTCTCAAAGACTTTAATAAAGTATGGTTGCAGTCATGTAGAGGTTTTGAAGGATAGGAAGGAGTTCAAGAGCCCGGCTGATCTTGGGGAATTGTCGGTGAATCTGACCAAGGCGATGAGGAGCTTCATGAAATCCTTCTGGCTTAGGTTTGGCCGGTGGACGCTCGTTCCTTGGCGGAGGCACATCGGGCTACGGTTCGTTAATTAACAACTATCCCTTTTGTAGTTGTTCTTTTGCTTTCTCTATTTTGCACATTTTTATGTTTATGTGTTTTTTGTTTCTTGATATAGGATTTGAAGAAGGCGGGGGCTCGTTGTGTTGCTGCGGAGGCCCAAGCTTCAGAATCTCAAATGGTGACCAACTAGGAAGCTACTCCTGCAGCCGGAGTTGAGAAGCCTAGGGAAACGGCCTCCGCCCCAGAGGCTCCGGAGGTCTAATTTAGGTTTTTAGTTTTATCGTTTTTAGTGATAGCCGAAGGCGATGGTCACTAGAATGTATTCTTCCTGTATGTAGTAGACTTTTGTGTTTTTAGTTGGTGCCTTCATCTCTTGAAACTTACTATAAATATTGTCCTGTGCAGGTTGCCTCCAGGGGCCTGTGCAGGACGTGACTCCTTTGACCTTTATGCAAGATGGAGTTTACATTAGCGGTGAATTGTGGGATTATTAGCGTGATTCTTTTCCTCAAACTTCTATTGTCGAAATGTGGGCCTTTGTTATGGATGATATTGATGACGAACGTGCCAAATTTGTTAGGTCCCTTGCCTGGCGAGGGCCACATTCGCCAGTTTAGGATCTGAGTTTATATTGTGTTATCCAAGGGGCCTTCGTGCCTTCATAATGTATTTGCGTGTTTTGGCCAGGGCTAACGCTTTTTCTGTTTTGCCCTTTATTGCCTTTGGGCCTTTTGTAGGTTTGAGTTTTATCTGTTTTGATGATTGTGCTACGAAGGCACTTGTTATAAGCCACATAAAGTTTTATTCAAAGTCAGCTTGGACACTTGTTTGATTGTAGAATCTAGTTACAATTATTGTTTATACCAAAGAGTTCTAGCTAATGGCGCTTATTTTCTTGCTCTATCCTCCGCCTTTTCTTCTCTGCGAGTTGTTAGAGGTGTGCTCGGCTCGTGAACGCGAAGAAGCTGAGGTACTCGTATTTGATCTTGTGCCTTTTGCGGAGGCTCTAGCTCAATTTGAGCATTCATCGGATGTCGTTGAACTCATGCTCGTAGCGCTGTCTTCGCTTGTGCCTAGGTGCTGAAAGTTTTGTCTTTGGTCTTCCTAAGGTAGATGTGCTCCCATTGAACTTGGCTGAGGCGTGTCCCAATAGCTTAGTGTCTTTGGTTGCGGGGGGATCTTACGAGTCTTTGTGCGATACCCTTCTGCAACCTCCGGTACTGATCGGTTCTTGGCGAGCTGTGGCTGCACAACACACATTGGTGGCTATACAACACTATGTGGCAGATGCGTACTACCTCTCTGTGGTCTTCGCTAGGCAGCGTGAGCTGCTAATTTTACGAGCCTTCGCACGGTATCTGCTATGTCTTGATTTGCTAAGGACACCCCTACCTCCATGATTTGGTTGCTTTGCTGTATATCATGGTAAGGTTTTTAGATTGTGACTCTCCCCCTGAGGGGGTGTTGTGTTTGTGCTATTGTGTTATGCTGACTAGGGTTAGGGTGAGGGGGCGCTGCTTTTTATAGTCCTCGATCATTGATCGCCATAAATTCTGGTTGTTGGCTAATGTTTAAGTCTATGGATTGTGTGTTTAATTTGTATTTAGGTCTAGCAGATTCTTTGTACTTTTGATATCTTTAGTTTTTAGTGCTCCTATACTTCAGCCACTATATTTTGGTGGCCACCTGGTGCCTGAAATGGATAGGTCTTTGCCAGGTTTTTCCCTGATGCTTGCGCCGAAGGCAGGTCTTGGTCGGGGTTGTGGCCTTTTGGCCAAGTTTTGTTCCCTTGATGCCTGATGGTGGACAGGTCTTCATCAAGGTAGTGGGCTATGTTAGCCATGGAGGGCGTTCCCCACCATGTAGCCTTCGGCTATTGGTGGCGAGAGGTCCTATTTTCTTCATGATTGAGCTGTCGGATGTTGTGGCTTCGTTGCTAGCCACTTTGACATTTCTTTCGCATAGTTTTTCTGGGGGAATTCCTCTTTATATTTTAGAGGGTTTTTACATGGGTCCTGCCTCGTTAAAAACCTCACCTCCGCTAGGAGTCCCCCTTTGTGAGGAAAAGAGTATAGGCCCTTTTACATGGAATGTAAAGTAAGAAGGAACAAAGCACGGGAAAGTACTGAGGTGACCTTCGCTTATACTTCCGTGGAGGTCATCCTCTTACAATAATATGTAAAATCTACGTAAGTTATCGATGTTCTAGGTATGAGTAGATGTCCTGCCTTCGACATCTATCAGGTAGAATGACCCCTGGTCTTCCCGCGGCCTTCGCCGTGTAGGGACCTTCCCACTTTGGTTGAAGCTTTCCCATACTAGCTGCATTTGGTTTCCTTCTTAGGACTAGGTCTCCGTCCTGTATGTGCTTTTTGACTACTTTGCTATCTCTCCACTTCCTAGTTTGGTCTTGGTATTTACTGATGTTTTCTACTGCTTCTAGTCTTGTGCCTTCAATTGTTTCTTTAGAATATTCTTCGTCTGTTGTCAAAGCATGTTTCATCACCCAGAGGCTCTGATGCTTGGCTTCTTTCAGTAGCATTGCTTCCTCTTCATATAGGAGCTTGAACAGTGTAACGCCCGTTGCCCTAGATGTTGTGGTGTTATGAGACCACACCACCTTCGGCAGCTCCTCCACCCATTTTCCTTTACGGAGATTGAATAATGTCTTCGTAATTGCTGAGAACACTACCCTATTAGCTCTTTCTACTACTCCATTTGATTTCGGATGGTAGGCTGATGCGAAGGCTATAGTTGTCCCTAGGCTCTTACAGAACTTTTTGAATTTATCTGAGTCAAATTGCTTTTCATTGTCCACTGTAAGTGTTCTTGGTACCCCAAATCTGCAGATGATGTTCTACCAGAAGAACTTTTTCACTGATTCTGATGTGATAGTTGCTAGTGGTTTTGCTTCAGTCCATCTTGTGAAGTACTCGATTTGCTACCACCGCAAACTTGTTCCCCCCTTGCGAAGGTGGTATTGTCCGAACAAGGTCCATACCCCATCTTTGCAATGGCCAGGTGGGTGGGATGACCTGCACTGCTGCTGAAGGCTTTGACTAGTGTGGGGAGCTGCTCTGGCATGCTTCACATGTCTTGACAATTTCTTCTACGTCTTTGATGTGGGTGGGCCAGTAGAATCCTTGCCTGATGGCCTTTGCGAACAGTGCTCTTGGACCTATGTGAGATCCACATATTCCTGAGTGAATTTCTTAGAGGAATTCTCTGCCTTTGCCCTGAGCTATGCACTTGAGTAGTGCCTGGACTACGCCTTTCTTGTTTAGGAACCCATCTACTAGTGTATGGCTTCTTGCTCTAGCTGCCATTCTTGCTATGCTTGCTTCATCTTTTGAGTGGTGCACATTGTTTATCTGATCAATGATCAGCTGCCTCTAGTCTTTGGACTCAGTGACTAGGATTTATTTGAATGCTTTTGGGGTTCCTTCTGTTGCTGGTTTTTGTAGTTCTTGGTAGAACATTCCTTCTGGCATGGGCAGGTTGTTTGCTGCTGCCTTCGCCAACTCATCTGCTTCTAAATTTTCTGCTCTTGGTATGTATTTTCTCAGGAACCTCCCCTCTAGAGCTCTCACTGTTGCCAAGTACCTGACTAACTCTAGCTCTTGTGCTGTGTATTCTTTTTCAACTTGACCTACCACAACCTGGGAATCTGTTTTCACTAGTATTCTTTTGGCGCCAAGTGCCTTTGCTTTGTTGAGTCTTAGTATGAGGCCTTCATACTCTGCTATATTGTTTGTTGCTTTGAATGCTAATCTGGCTATGTATTTTGATCGGGGGCCTGAGGGTGCAATCAGCACGATGGAGACTCCTACTCCCAGATGCCCCCAGGCCCCATCTATACAGAGTGTCTAGACCTAAGCTTGAGGTTTTGAGTTTTGATATGCCGAAGGTGTCCAATCTGCCATGAAGTCTGCTAGTGCTTGCGATTTTATTGCTGTTCTTGACACATAGTTTAGGCCAAACTGGGATAATTCCGTTGCCCATTTTCCAATTCTTCCAGAGGCTTCTTTGTTACTAAATATGTCTCCGAGCGGCTGGGATGATGGTACTGTAATTATGTGTGCTTGGGAGTAGTGCTTTAACTTTCTTGATGAAACGAGGACGGCATAGGCTATTTTCTTGATTTCTGAGTAGTTCAACTTTGCTCCTGATTGGGCTTCTGAGATGTAGTAGACAGGCTGCTGGATGATTTTTTAGTTTCCTTCTTTCCCCTGGACAAGTACTCCACTGACTACGTGGTCAGAGGCTATGACATACAATATCAATGGTGCCCCCGGACTTGGCACGGTGACTAAGAGTTTGTTGGCCTTATAATTTTTAAGCTGCTGGAAAGCTTTGGACTGTTCGGGCCCCCATTCCACCTTGTCTCCTCCTCTTAGAGCTTTGAGGAATGGAAGGCTATGCTCTGCTAATTTTGAAAGGAATATGTTTAGTGCTTCTATTCTTCCTGTAAGCTTCTGGACCTCCTTCTTGGTTGATGGTTCTATCATTGAGATTATGGCCTCCGTCTTTTTAGGATTTGCCCTTATGCCTTCGGGTCCTATAATGTACCCGAGCATTTTTCCTCAGCTTACGCCGAAGACACATTTTTCTGGGTTTAGCTTGAGCCCTGCTGCTCTGAGATTGACGAAGGTCTCTTTGAGATCTGCAATGTGATCTTCTTCATTCTTGCTCATGACCACAATGTCATCGACGTAGGCTATGATGTTTTTTTGTAGCTGTGGCCCGAGAACTGCGGTGGTCATTCTAGTGAAGGTTGATCCTGCATTTTTTAGCCCTTCAGGCATTCTGACATAGCAATATGTTCCAAAGGGAGTAGTGAAACTAGTTTTTTTCCTCATCTTCTTTGTTGAGCCAGATCTAATGATACCCGGAGAAGTAATCCAGGAGGGAAAGCGTCTGTAGCCCACGGCCTTATCGATGGAGGCATCTATTCTTGGCAGTGGGAATGGATCTTCCTTGCAGGCTTTATTCAGATCTGTGAAATCTATGCACATCCTCATTTTACCATTCTTCTTTGTTACTAAAACTACATTTGTTGGACAATATGAATATTTAACTTCTCTGATGACATTTGCATCTAGCAGTCTTTGCACTTCGGCCTTCGCTGCTAGGATTCTATCTTCTGACATTTTCCTTTGTCTCTCCTTTCTTGGCTTGATTTTGCGGTTAATATCGGGCGAGTGCTATATAATGTCCCTGCTGACTCCTTGAAGGTCAGAGGCTAACTAGGCGAAGACGTCTTTGTTCTTTGCTAGAGTTTCTATGAGCTCTGCTTCTTCTTCCTTGGAAAGATTTTCCCCAATGGTAACCTTCCTGTCTGGAACTACATCCTCCAGTGGTACTGACTTTGTTTCCTCCTGACCTTTAAGATTGGTTTTGCCCTTTGGCATGTCCGGAGGCTCCTAGGTGTTGTTCTTAGCTGTCTCAACGGAATTGATGTTGCGTTGTGACTTGTTTATATGGCTCTTTCTATATTTCTTGCTTCCTTCTGACTATCGTGGATTATGATGGCACCATGCAGGGTGGGCATCTTTATGCACAAATATCCCATGTGGATGGCCGTGTTGAATTTGTTTACGAACCCCCTACCGAAGATGGCATTGTATGGGTAATAGAGGTCGACCACATCAAAGGTCACGTACTTTGTTCTTGCATTCTCCTAGCCTCTGAAGGACACTAGCAGAGAGATTTTTCCTAAGGCATCAATTCTTTTTCCCCCAAAGCCAATCAATGGGGAGTCCGAAGGCTAGAGCTGGCTTCTGCTCAACTTCATCTGATCGAAGGCATTGATAAAATTATGTCTGCAGAGCTTCCTGAGTCGATCAGAACCCTATCGATTTCTCAGCCTACTATATTGGCCTTGATCACCATGGCATCAGTATGTGGGTAGCTTTCTAGCTTGAGGTCTTGTTCTAAAAATGTTAGAGGTGTCTTCGACCATTCTGTGCATCTTACTAGCCCTTGCACTGCTATGTTGTTGACAAGACTGAAATGATCTTTCTTCTGTTTGTTGGTCTGGAACTCTATTGAGGAGCCTCTGGCTATTGGTAGTATCATGCCGATTGTGGGTAGGGGTGTATGTGGGTTAAGCTAGTTTTCTGGATTGTGTTCATTTTTGGGGCAGCTAATTGTGATGGGGTTGGCGGCGGTGGTGGTGGTAGGGCTTCCACCTGCCTGTTGTGGATTTGGTGTGGCTGGTTTGTTTCAATGAATGTGATGTGCGGAGGTCTGGGGTTTATGTATGTGAGGTTGGCTTCTGGGCGAAGGTTGCTAGGTTGCCCTTGCTGGTGGGTGCTTGATCGCCATGCTGGCAAGAAGTTGGGGTAATATGCAGCAGCTAAAGTGGATGGGTGAATTTGTGAAAATGCAATCAAGCCCTAATTGTGGGTTTTTATGATAATGACCACGCAATTAGAGAACTAATGAGATTTATCGAGATGACAAGCAGGGAATCTATATTCGAGGATGTTACACGAAATGGAGGAGCCCCCAATTACAAATGTTGATGGCTTCAAACTCAAAGAAGGATTAAATTCTTTTATATTTTGAATTTGAGTATAAGAAAAGCCATACTATAAAGGGGGACACAATGCTTAAGCTAACATGTGCTACCAAGTGCTCAATCTTACACATAAATCCTTAGTTACTCAGCCAAGACAACCAACACTTTACTCTTACCCTTGCTGTCTTGCCTAGTGCGACAGTGCCGCACCTGGAGAGAGGCACTGCCGCAGTGCGGCACTACCACGACTTAAGTGACCATTGGGGCTGGGGGTACTTATACCTTTTCCCCTTCCTCCTCAACATCTCTCTTCTCTCTCCCACTCATAGCTCAGCCAAGAACAGAAGAGTGCCCTTCTCTCTCTCCTCCATTGGTGACCTTGAGCTCCTAAGCATTATTTCTTGATTTGCCCATCAATCCTTGAGAGAAAAAGGTCCCAAACTCAATTAGAGAGCAGATCCTTTGATTCCCCAACTCAAAAGAGCACTTGGTTCACGTTTTCACCGGCAGTTGTGTTTATTACTCTTGGAGCTTGGCTCCTAACCGACTAGAGCGTCGCCCGTGGAGTTTGCCAACTTGTGTGGCAGCCCCAGGAGGTTTGTAACCATCTCTTGAAGCTAGTAAACTTACCCCTCATCTCAAGAGTTGAGTCTCTTGACTTGAGAATGAGGAAGGGTTGCAAAGCCCTAAGCCTTAGTGGCTAACCTCAACAACGTGGACGTAGGCAAGCCTTGGTGGCGAGTCGAACCACAGGATAAATCATTGTGTCATCTTGTGCTTGATCTATATTATTTGCATTTCATATTGTCATTGACGTGATTTCTAGGGTTTGTGGTCGATCTACTTATGTGTGGTGTTCCTACCATTTCTAGCTCTCGATCTGTGAATCACATACCTGCAGGAAGCTAAGGAATTTCTCCGATTCAAGTTTTTATTCACTGATTCTGAACTGTGACTCGAAGTTGTCTGCAGGTGCTGTAGTGCCGTTGTTTTGGCCCGGCAGTGCCGCAGTCCAGCAGTGCCGCGAGGTCAGAGCGGCAGTGCCTCAGGTTGAATTTGATAAAAATTTGAGTGTTTATTTTAACAGGCCAATTCACCCCCCCCTCTAGGCTAACCAGAGATCCTACAAGTGGTATCAAAGCAGGTTACCTCGTGAGCGCTTCACAGCGTGAGGTATGGAGCCCGAAGGAGGAACTAGTGGCGTGAAGCTAGTGGATGTCGACACGGACAACGGTGAGTTGAGCGCATCAACAGCAAGCAACACCATACTACCACATCTTGAGGCTACCGATGCCGAAAGAGCTCTCAATGACAATGAGAGAAGAAGAAGGATGGAGGCAAGAAAGCTCAAAAGAGAAGCAAGAGAGAAGAAGAAAGAGCAGCAGCGGTTAGAAGACAAGAAGCAAGAAAAGAAGAAAGAAAGCTCATAAGAGAAGCAAGAAGAAGAAGGAGAGAAGCTAGGAAGAAGAACAAAAAAGAAGAGAAGGCAACAAATGCATCATCAAGTGACATATCAAGTAGTTTCGAAGATGGAGACGATGATAAGTCCTACCAAGTGTTGAAGGGGGACAATATATGTCATTGTGGTACTCTGTTTGGAGGTAAGGATAAATGGCATTTACAATGCATTCCAACTTGTCCTCCTGTGCCTTGAGGAGGAGATCATCTGGTATTTTAATCCACGATTCCTCAAGCTCACCATCTCTTGCTGTAGATTCAACTTTTCCTTCACCTACATCTAGTATCCATTTGCTAAAGGCAGCGAGGGCTGGTTCAGAGGCTGAATCTTCACCTGAAGATAAGAGGCGCATATTTTGGGTTAATTCTAGTACTGTGACGTACGACCAGAGTGTGGAGTTTATTATAGCAGAGCTAACGACCTCTGCTCGGGTTCCATTTTCAATGACAGGTAATATTTGTCGGATATCTCCACCGAGCACAACAACTTTTCCTTCCACGATCTTGATTCTGGTTCCCATCTCCACCTTGAAGGAAACTGTATGTATGTTAGGTCCCTCGCTCCAGGATGTGTTTGGTTAACCATAAACCATTGAGTTAGCATCGTACGCCGCAGGAAATCTTGTGAAAGAACTCTATGCATCTTAGTCCTAGCTTTAAACGTTATGAAATTTTCATTGGGCAGATGCACAAGCATTCTCTCGACAGCGGGGAAATGTCTGTGGACTAGTGGTACACATGACCCTGTTCGTTTCGCTGAAGTTTGGCTTATGCTAAAATATTATGAGAGGAAAACATTGTTCGTTTGCTGAAAAAATACTGCTGAAGTAGTGCTGCAGAACAGGACGAATATTTAGTTCTGTGTGGCACACAATGATGCCCTGTCCCTGACAACCCGGCCATATAGCAGCACCATCCACCAGGGTACCATCTAGAGAGGTACAAACGGTCAAATATGGACATATTATACCTACGAATACGAATAAAGATAGCTATAATCTTTTTTGATTCAGATACAAATAAGATATGAATAGATCAATAGCATATACAACCGATTTAAGTATTTGAATATGGATACAATATGTGAATCTTCTAACTTGATATGTATGGAACACTAGTGAAAGGCGCGTGCCATTGCGCGCGTTCGTAGGGATAGGTAAGTTCACAGTCGAAAATATATATTGAAACATTCGATGTACAACCGAGTTAACAGTCAAGTAGACATGTATGTAGTTGGTAACATTACACAGCCAAATATAGATTAAGAACAGCGGTAGATAGAGTAAATAGTTTGTGAACCTATCTGAAATTTTAACAACTGATAAAACTCAATGTAAGGAAACTGGAGATACACAACCAATTTTCTGAACCAAACTGTTATTTCACAATCCAAGCCCTGATGCTAACATGCAAGTATTTGATATGGAGAAAAAAAATTGGTTAATCTGCACTTTCATTTGATCCTCCTGGTATCAGTTGGGAAACAATGAATCATACGATCCGATCCTTTGATGGACTCCTTTCGGGAAGTATGCACATGGAACACATCCTCTATCCTGCCAGATTATCTTTCTTAGAACCTAGTTAAGGCTATTGGACCGCATGTACCTAATGATCTGCTATTAAAATCGTGTGCACTCAAATCAAGACATCTCAAAAATAACCTTCCGATCAATTGTGTGCATGTATGCTTGCAAGAGAAGGTTGAGCGAAATTGGAATTTGGATAGAAATAAACGGAGGGAGGCAAATTGAGGGGTACCTGTTACTCTTTGATGTTCAGGAATGATGGTTGCCTTGTCCAGGAGGGATTTACATATGATTCATGAACTGCACTTGACCCCAGCCAGATCTGAACACCTAGCAATGGGAGAAGCCTGTAGTGACTCCTTCAGTAAAAACCTGGATTGTCAGTGGCAACACAGAAAGGAAAATGGACGCCAACCTCTTAGAGAATCTATCGGAAAGGGAACTTTCACTCTTCTCACACTTTTCATGATCAGACACCACTGGTTCAATGGCATGATTCTTGTCCGCAGATAAAGATGTTGAACTTGGTTGGCTTGGGTACATTTTATCCAACGATATAGGATTCTTTCTTTGCAGCATGCCCTTGGCTTTTGCGTTTATTAAAAAATAACTGCATTCATAATTCCCTCATAGTAGTTTGAAGAGAAAGATGCGTACAGACTAAGAAGTCACAAAAAAGGGGAGAAAGGAAGAAAAAAAGCGTCATACCTGGCCATAATTATTACTGGACATAGCTTGGAACAGTATGTGGGCAGTTATTACTGGAAGCAACTTGGAACGCTATCTGTTGTCCACGTATTCTGCCAGCTCATCTTCCAGACCTAGAAACAAATGACACATAACAAATGAATCACAGTTTGTATCAGTGGAAAACAGTTACAGATTCTACGACTGTAATTTATTCTAATTGATATTCCACACGGATAGCACGCATTTCCCAATATAAAGCCACTAACCCATGACATTTGCCTAAAGTCTTCCAATGCACCTTTTGGCACTGTCAAACATGCAAGGTTAAGAACGGTAATGATAGCAAGAGTGGAAAAACAAACCTAGAACATGGTATGTCATGATTTTCTTTGGTCTCTAAATGAACATCAACGACATGGAGAACAATGTAGTGATTGACCCACATCTGGTGACAACTAAAATCGATTTTTTAGAGTTGGGCTATGTTACGACATCTGCATTTCATGTAACATATGAGGGGCATGAAGGCACTGTACCTTGGAAACTACCACACTATGCTTAAGCTCAGTGCAAATTTGGTGGGGCATGCGTGTGGGCTGCTGTTTCCAATTCAAAACATGAGCAAAGAGGTAACATTAGCCGAACGCATATGAATAAGATAAATATCGACGACATGAATATAGCAGGATCTATCTGGTCCGAAAAAGCATGGATGGCTATAGCAGTACCTACCTGGTCCGAAAAAGCAAGGGACAAAAGCAAAGAAGGTGACATTAGCTGAAGACATCTGAGGGGAGTAAAAATTTCACAGCACTGATCTCAGCAAGCAGCAGGCGTAAATAGATGGGAAAATAGAAAAGGTCGACATAAATGAGAGGAAGCCTAAATGACCCACAAGGTAGCAACATGCGACATGCATATGAAGGAATCCAACATGGAGTGGAGACACAAATGCTGTTAATAATGCAAGTACGCAACAAAAAGAAGAAATACCAACCTGTGCAGGAAGGAAGCAAAAAATATTCAGGAAAAAATATAAGCAGTATGAGTACAAATTAACCATAGATTGGAAGCAGATATCATAGTGGAGCAAAACAATCTCAGTTCAATGCAACATAGGTGAACGTATGCCCACCAAAAGATGACTGAAACCAGGGAACAATCAAATAACCCTTAAATTTAAATTCAGTATGTACTTCTCTGAAACCTAAAGAACAAAGGATTTTTTATTCTACTCACAGGGCTCGTAAATAATTAGTGTTCCTAGAAACAACCCTCAGCATGCATTTGTATTGGCTGAAGAACTGTCTTTTTCTTTTCTCTTAATTAGTACGAACCACAAGATGAATTGGAACTGAATGCAAAGAATAAATACCACAGTTAGTTTGTCAGATCGTTTTGTGAAGTCATATGTTTGTTCTTCCAATTGGAAGCTGGACAGTAGCAATCTAAAACTGCAGCAGAAATGGCATTGTCCTATCTGACAAATGCAGCACCTTGCCGTATGTGCTGACCCTTGGTGTCTACCTCTGAACCTACAATATCACCCGACATGGCCTACTCCTATATATGTATATAAGAAGAATACATTGACAGTCAGTCTACATATATCGACAAAGGGAAACTACACAAGAAAATCAACGTTGACTATGAAAAGGCATAACAACTGTTATAAGTACCTGAATTTGAATCATGCTGGAAGCCAAAAAAAAGAGTCACTATAGAAAAAATGAAGCAACATTTTTGTAACCATAAAGCTACACCTTCTAGGGCTAGTAGTCATGTGGACCAAGATCATCAAAATCGAGAAAAAGATAATTTGCCATGTCAATAGCAAAACCAGTCTTATTTTAAAAACATAATTCAAAGGAAAAAAGGCTGCTGCAGGCAAGTATTACTGGCCATGATAGGCTGTCTCCATGAGATAACTATACATATAATCAAATATATGAAGTGGCACACACCTGCAATCAGAATAAAGTGTTAGCCTAGGAACCCATCAGCTACTTTGTACCTAAAAATAAAATGTGAATGGATAATCTTATTTATGCAATGCCTATCATATGGGAACATCGGTCAAGAAGAAGCTAAGTAGGAAAGCGCGCATCGCACCCAAGCAGCATATTTCTGTGGAGAAACAACATATAGAAGTTGATGGCTGTACTCACCTGGATATCCACTAAGTTTGGTCTTCTGATCTTGTCGACAAGGTCCTCAGCAGGCAATATTATCGCAGTACCCAAACCCAATTAGCGATTAGCAGGAATTCGCAGGCAGTGATCATAAGCAAGTAAGCAGGCAACTGTCATTGGTGCCTCAAAAATACACAAAACAGAGTAGGTAGAAAGAGATGCCAAAAAAACAGGAATAACCAATTGACCAAAGTAGAAAGAAATGAAAAAAATGGAGTGGAAAGCGCTATAGAAATAGGATATACAACTGCAGTGCCTATATAGATCAGAGAAAACTGCGACATAAATAATAGTAATTCCTAGTGACATTTCTGTTTGCAAACCACCACGGCTGTGCATAGTCATATGGGAGAATGTCAACAGTTTATTAGATCATATAAACTATGAACTTTTTATATAGATTCATAGTTTAAACCAACACGGTTGTGCATAGTCATTGTTGGCACCGTAGTGAACCATCGAAACGGTCCAATTGGAATAGATTGCTTCTCAAGAAGATGGAAGCTAATTGCTTGATGATCCAATTTTTCATTCACAGCAGCATCATGTAAGCAAGTGTTTTTATTGCAGATTTAGTTAATCTGGAGGAACAACAAAATGAGCTAATAATCTGAGCATTAAAAAAAATCCACGCAAGGTTTCTACCAGGACCTACAGTAATGACAATAGGTTAATCTATATTGGCCTTGCCATTGTAAAGGAACAACCAATCTTCAAATGAACTGCAACCAATCCATCGGTAGTTGTGAGCTTTAAACATTTGGTACTAAACGGAATGCATTATTGCTAGCTAAAAAGATATGTTGATTATATATGAATTCGAATAGCATTTGCAGGTAGGGAAAAATATACCAGACCAAAGCGTGGCAAGGCAACAGGTAGTGCCTTTGACTTTGTCCGCAGCGCCAATCCTGCAAAAAGATTTGTTACGAACTCACTCCAAAACTATGAATCTTGACTCTCTAAGAAAAACTCTATTCACTGCAAAACTGTAGAAACGGCAAAGCACTATTCTCAATATTGAACATGTATGAAATCAAACTTGAACCCACCAAAATAAATACGAATCACAGATGAAACCATGAACTAACCAAATTGAGACAATATGATAGGAATGAACCTGAAAATATGTGCTGAATCTTTTTTACCTGTGCTGCCCAGACACTTGATGAACCTAAAAATATGGACAGGACGACATTGACCTTCATTAACATAATGAACTGATGTGTATGAAAAGAACTATAGAAATAATGTTTGTGGTCCAATAATAAAAAGCAGTAACATGGAGACAATCGTAGATAAGAGTCCCAACTTTTTTAAGCAAATGCAATGGACTAAATAGCTGATCGATTGGAGTTGAACCTCTTTTTTGTGTGTAGGACCAGTAATTATTGGAATTGCCTGGGCTTGAAATTGCTTCTCATTCTCATAGTGTGAAATGTACTTAGACTCAAATATTTTAGAATTGTAGATGGTACCATATATTCGAACTTCAAAGAACCACTATATATACATATACCTTGTTTGAGTAGAGTAGCTAAAATGTAAAAAAAGAGCTTATAGTCTGAGTTAGATGAAGCGTACCCTGCAAAACAAAGGAAGGAATATACACCTCTTTAACACTGGAAAACAAAGGAAGGAAAATACACCTCTTTAAGGAGCCTAGCTGAAATCTAAAAGAAATATGAGTCTAGCTGAAATCTGAAGGAAATATATAGAAATAATAACATTGTGTAACACGTAACCAGAAATAGCATTGTGAAAAAGGAAAAGAAAACAAATAACAACAGAAGGAGGAGGCATGCAAGAAAGATACCGCACATAAAGTATTCATATTGTGCCTACACGGCACATCACAATTTATCTACATGTGAGCTGCATAGACAACAATAAATAGGCACAATAAGTTAAATTGTTAAGTAAACAAACAGACCTAAATTGATGGCATAAAATTCTAGAAACAACAGTTAAGTGGAACAGATATTTATCATTTAACTGCTCTCTTCACATGGCAAGAAGCTAAATTGGGGGGGTTACATGTACAACAATGGACAAACTTTTGGATAAAAATGACAGCAACATGAACCTGACATGGGAGAAAAAAAAATTTAGTTGAGAGCCATGATGTGGCTGTACACATGGAGGGTGACCTGTTTTTTATCGTAGATACACAAATCTAGGGAAGCACACCTAAATTGATGGCATAAAATTCTAGAAACAGCAGTTAAGTGGAACATATATTTATCATTTAACTGCTCTCTTCACATGGCAAGAAGCAAGATCCATAGTAATGTGTATAGTATAAAAACCCCCAAAAGGAGTGCAATAGATATCTAAGAATCAACAATAACTGAACATACTTTAGCAAGGCTACACACACCTATATATATTGCCTGTAGCTCCATTGGTTTCCAAAGGAATGAGATTTACCACACCCTGTCCACATAAAAAACATGTATAAAAAACAGCACCGGGAATTAGCACTACTTCAAATATTCTATTTACTAATAATGCTCATTGTATTGAAAATAACTAAGGAATTTGTTATTGACACATCCATGATAAATAAATTATGCATAAGCACCGTCTCAAACGTTCTATTTATTAATGAATATCATTGTGTTGAAGATATAATTATGAAATTTATGCTTGACATATCATGCTAAATAAATAGATTATACATATAAAAACGGGCACTATATCATGAAAACAACTATTAGGGGCAAAGCAAGCACGCACATACACATATAATTTGAAAAGAAACTTCAGTCTCATACATAGGAGCATCAAAATTATGCTACAGCACCAATAATCACTCGGTCATGCTGTAGATTGAAGAACACTTGGTGACTAAAGGTAAATCATATAACACTGAACGCATTTAGAAACACTTATCTATGAAACTGGAAGAAGTCCATGCTGCAGATAGAAGAATACTTACAAATTATGACGAGGACTATATATTTCCTCCCCAAAGACAAAGAAGGTACAGACAAATCTGTCATCTGAAACCACCATAACCCCTATCCCAACAATCTTGGGCGTGCAATCAGGACACCCGCAATCGCGACCAACCTCCACGAGCATGGAAAGTGAGAGGGTCAGAGAGAGATAGAGGATGTCGTACCTCCATACGAGGATATCGATGGCGCAGCTAGGGTTTGGTCGGTCACGCCATCAAAAGGAAAGGAGAGAGAGAAAGGGGAGGGGAAAACGGAGGTGAGTGGCAGCAGAGGTTGGACGGAGGAGGAGGAGGAGGCGAAGGAGGGTGGCACCCGCCGCCACACAGCAGTCGCATCCGGTGGTGCCGTTGTCGCCCCTCCGTGCGTCGGGACAGAGAGAGACCGATGGGGAGAGAGGAGGAAGCCAGGAGAAGAATCTGGAATGAGGGAATGAGAAGCGGGAGCCAGGTATATATTTAGTGGCTGGGGTCCTGACGAGAAGCTGCAGAAGCTAGCCAGAGCAACTGCGACGACGAGGAGTTATAAGAAGTTGATTCTAACGGAAGCGGCTATAGGCAATCTTGGCCATACGATGACAGATCGGACGGTGGTGGGAATTTCGGGCGACGTGGACGGCGCTCCTGGCGGAGGAGTAGGCCCCCTTGTCAGAAGAATCTGGAATGAGGGAATGAGAAGCGGGAGCCAGGTATATATTTAGTGGCTGGGGTCCTGACGAGAAGCTGCAGAAGCTAGCCAGAGCAACTGCGACGACGAGGAGTTATAAGAAGTTGATTCTAACGGAAGCGGCTATAAGCAATCTTGGCCATACGATGACAGATCGGACGGTGGTGGGAATTTCGGGCGACGTGGACGGCGCTCCTGGGGGAGGAGCAGGCCCCCTTGTCTGGGTAAATATCAAATCCAAATACCCGCCAGCAGGCATCCTGCTCACAAATGTACCTGCCGTCTAGATACTCCTTGACTTCGTTGACGGTTCTAGTTTCCTTATCATACGGAGCATCTTCTGCATTTCTAACCCTTTCAAGGTATATTTTACTGCAATCTGCACCTTTGGTTACATACTTGAAAAGGTACTTGATAAAAGTTGTTTTGTTGCACCATTCAACATTGATGTGGGCCTGATACTTCTTCAACAAAAAGCTATTGAAGGGGACAATCCATCGGTTATCCAACTGGCACCCTCCCTTTTCAATATATAAGCTGTTTTGAGAACACTGGTAAACAGCAAAGCCATCTGCATCGACTGACGTCTCTTCTTGGTAGGGCTTTGGGTAATATTTGGAGCACTTCCCCTTCTTTATACAAGGGCAGGTGCCATTTTACGACCCACAAGGTCCATGGACCATATGCTCCGCAACAAGAGCATATCCCAGAGCATCAGTAGAGGGATCAGGTATCTCGGCAGAGATAAAAGAATTAATCAGCGATGGTGTTGGCTCCGAAGTGTCTGCAGATGTCCACATAATGATGTGTGCATGTGGAAGCCCCCGCTTTTGGAATTCTACGGTATGAAGAACTGGAAATGAAAAGGCCATGCGAAAGGGCATGGATTCAGTAAAGCGTCAATAGACGAACGCAAAGACATTTGGGGTTGGTACCACAGCCAAGCAAAACAGGAATAAGGAGTGCAGTGTAGATACCTGCACGTACTGCATGGACCAAAGACGTCCCCTTTTTTATATCGTGTAGGAGATCCTCCAATTTCATATTAAACACTCACAATGATATCAGCTCGATCTGTTGCTCGTTGCCCCGCCTCAAGAAGGATTACATGTGAAGGTAACGAAAAAATCTGGTGGTCCAAATTCCCTACATATAGCCATGCCATCGTAGTCTGACCACAGATTTTGAACACAGGAGGACCGTGGCCATCATTAATCGTGCGATCGATATTCGCACCCATGGATGTGAAAGCAAACAAGCAGTTATACTGCCTGATGTTCTTCATAAATCTATTGGACCGTGCATCGCCATCAAACCGTGCAAGTGTTGCTAAGGGCTCCGGCCGAGGAAGAGACGGGGGGATGACAACCTTGCCAGCACGACAGCAATTGTCACTAGTAGAGAACAGACTTTTGATCCTCGGCCAAAATGGGCTCTAGTCCCGGAATTTTTTGCCCCCGGGACTAGAAATACCTTTAGTCCCGGTTGGAGGCTCCAACCGGGACTAAAGGTCCCTGCCCAACGGCTACTGCGCCAGACAGAGGTGGCAGGGACCTTTAGTCCCGGTTGGAGCCACCAACCGGGACTAAAGGTATACTTTTACTCCCGGTTAGTGGCTCCAACCGGGAGTAAAGGTCTACTCCCGGGCCGTGGCTGCGCCCGGGGTTGGAAAGTTACCTTTAGTCCCGGTTGGATCCACCAACCGGGACTAAATGTTCCCTTTATAAATCGGCCGTCTCCTCCTTCCTCCCCGAGCCCGAGCTCAGCACATTTTGAAGCTCACTGCAGTAGTGTTCTTGCTTCCTCCCTCCCTCCATTGTTCCTCCATCCATTCTTCGATTCCTCCGTCGATTTCTTCGATTCCTCCGTCGATTCTTCAGTTGTAAAGGTTACCAATCTCATACTCTCATTTTCACCATTTTCTTATGCCATTTTGTTCACTATATATATTTATGGTTCTTTATTGTGGTTTTTTTCATTTTTAAGCAATTTGAGCTCAAAATCACTTCAAGCTTGCATATTTACATGAAAGAAGGTTAAAGTATATATAAATATAAACTTAGAAAATTATAGCAAATCCGTACTAGTTGAACTTGCGGACCGTGTTCAGCTCGGCGAGCATGTTCTCTGCCGAGCGGTAACGGACGTCAAGGAGGAGCTTTGATTCTACGAGGGAGAGCGACAACGGTCGTGGAAGACCGTGTTCCCTTCCTCGTAGAATCGGAGCTCTTCCTTGACCAAGTACGGTGCCGTCCGCTGGAGAAATGCTCGCCGAGATGATCCGTAAGCAAGGTCAACTAGTACGGATGGTTATTTATTCACATGTCCCGATATCGTCGCAGTAGTCTATCAATCACCGTACCTAAACGTAGTATATATAAATAAAAACTTAGAAAATAGTTAGAAAATTATAGAAAATCCGTACTAGTTGAACTTGCGGACCGTGTTCAGCTCGGCAAGCATGTTCTCTGTCGAGCGGTAACGGACATCTAGGAGGAGCTTTGATTCTACGAGGGAGAGCGACAACGGTCGTGGGAGACCGTGTTCCCTTCCTCGTAGAATCGGAGCTCTTCCTTGACCAAGTACGGTGCCGTCCGGTGGAGAAATGCTCGCCGAGATGATCACGTAAGCAAGTTCAACTAGTACGGATGGTTATTTATTCACATGTCCCGATATCGTCGCAGTAGTCTGTCAATCACCGTACTTTTTATTTTAACTTTTTATGAAATGAAAAACTTAGAAAATAGTTAGAAAATTATAGAAAATCCATACTAGTTGAACTAGCGGACCGTGTTCATTTCGGCGAGCATGTTCTCTGCCGAGCGGTAACGGACGTCAAGGAGGAGCTTTGATTCTACGAGGGAGAGCGGCAACGGTCGTGGAAGACCGTGTTCCCTTCCTCGTAGAATTGGAGCTCTTCCGTGGCCAAGTACGGTGCCGTCCGGTGGAGAAATGCTCGCCGAGATGATCACGTAAGCAAGGTCAACTAGTACGGATGGTTATTTATTCACACGTCCCGATATCGTCGCAGTAGTCTGTTATGTGTGTACACTCCCATTCTTCTGTTAATTTGCGGAAATATCATGTGAATTACTTACCTGCCGCAGTAAAAGACGAGAACACAATGACCATTAAAAATATCATTGTTTAGAGATCTAGATAATTTTATAGTTTGTTAATTTTATTTGTTTATAAAAGGAGAAATTTATAGTGTATTAAAAAATGAGTATAGAGAGTAGATGGCAACTGCTTCTGGGTCCTCGGCCTCTCATGGGTTTTCAAAGCGACTTAGGCCGGGCCTTCCTCTCATTCCATGCGGCAAGTGTCATGATGAGACGAAGATTGTGATGGAGTACCGAGTGAAGAAGGAGGGTCCCAACAAGGATCGTATCTTCTATAAGTGTCCGGATCGCAATGTGAGTTATTTTATCGTATTTAATGATTATGGTTAGTTTATACCTATTTTCATGATGGTTGTGATTAAAGTTCTAATTTTTTTGTTTTAATTTCAGTGGGATGGCAGTGGACGATGTTCAGGCTTCTACTGGGAGGAAGAGTATGTTGAACTCATGCAAAAATATCTTGCACAACAGGCAGATACGGCAGCTAATGAGGCGGTGATCCAGCCAAAGAAGCCCAAAGATGTTGCACAATCGGGGGATCTGTCTGTTTTAGTTGAGATTGGTCGCGAAATCCTTGTGCTCCTGAAATGTATTTTAGCTTTAGTTCTTTTAGTGGTAGTTGGGATTGTCTACATTGTAGCGATGCTTTCATAAATTTGTATCTTTTGTGGTGGCACGCATGTTGTATAAATAATTAATTATGATCTAGGTTTTAATATGTATGTCATGTAATGCAAATGAGCCGTCATTGGATGTATAATGCTGATCGCCACTCCCAAGAGTTCATTGACGGCGTGCATTCTTTGTTACGTGCGGCCGAGGCAAACAAACGCGACGGTTTCATGTGCTGCCCATGTGCCATATGTAAGAATACGGTGGAATATCCTTGCTCAAGGACTCTTCATTCACACTTGTTTAAGTCGAGTTTCATGCCAAACTATATTTGTTGGACAAAGCACGGAGAAACCGGTGTTGTAATGGAAGAATGTGAAGAAGAACAATGGGACGACAATGATATTATTCCTGATGGTGCGTGCTTCAATGATACTGCAATGGGAGAAGCTGAAGAAGAGGTAGCCACAGAAGATGAGCCGGCTGATGATCTTTGTCAGGTCATTCGTGACGCACAAAGAGAATGTGAAAGTGAAAAGGAGAAGATCAAGTTCGAGCGGATGCTAGAAGATCACAAGAAATTGTTGTACCCAACTTGTGATGCAGGGCAGAAAAAGTTGGGAACCACACTAGAATTGCTGCAATGGAAGGCAAAGAATGGTGTATCTGACAAGGGATTTGGAGAGTTACTAAAAATCCAAAAGAAGATGCTTCCGAAGTACAATGAATTGCCCGCCACTACCTACGAAGCAAAACAAGTTGTCTGTCCTATGGGGCTAGAAATAGAGAAGATACATGCATGTCCTAATGACTGCATCCTGTACCGTGGCAAAGAGTACAAGAAATTGGATGCATGCCTGGTATGCCATGCATCGCGGTATAAGATCAGGCAAGATGACCCTGGTGATGTTGAGGGCGAACGTCCGCGTAAGAAAATCCCTACCAAGGTTATGTGGTATGCTCCTATAATACCACCCTTGAAACGTCTATTCAGAAACAAAGAACATGCAAAATTGTTACGATGGCACAAAGAAGACCGTAAGGTAGACAATATGTTGAGACACCCTGCTGATGGGTCCCAGTGGAGAGCAATCGACAGAGAATTCCCGGAGTTTGCAAATGATGCAAGAAACTTAAGGTTTGCTTTAAGTACAGATGGTATCAATCCTTTTGGAGAGCAGAACAGTAGTCATAGCACTTGGCCTGTTACTCTAAGTATCTACAACATTCCTCCTTGGTTATGCATGAAGCGAAAGTTCATTATGATGCCTGTGCTCATCCAAGGCCCGAAGCAACCTGGCAATGACATCGATGTGTACCTAAGACCACTTATTGACGAACTTCTCATTTTGTGGAATAAAGAAAGTGTACGTGTGTGGGATGAGTACAAACAGGAACACTTTGATCTGCGAGCATTGTGATGAGGACATCAACACCGATCATACATCCACGCCGTCCACGCCGACACCTGCTGGTCCTATTACCCGTGCTCGTGCTCGAACACTTAATCATCAAGTGAGTTCCTTCTTGAGCTCTTGTCCATCCTGTTTAGATCTTGGAGACACGTGCACTCTTGTTTTGATTAGGAATCAAGGAGAAGACCGAAAGGGAAAAGGACTTGCGTAGGCTGGATTCGGACTGCAGCACACCTCCAACTTGCGACGGTCGCCACGGTTACATACGGATTCGGATTGGGGTGATTCTGGACTTGTTGGAAAGCTAATAAAGTCTACTTTCATACGGATCTGACCTCATACTTATACCTGCTCAGAAACGGCGTCAACAGTCCAAAAATCACCGAGAGGTCTATTCTGTCCAGGGTGCTGCGCCACCTTAAGTTAGCCCAATGGGCTTGTATCGTTTAGAGTCCAGTAGGGACGCGTCCTAGGGTTGGAGCACGACCCAAACTCTCTTGTGGTCGTCCTCCACACGTCATATACCCCTTAGCCGCCACCAGGAACACTTGGGTTTTGTTTAGATCAAGTTTAGCCTTTGCTACTTGCTTGTAGGCGCGCGTGCTGATCCAGCCGCCCGTCTCCTTGTCTTCGGAACCCCACTCATAATAAGATTCAGTTTGAGGTTTTCAATCTCATCTTGCAAATTCAGTGCTTGTTTCCTTGTTCTTGCTAGTTCTTCGATTGCTTGCAGGACGGGAGCCCTAGTGGCTGGTTGTCGCGCTCCACAAGATCGTGACGGCCTTTGGAGGTGGTGTATCGGTTGCTAAGGCGCGGTCTTGGAAGGCTGTAGTCGGGCCGTGAACGTCATCTCCATCCACCAAATCGAGTGATCTCACGCCTCTCATCGAAAGATCGTCCATAAACCCTAGCGGGTTCATATCAATTGGTAATCAGAGCAAGGTTTATCGGTGAGAGACTTGTAATTCTTCGCTGTTTTTATTTTTCCTACAGTCCAAAAAAGCCAAAAAAATAGTAGATTAGTTTCCTACAATCCTATAGACCTTTGGGCCGTGGCTAGTGCTACCTAGTTAGGGCTTGTTGAGTCGTCGGTTGCATCGGTTGTGTCAAGTTGCTGGTCTTAGTTTTAGTCCTTTAGAGTTTCGAGTTCTTGTCACGTTCTATCACAACACGCGCTATCATATAGTCTCTCTGTTGGCCGAATCCAAGTAGGGTTTGAAGTTCGAATCGGACAAGGAATCGGTTGTTCCTCTCTGTTGGCCGAATCCAAGTAGGTTTTCAAGTTTGAGTCGGATCAAGGAATCGGGTATTCCTCGCTGTTGGCCAAGTCCGAGTAGAATTGGAAGTTCCAATCGGACGAGGAATCAGTTCACCCTGTGCTACAAATATCAAACGAACCACGCAGCAAGTATTCATATCTAAACGAGTGGCTTACCGGAATACCCCTGCCCTTTTGGAAAAAGTGTGTGTGCTGAGTTACTCTTTGGAAGTGTTCTTGTTCATATAATCAGTTTTGAGTGCCCCCTGAAAAAAAAATTATTCAAAAAAAAAAAGAAAAAAAAAAGAGAAAGAAGCAAAAGAAAAGAAGAGAAAGGGGCTGATCTTAGAGATTTTTTGTTCACTTCGGGTGGTGTGTTGTGCTCTCCTTTGTGTCCAGGCTCGCGTCTCTAGCACGGTCTAGACTAGGACCAGCACAGTACCGCCGGTTGAACGATTATTCAGCTTGCTTTTTGTAACTAACGTGGTGCTAGTTCGTTCCTTGTTTCAGCCCACCTATAGCTCCACATATTCTACAGCTTGACAGGTCTCGTGCTGCGGCACCGATACACTTCATCCATTGCTGCAGACTTGTTGGTAGATGACCCCTCCTGTCGAGCAAGATAAGAACTGGTAAGAACTTGTGTAATAGGTGGAGAGTGAGCGACTTGCTGTAGCTACATCCTAGTAGTTGTAGGGCTTTTATTTCTTCACTTGTCTTCTTGTTGTCTTTGTCTTTGAACCATGCCAGGGACCGACGAAGATAACCAAATTCCACATTCGCCTCGCACAAAGGGCATCATACAACATTTTGAAAGGAAAGTGAAGTTGCACACGGAGGGACTTGATAATGACTTGCAGGTGACAAATGACAAACTTGGGCAGTTGGAGGCTACGCAGATTGCCGCCAACAACAAGCTTGCAGGTTTGGAGCAGTCCATTGCTAGTGTGGACAAAAGCCTTGCTGCTCTGCTGAGGCGTTTTGATGACCTCCACAACAATGATAAAGACCAGCATAAAGAAGAAAAGAAGGAGGAAGATCGAGAGGATGGTAGTTATGATGAAGAATACACAGGTGATACTGAACATGATGATCGAGACACTCGTGATCGACGTCGCCTACGTCACAACCGTAGAGGTATGGGTGGCCGCCGCCGACGCGAGGTACACAATAATGATGATGCTTTCAGTAAGATTAAATTTAAAATACCTCCTTTTGATGGTAAATATGACCCTGATGCATACATTACTTGGGAGATTGCTGTTGATCAAAAGTTTGCATGCCATGAATTTCCTGAGAACACACGTGTTAGGGCTGCTACTAGTGAGTTCACAGATTTTGCTTCTGTTTGGTGGATTGAATATGGCAAGAAAAATCCTAATAACATACCTAAAACTTGGGATGCGCTGAAACGAGCCATGAGAGCTAGATTTGTTCCATCTTACTATGCCCGTGATATGATAAATAAGTTGCAGCAATTGAGACAAGGTTCTAAAAGTGTAGAAGAATACTATCAGGAATTACAAACGGGTATGTTGCGTTGTAAATTAGAGGAGGATGAGGAACCTGCTATGGCTAGATTTTTAGGTGGGTTAAATCGGGAAATTCAGGATATCCTCGCTTACAAAGAATACAATAACGTAACCAAACTGTTTCATCTTGCTTGTAAAGCTGAACGGGAAGTGCAGGGACGACGTGCTGGCGCAAGGACTAATGTTTCTGCAGGGAAAGCTAGTTCATGGCAGCCGCGCACGTCTACAACTCCGTCTACACGTACTCCTACGCCATCATCTAGTGACAAGACTCGAGCTGCCCCCACCAATTCAGTAGCGAAGACAGCGCAAAAGCCGGCTGCGAGTACTTCATCCGTGGCATCGACAGGTAGAACAAGCAACATACAATGTCATCGGTGCAAGGGATATGGCCATATGATGCGTGACTGCCCAAACAAGCGTGTTATGATTGTCAAAGATGATGGTGAGTGCTCATCTGCTAGTGATTTTGATGAAGATACACTTGCATTGCTTGCGGCTGACTATGCAGGTAGTGAGGAACACATAGAAGAACACATTAATGCAGGTGACGCGGAGCACTATGAGAGCTTGATTGTACAGCGAGTGCTTAGTGCACAAATGGAGAAGGCGGAGCAAAATCAGCGACACACTTTATTCCAAACAAAGTGTGTCATCAAGGAGCGTTCGTGCCGCATGATCATTGATGGAGGTAGCTGCAACAACTTGGCAAGTAGCGACATGGTAAAGAAGCTCGCCCTCACCACCAAACCACACCCCCATCCCTACTACATCCAATGGCTGAACAACAGTGGTAAGGCAAAGGTAACGAGACTTGTGCGAATCGATTTTGCCATCGGATCATACAAAGATATTGTTGAATGTGATGTTGTGCCTATGCAAGCTTGCAATATTCTGCTAGGTAGACCATGGCAATTTGATAGGGATTCGATGCATCATGGTAGATCAAATCAATATTCGTTTCTATACCATGATCGAAAAATTGTGTTGCATCCTATGTCTCCTGAAGCTATTATGCAATCTGATGTTACTAAGGCTGCAAAAGCAAAGAGTGAGAGTGACAAATCTGTTGTTGATGACAAAGATGAGATAAAATTGAAAGGACGTTGTATGCTTGCTACGAAATCTGATATTAATGAGTTCAATGCATCCACCTCTGTTGCTTATGCTTTGGTATGCAAGGATGCTTTGATTTCATTTGAGGATATGCAACGTTCTTTGCCCCCTGCTGTTGCTAACATTTTGCAGGAGTATTCTGATGTGTTCCCCATTGAGATACCAGCGGGGCTGCCACCAATACGAGGGATTGAGCACCAAATTGATCTTATCCCTGGAGCATCTTTGCCAAACCGTGCGCCATATAGGACCAATCCGGAGGAAACAAAGGAAATTCAGCGACAAGTGCAAGAACTACTAGACAAAGGTTATGTGCGTGAGTCTCTTAGTCCTTGTGCTGTTCCAGTGATTTTAGTGCCTAAGAAAGATGGAACATGGCGCATGTGTGTTGATTGTAGGGCTATTAATAATATCACCATTCGATATCGACACCCTATTCCACGATTAGATGATATGCTTGATGAATTGAGTGGTGCTGTTGTGTTTTCAAAGGTTGATTTGCGTAGTGGGTACCACCAGATTCGTATGAAATTGGGAGATGAATGGAAAACTGCTTTCAAAACCAAGTTCGGTCTATATGAGTGGTTAGTCATGCCTTTTGGGTTAACTAATGCACCTAGTACTTTCATGAGATTAATGAACGAGGTTTTGCGTGCTTTCATTGGGAAATTTGTTATCGTCTACTTTGATGATATACTGATTTATAGCAAATCCATGGATGAACACCTTGATCACTTACGTGCTGTTTTCAATGCTCTACGTGATGCACGTTTGTTTGGTAACCTTGAGAAGTGCACTTTCTGCACCGATCGAGTATCGTTTCTTGGCTATGTTGTCACTCCACAGGGAATTGAGGTTGATAAAGCCAAGGTGGAAGCTATACAAGGATGGCCTGTACCCACGACGGTCACACAAGTGCGGAGTTTCCTAGGACTTGCTGGTTTCTATCGCCGTTTTGTGAAGGACTTCAGCACCATTGCTGCACCATTGAATGAGCTTACAAAGAAGGGAGTGCCCTTTTCTTGGGGCAAAGCACAAGAGCACGCCTTCCATGTGCTGAAAGATAAGTTAACACATGCACCTCTACTCCAACTCCCTGATTTTAATAAGACTTTCGAGCTTGAATGTGATGCGAGTGGAATTGGATTGGGTGGTGTTTTGTTACAAGAAGGAAAACCTGTTGCATACTTTAGTGAGAAATTGAGCGGGCCTATTCTTAATTATTCTACATATGATAAGGAATTATATGCTCTAGTGCGGACATTAGAAACATGGCAGCATTATTTATGGCCCAAAGAATTTGTTATACATTCTGATCATGAATCTTTGAAGCATATTCGTAGTCAAGGAAAACTGAATCGTAGACATGCAAAATGGGTTGAATTTATTGAATCTTTTCCTTATGTTATCAAACACAAGAAAGGGAAGGATAATATCATTGCAGATGCATTGTCTAGGAGATATACTTTGCTGAATCAACTTGATTACAAGATCTTTGGGTTAGAAACAATTAAAGACCGATATGCTCATGATGCTGATTTTAAAGAAGTGCTGCTGCATTGTAAAGATGGGAAAACGTGGAACAAATTCATCCTCAATGATGGGTTTGTGTTTAGAGCTAACAAGCTATGCATTCCAGCTAGCTCCGTTCGCTTGTTGTTGCTGCAGGAAGCGCATGGAGGTGGCTTGATGGGGCATTTTGGAGCGAAGAAGACGGAGGACATTCTTGCTGGTCATTTCTTTTGGCCAAAGATGCGACGAGACGTGGAGAGATTTGTTGCTCGCTGCACAACATGTCAAAAGGCTAAGTCCCGGTTGAATCCACACGGTTTGTATATGCCTCTTCCTGTTCCTAGTGCTCCTTGGGAGGATATTTCTATGGATTTTGTGTTGGGATTGCCACGGACTAGGAAAGGGCGAGATAGTGTTTTTGTGGTGGTGGATCGATTCTCTAAAATGGCACATTTCATACCATGTCATAAAACTGATGATGCTACAAATATTGCTGATTTGTTCTTTCGAGAAGTTGTTCGCTTGCATGGTGTGCCAAATACAATTGTTTCTGATCGTGATGCTAAATTTCTTAGCCATTTTTGGAGAACTTTATGGGCCAAATTGGGGACTAAGCTTTTATTTTCCACCACTTGTCACCCCCAAACTGATGGTCAAACTGAAGTTGTGAATAGAACTTTATCTACTATGTTAAGGACTGTTTTAAAGAAGAATATTAAGATGTGGGAAGATTGTTTGCCTCATATTGAGTTTGCTTATAATCGTTCGCTGCATTCTACTACGAAGATGTGTCCCTTTGAGATTGTTTATGGCTTGTTACCACGTGCTCCTATTGATTTAATGCCATTGCCAAGTTCTGAAAAGTTGAATTTTGATGCTAAGCAACGTGCTGAATTGATGCTAAAACTACATGAAACCACTAAAGAAAACATAGAGCGCATGAATGCTAAGTACAAATTTGCTGGAGATAAAGGTAGAAGGGAATTGATTCTTGAACCTGGAGATTTGGTTTGGTTGCATTTGCGAAAGGATAGGTTTCCTGAATTAAGAAAATCTAAATTGATGCCTAGAGCGGATGGTCCTTTTAAAGTGATGCAACGAATAAATGAGAATGCATATAAGCTTGATCTTCCTGCA
Source organism: Miscanthus floridulus (assembly GCF_019320115.1). Taxonomy (NCBI): domain Eukaryota; kingdom Viridiplantae; phylum Streptophyta; class Magnoliopsida; order Poales; family Poaceae; genus Miscanthus; species Miscanthus floridulus. The sequence goes on along the minus strand of NC_089587.1, from coordinate 64,142,053 downwards.
GATTTTGGGGTTAGTCCCACATTTAACATTGCAGATTTGAAGCCTTATTTGGGTGAGGAAGATGAGCTTGAGTCGAGGACGACTCAAATTCAAGAAAGGGAGGATGATGAGGACATCAACACCGATCATACATCCACGCCGTCCACGCCGACACCTGCTGGTCCTATTACCCGTGCTCGTGCTCGAACACTTAATCATCAAGTGAGTTCCTTCTTGAGCTCTTGTCCATCCTGTTTAGATCTTGGAGACACGTGCACTCTTGTTTTGATTAGGAATCAAGGAGAAGACCGAAAGGGAAAAGGACTTGCGTAGGCTGGATTCGGACTGCAGCACACCTCCAACTTGCGACGGTCGCCACGGTTACATACGGATTCGGATTGGGGTGATTCTGGACTTGTTGGAAAGCTAATAAAGTCTACTTTCATACGGATCTGACCTCATACTTATACCTGCTCAGAAACGGCGTCAACAGTCCAAAAATCACCGAGAGGTCTATTCTGTCCAGGGTGCTGCGCCACCTTAAGTTAGCCCAATGGGCTTGTATCGTTTAGAGTCCAGTAGGGACGCGTCCTAGGGTTGGAGCACGACCCAAACTCTCTTGTGGTCGTCCTCCACACGTCATATACCCCTTAGCCGCCACCAGGAACACTTGGGTTTTGTTTAGATCAAGTTTAGCCTTTGCTACTTGCTTGTAGGCGCGCGTGCTGATCCAGCCGCCCGTCTCCTTGTCTTCGGAACCCCACTCATAATAAGATTCAGTTTGAGGTTTTCAATCTCATCTTGCAAATTCAGTGCTTGTTTCCTTGTTCTTGCTAGTTCTTCGATTGCTTGCAGGACGGGAGCCCTAGTGGCTGGTTGTCGCGCTCCACAAGATCGTGACGGCCTTTGGAGGTGGTGTATCGGTTGCTAAGGCGCGGTCTTGGAAGGCTGTAGTCGGGCCGTGAACGTCATCTCCATCCACCAAATCGAGTGATCTCACGCCTCTCATCGAAAGATCGTCCATAAACCCTAGCGGGTTCATATCACATTGTTGTTCGTAACAATCAATGATTGGCCTGCTCTAAGTAATCTTTCAGGACAGTCAAACAAGGGATATAATGCATGCACACACTACTTCGGTGATATTAGAGGTGTATTCTTGAAAAAATGTCGAAAGGTCGTGTACCTTGGCCATCGTTGATTTCTTCCTGCAAATCACCCCGTAAGAAAGAAAGGCAGGCATTTTAAAGGGAAGGCAGACCACCTGACCAAGCCTCACAACCGAACCGGTGAGGATGTACTCGCGATGGTCAATGATGTGAAAGTCGTCTTTGGAAAAGGACATGGAAGCCAACCTATTCCGAAAGACGCTAACGGTCACGCACCCATGTGGAAGAAGAAGTCCATATTTTGGGACCTACCCTATTGGCAAGTTCTGGAGGTCCGTAGCTCGATCGACGTGATGCACCTGACGAAGAATCTTTGTGCGAACCTACTAGGCTTTATGGGTGTGTATGGAAAGCCTAAGGACACATTTGAAGCACGACAGGACCTGCGTTGTTTGAGAGAAAGAGACAACCTGCATCCAGAGAAGACAGATGATGGACGCCATTACTTACGTCCTGCTAGCTACACTCTAAGCAAAGAGGAGAAGGAAATCATGTTTGAATGCTTAAACAACATCAAGGTACCATCTGGATTCTCCTCGAATATAAAGGGTATTATAAATGTGCCAGAGAAGAAATTCTGTAACTTAAAGTCCCATGACTGTCACATTCTCATGACGCAATTACTTCCAGTTGCATTAAGAGGAATTCTACCTCCAAATGTACGTCTAGCCACCGTGAAACTATGTGCATTCCTCAATGCAATTTCTCAGAAGGCAATTGATCCAACTGATCTAGCTAAACTATAGAATGATGTGGTTCAATGTCTTGTCAGCTTTGAGTTGGTGTTCCCTCCTTCCTTCTTTGATATTATAACACACCTCCTAGTTCACCTAGTCAAGGAGATTTTCACTCTCGGTCCTGTGTTCCTACACAACATGTTCCCCTTAGAGAGATTCATGGGAGTCCTAAAGAAATATGTTCACAACCGTGCTCACCCAGAAGGAAGCATCACCAAGGGCTATGGAACAGAAGAGGTCATTGAGTTCTGTGTTGACTTTATTCCCGACCTTGACTCGATTGGTGTTCCTGAATCGAGACATGAGAGGAGACTAAGTGGAAAGGGGACACTAGGGAGGAAAACATATATTGGTACGGATGATGATTATTTCAATAAAGCGCACTACATAGTTCTACAGAACTCCTCTTTGGTAGATCCGTATATTGAGACACACAAGGATCTCTTACGATCCGAGTTTCCAGGGAAGACTGAAGCTTGGATTACGCATAAGCACATGGAAACTTTCGGCGGTTGGTTGCGAAAAAAATGTCAAGGTGATGAGAGCATCCATGAGCAACTGTATTTATTGGCTATGCAACCATCATGGCATATCGTCACATACAAAGGGTACGAGATAAATGGGAACATATTCTACACAGTAGCCTAAGATAAAAGGAGTACCAACCAAAATAGTGGTGTCCGCATAGATGCCACAGACCCGAATGGGAATAAGCAGACATATTATGGACGCATAGATGAAATATGGGAACTAGAATATGCACCTACTTTGAAGATCCCATTGTTCAAGTGCCAATGGGTCAAGGTGACCGGAGGCGGGGTAACAGTAGACAACGAGTATGGAATGACAACAGTAGACCTTAGTAATATTGGGTACAAAGACGAACCATTCGTCCTTGCCAAGGATGTGAATCAGGTGTTCTATGTCAATGATATGTCTACCAAACCAAAAAGAGGGAAAAACGATTATGACTCAACCAAAGAGCCAAAGCGCCATATAGTTCTTTCAGGGAAAAGAGTCATCGTGGGAATTGAGGACAAGTCGGACATGTCAGAAGAATATGAAAAGGATGACCGAATTCCGCCCTTCAAAGTGAACAAAGACCCTAGCATCTTGGTAAATGATGAGGACACTCCATGGTTACGAAGCGATCATAACCAAGGGACATACGTAAAGAAGAAGTTCACTGCTGTGCCCACTTGATGATATAGTGATTTAATATAGTGTGTGTTTGAGATATTATGTAATAATTGTGAATTCAGATGTTTATTATGTCATGTTTCAAATTAAATCAATGTTTGATTTGGTGGGATTTCTCTCGCAAAAAGGTAAATTAGGATACTAAGTGATGAAAAATTAAAATATTAACGTTAAAATGATGTGAAAACAAATTTCCTGTCCAAAACCAATAGTTTTAATAATTTTAATTAAACACTACATTTTTGCATTAACGAAATAATAAATATTAGTTACATTATGTTTTATAATTCTAACAAAAAAATAAAAAAAGTTAGGTTATAGATTTTTCCTATGTGCAATAAACAAAAAGAAAATTCATATTTTTAACAAAATAATTTTATGCCTTTTATTTAATTTACTATGTATTTAACAAAAACTATTGCATTTCTATTGTATTTAACAAGACTATTGCTTAAAACAGGCGGGAAACGAAACTGCAGGCCACCTTTACTCCCGGGTGGGAAGCCCACCCGGGAGTAAAGGTGGGCTGCAGTTTCGTGGCCCGCCAAAAAATCCTTTACTCCCGGTGCGTATTACCAACCGGGAGTAAAGGTATACCTTTACTCCCGGTTCGTAACATGAACCAGGAGTAAAGGTACATTTACTCCCGGTTGGTAATACGCACCGGGAGTAAAGAGTTTTTACTCCCGGTTGGTGGCTGGCACCGGGAGTAATTCTCTCTGATATATAACCTCCAGCGCCTAGCGCAGATCGATCCGCTCGTCTTCTTCCTCGTCGAACACCGCCGCCCTCTTCTTCCTCGCGCCGCGTCCGTTCACCTTCCATGACACTGGCGCCGCCCTCTTCTTCCTCGTGCGGCCTCCACCGCGCGCGCCCGTGCCCCTCCTCCGCGCGCGCCCGTGGCCCTCCACCGCGCCCTCCTCCGCGCCCGAGGCCCTCCACCGCGCGTAGTTGCCCCACCGCGCCCGAGGCCCTCCACTGCCGAGCTCGAGGTGATATGTTGTCGATCTCTTTGTACATTCGCCCGAGCCCTCCACTGCCGAGTTATAGATCACGTCGAAAACTACAACTTTGGTGTAAGCCATGTCAACGCTCGAGGTCGATTGAAAATTCCAAATTTTGAATCACAAAATCTAGGAACTGAAAATGAATATTTGGAACTCTAAATGATTTTAAATAAAAAACATATCTTAATGCAAGTTTTGAATATTTGGATATTATATGGATAAATTAGCAAGTTTAATTAGAGTGTCAAAAACTGCATTTTATGGTACTAAAATACATTTTAAGATCACTGGGACCTGAACTCATGACAAGTTTAATTAAGGACCACCAATGAAATTATTTTAGAAATTAATTAGATCGATGTAAATCCATGGCTTGTATAATAAACACGCTATATATTATTTGGAAACAACGCTACGAACCATCCGCTAATGAACTTTCGTACAAATTCCTCAGGATGGCAACCATTGTCGTTGTCACTAAAGCTGAAAATGATCCAGCCCATCAACCGCCATATATTCATCACTATATGATATGCCATTATTCCAAGATGCAGTTTCAATAGAAGAATTTTTTCTATCTTCATAGATCAATGTTTGTTAACGAAATTTTATCCAAATATATTCATGTAGGGTCTTTTTTTTGAAGAATTTGTTGTAGGATATATAATGGTCAAATAGGAACTCAATTTTGATACCCAGTTTGTAAACTAAGCGTTTTTTAGTTTATAAAAAATATCACATGTGATGATGTAAGCAGTTTTGGTTGGACTTGCATGCATGGCTATAGACAAATAAAGGAAAACTTTAACGTTTCTTCATTTGTGAACTTTGAATATACAGATATAATATATTAATGTTGCTAAAGTAATATGAGCATTACATATTTTTTCCGGGAAGACTATCTTCAAACTTTATATCATAGCATCAGAGATCGCCTGTAGAAGAAGAAAATAAATTCTTATCATTTCGGAAATAGTAATGGTTATATTAGCAATAAGACACATATACTTACATTTCATAATGACTTATACTTACATTATTAACATAGAATTTTCTCATATGATGAATGACCACATGGTTCACATGGTACATAGGATCACAACATCATGCACCGACACCGCCCCGACCCGCCTCACATCGTCGTCGTCGTCAGCACGCCGGCCCGCCTCACGTCGTCGTCGTCAGCACACCGGCCACCGCGCCGACACGTATATATACATCATTTGTATTCATATGCATGTATATATACGTCGCGGAGCACCGCCGCCCTCGTTCGTCCATGCGTTTCTATGTATACGGCGGAGCACCACCACCCTCGTTCACCCATGTGTACAGACATATATACGGCGGAGTGGAGCACCGCCACTCTTGTCACACCGCCCTTTCTTGTGGCCTAGTTGATCAACATTCGTATTATCGTTATCGTTAATGCTAAACAATCACACCAGGGCGAACCGCGCTGTTGATGTCACCGACGTGGTTCGCCCTAGTCACCGACGCAATTTGCCCTCGGCCGTTTATGTATAGCCCTAATTCGCCCTAGTACCGACGTAGTTCGTCCTAGTGTGGCGAATTGCGTCCGTGACCGAGGGGCAAGATTTAATAATGCATATTATTCGTAGATTTTACGCATGTAAGCAAAGATTTGACGTACTATATATTGGTTTTGTTTTTTGAAGCTAGATGGCCGACCCGAGAAACATGGATGAGGAGGAGTTGATGATGAATTTGATCAACACTGGCACTCAAGTTGCTGGCGATGATGGTGCTAAAAATAACGTGCAAGAGGATGCAGATGACGGGAGTCAGTACTTAGCTCTTGAACAAAATGAGCAACAACATATTGGCCAAGTATATATTTTTTATTATTAGCTATATATATTATCATATGTCTTATGTGTGCTCATGACATTAAAAATAATGTTTATGTTTTGTAGCCCTCTGGATCGACATCAACAACTACAACGAAGAGTAAAAATGTTCGAGGTCCCAAAAAGCCATTGGAGGGCCGCTTCATCATCTCGGAGTTCAATGTGGATACAGGAGAACCGGGGGGGCCGAATAAAATGAAATTTGTGCACCACTGTGGTTACCTTGTATGGGACCGGCTCCCGATTAGTACCCGTGAATGGAAAAAGAAGACCAATGCTCCTCATATCAGTTTTGTCTCCGATCGTGACAAGGCGTTAATTTGGAATGATGTCTTGGTATATTTCACGCTCCAAACATATGGTTATGATGATATAATAGATGGTGATGAATTGAAGGAGCGAGTTAGGGATTGGGCAATGAAGAAGATGGCCACCCAGTTTCAGACTTGGAAGAAACACCTATACACGATGTATGTCAAGAAGAACATAGCACCAGATTTTACTGTCCCAGGCCCGATCTCAAAGCAGAGGCCCTATTGGGATGAGTTTGTACAGTATAAGACTTCGGAAGAGGGTGTGAGTCGGGTGATAAAGAACCAACGTAATGCCCAACAGAAGACATACCACCATACCTTGGGATCAGGTGGCTACCTGACTGCCATTAAGAAGTGGAACAAAATGGAAGCAGACCTTCTTACCAAGGGTATCAGACCAGAATCACTCGAGTGGGGAGAACGTGCAAAGAATTGGTTTTTCGGTCATGGGGGAACACTAGACCAGGAGACAGGGAAGTGCGTTTATGGCGCAAGACTGCAAGAAGCAGTAGAAAGATTGTTTTATGCTCAGAGAGCTACTGCTAGTGGTGCGTTCAGGCCCAATAGAGAGAAGGATGAGCTGACATACGCCATCGGGACTATTGAACATGGTGGCCGAACTAGAGGCAAAGGAAGTGTCTCGTGGGAGCATGGATTCCCTCAGGACAGACCTTCCTACAGAAGTCGCCAAAGAAAGAAGGAAGAAGAGGCACAGCGGCTCCAGAGGTTGGAGGAAGCGGTGCGTGAAGCACAGGAGCGGAAAAAAAACCTTGAAGCGAGAATGCAGGAGGAAATCAGAAGGCAAGTGCAAATAGCAGTGAGTGCAAGCAAGTAGGCATCAGAGCCAGGAATCAACATTAGCCAATCTGTTCAGTTGAAAAGCAGCTGCGCTTCCACGGAGATACCAAATCAAGGGGACACAGGACTGCGCTTCCCTGTGGATGACGTCACTGAACCTTGTACAACGTGTGAGCTACACATTCCGAAGGAGAATTCCACAATCAAGGTGGCTATCGGTCTTGTTAATCCTATCGACCGAACCAAGACACCAAGGATTCATGGGAATATAATCCAAGAAGGATATGCTACCATCTCGGTAGATAAAGCTGAAAAAGGTTTTAGTGATTTGCCTCTTGACATTCCTGGAGGTGATGGCGAGAAGACTCTAGGAGAAGCGGAGAAGACATTCATTCTATGGCGCAAGCGCTACATCATCATTCCAGGGATGTTGGCTCCACCTCCTCCTGAACTACCTCACCATAGGTACGTGCGGATGAAAACACTACATCATTAATTTGTATTGGCTTAAATAATTAACAATCTGCTCATAATAATATGTCATTCCTTTTTTTTAGCAGATCCTCCCCCAACCTAAATCCAATTGTTCAATCGCCAGATCATCATAGTGCTCTGTACGATGACATTGTGTTGGAAGACGAGGCTGCATCCACACCATCTCCAAGGAGGTCTCCAACGCCGTAGCCGCCACCTCCAAGGAGGTCTCCAACGCCGCTGCCAACACCTCCAAGGAGGTCTCCAACGCCTCCCCCGCCCCCACCTACCAAGAAGCCTAGCAAGAGGCCAGCCCCTCAAACGAAGAACCAGTCCCCGCCTGCAAAGAAAGCCACCATGAAACCAAGGGCTATTCCCAAAATAATATCTGAAGAGAAGGAAGAAGGAACTGATGCATATAAAAAAGACATGTCTAGATTCTATGACAAACTTAAAATGAATCAAGAAGCAAGGAGAAACCCGGAGAAACTGTACTTCTTCGTAGCTCCAGATATTCTAAGAAAAAAGGTGACTTCTTACCAGCAACAACAGCGGGAATCTCGTAAGCCGTCCAAATCAACGTTATCAGACTATGACCGCACTCTCACCAAGTCAATTGAGGCGGCACAGAAAAAGAAGCGGGCAGGGAAAGGAGTTGCCCAACTCGGACAACAAGCGCACCAATCAATCCCCCCGCTAGTTGTTGGTAATGAATATGGTTCGAATTTAGGATTAATGCATCAGGCAAACATACCTCCGGATGTCGATTTAGATCACCTTGGTGAATTTCTTGATGAGACTGGTCTCGACCTTTACCAGATGTTTGGTGATGGAAACATTGAGAGTGCGGCGGAGGTTGATATTTGGAAGAAAAAATTTGTACTAGGCCAGAGTCTATACAACCCTCAAGCCTTATCTGATCTGGGGACGCAAATGTACCTGCTAAACAAGTGGTACATGCAGGCGTCTACCAGTGGAGACTTCTGCGTTGGTGTCAGAATTAGAGACGAACATTGGTTCCATGGCGATGATGTTATGTATGTTGACTTTGCAGAATTTCATCAACTATGCCACCTGACCTCTCTAGACAAAGTTATCATTAGCTGCTATTGCCTGTAAGTAATAATTCTTTCGATCTATTATTAAACTCATCATATGTGTGTATATGCATATAAATTATCCTAACAAGTACTATATATATGCAGATTTACAATGACAGAGCTCAGAAAGGAAGGCTGCAATGAAATTGGTTCTGTTGATCCCCATATAGTATTCAAAGACCCAATTACTCCAAAGACTAATTGGAAGTCTGAGTCAGAGAGTAACCTCATGAACTTCTTAGTGAACCAACGCCACAAGAAGGATATACTCTTTCCCTATAACTTCAAGTGAGTGTTAATCATGTCGATCATATCCTTAATGGCTCATATGTTGATTCTAGTTAATTAATGAGTGTTATGCGTTATATCCTATAAATACATGCAGCAATCACTGGATATTGATGGACATCGATCTGGTGAAAAGTCACTTGATAATCTATGACTCGATGAGAAAACCACAACAAGACTACCAAGATATGATAGATATTATCCAGAGGTAATTTCGGGATCTCTAGCAACTATATATACACACAAACATGATGATTAACTATATCTGATGACGTGGCAAATTTTTTATTGGGCAGTGTTTGGAAAACCTTTATTGAGAAGCAACACATGGAAAAATACAAAGCGCCACTGAATGTAATCCCTTTGAAAGTAAGTCCCCTGAATCGTATCATCTTTATTAATTAAACATATAGCTTTCACCGGATCACCAGATTGGATGACAAATCTTTTTCTCATAAAGTGGTGTCTGAGGCAGGAACAGGGGAACAACTACTGTGGTTATTATGTTTGCAAGTTTATCAAGGTGCTCTCCCAAAGAACTCCTACAGAGAGACTCAAAGTACGTTAAAAATACACTATACATTCATTTAATTATTATTATTAATTGTGTTACTATGTCTTTATATATATATATATGTACATATATTAATTTATTTTCCTTTAATTTAAACCTGTAGACTCGATGGTTGGAGGAAAATGTCATACGGCAAGACCAAATCAAAGCAATTCAAGAGTCTATAGTCGGATTTTTTAATGAGCAGGTCATCGATTCCAAGGACGAGTTCTACTTCGACCCAACACTGCCATTGAAGCCAAGCTAGAGGATGAGAGGAAACTTGTTATGTCACAACAACTATAATACAATCTTTTGTAATATATGCACATGAAATAATATAATATAAAATACACATATGCATGCATGCATGTAAATATATATATATATATATATATATATATATATATATATATATATACTATAGTATAAAGAGCGTGCAAGCCGCCGAGTTCCGTCTCTCTCACAATCACTGTTACCAGCACAGTCAATGCGTGGCGTTTTTGTGATGAACAGTAACGGGTCTTATGAATAGTAACTGGTTACTATGAACAGTACTCGACCCGTTAAGGAACGCTACGATTATTTTTTTCGACGCAATACAAATTTTTTCCCCCCACTATTACCCGCGCAACGCGCGGGGTTACCTGCTTGTATATATATATTTCTATGCTTGAATTGTGTGATTTAATACGTTCATTGTGCTTGAACCGAAACATACTATATGCGCGTATAAATGTATAATTAGCAGCGTACAATACGACTTCGAAAACCTATTTTGAAAAGAAAACAAAAAAATGAAAAGAAAAGAAAAAAGAAAAAAACCTTTAGTCCCGGTTCGTATTACCAACCGGGACTAAAGGTGCCGGCCATCGTGGCATGTCAGGAGGCACCTTTAGTCCCGGTTGGTGTTACCCACCGGGACTAAAGGTCCTCCTTTAGTCCCGGTTCCTGACCCGGGACTAAAGGACCCCCCTTTAGTCCCGAATGCTTGCTCCCGGGTAGGGAACCGGGACTAGAGGGGGTTCCCCACCAGAAGTAAAGCTCGGTTCTCCACCAGTGTGTCGTAGACAACTCTTTGCGCACGCCGCGATGAATACCGCTCTAGCCTCTCACCATACCAGAAAATAGCACGGCAATGTGGGCACTCAAAATCTGGTGCGCCATAGTATGATCGACCAGGATATGACGCTACACAGAAGCAATAGATTGATTACAACGAGGAATCATGGCATATGAGGCAAGGGCCAGCAGCACAAAACAAGGCACAGGTGCCAAATATGCTGCCACCATACCTTTGAGTGTCTCTATGAACTCCTCAGTGAAGTGGCCACAATTCGGGTCAGATGCCTGGTTGTTACTCTTTCCTGGTCGCATAACAAGACCAAGTAACAAGCCTGGGCTTATTAGAACTGAAGCAAAGGGTTATTAAACGGCGAGGTGGTCGGATCAGAGGAAGGACAAACAGGAAGTATTGTGCATTTATATTACCTCCCCACACCAAACGGTGCTGATCCAACAGTCTCTTCCTTTTTTGTCGGACGAAGAAAACGGACCTCAAACAAACGGCACAGGCAATGTTAGCAGAAAGCAGAAGTAGCACAACAGCAGAGGCACCAGAGAGCAAACAGGAGGGATCTAGGGCTTGTTGACAAATAAGGCATTTTCATATTTATTTTAATCCATAAAAATAACGCAATAAAAAGGAGAGTGAAGTCATGAATAAAACGACAGAAACAATTCACGACAAATGTTAACATGATGATGAGACAAATTATAGATCCGAAACATATGTGAAACATTGTTTTACATAGTTGAAGCATCACAGACATGATCACAAATATAAAAGATGTGTTCTCAAATATTAAGATCATGATGATCACAAAATTAAAAGGAACCAGAAAACCAGTACTAGCATAATCATTCAAATCAACCATACAGAGCATGTTGAAAAAGATAGCAGTATTGCCTAGGAACATCATGATATTGATAATGAAACTCAGAAGAGGGTGAAGGAGATTATACCCTGCGGCGGAGCCGCTCGCACCAGGAAAAGTCATGGTGGTGCTTTGCTGTTGTAGTCGTCCCGCTCGATGCAGTGCAGGAAAGGATGCCGTGAAGAAACACCGCTACAGGTTGACCAGCGAGTAGTCGTGCCACCACCGACACTCCCCAAAAACGTAATCGCCCGTCTTCACCCGAGCAGGTGAAGCCCACGACGGAGACGCGTTCCGGAGGCCTACTCTTCCATCTCTGGTGCTCGCCGAAGGTGGAACGGGAAGAACTTGCGCTGCTGGATGTGGTGTATTTCGCCAAGAGAACTTAACCGAGAGAGAAGGATTTGTTTTATAGGCAGAGGCCAGAAGACGAGAAGCCGACGGCACCGAGGGGTCACACCTCCCTTCTGCGGTGGGAGAGACGGAGAAGACGGAGAGCCAGGAGTCACGGGAGTTACCAGAAACTCCTCCAATCAATTCCAATCAATTCGTCAGTTTCAAAAATAAAGGCCTCGCCCGCCCGTCCGCTCGCTCGCCGCCGCCCGCCTGCCTCGCCTCGCCACGCCACGCCCACGCGCACGGGCACGGGCCGGGCCGGGCGGCGGCGGCGCGCGCGCGCGCGCGTGTGGCATCCAGGTGACCCACTTTTACTTCTCAAATAGATCGACCAGTGACCAAGTATTTAAGTAGAGTCGCCTCTCGATTAAATTCCCATATGGTACAAAACCATTAATGTATATGTACGGACCATAGAGTTTAATAGAGATATTAAATAAATGGGCCAAGCCCATAATATCTAACAATCCCCACCAAACTCTAGGGTACGCAGTTTGGAGTTCTCAGAACCACATTCCTTTTATATACCAGTGTTTCGATGGAGACTGTTAAGTTGAACATCCATCTAGAAAGCTAGCTACACTCATCCACAACTGAACAATGGACAGAACCTTGAATTGACAGTTTTGTGCGAGATGAGTTTCACATAACCTCTTAACTGATACTAGGCTGCCAAGTGTCTTCCCTCTGTTTTGAAGCATATAAGTCACACTTCGAGGCCTTTTCATGAGCATCTAGAGATTACCCACATCTCATAGATTGTGACTAGCAATCGAGCTCATATAGGTATGTTCCTTATAGGATGTTCTGTAGGACAACATCCCCGCTATACCAAGCCGCTCGAATCACATTTAAGAACTTAATCATCCTGCCTAACAGTATTAGAGAGACGGTGCATTTCCAACGAACTGAGCTATAATCTAAGGGGTCTCTCCCTCAGTCAATCAACAGCTTGTTTCGCCATCCTAATTCACGGGATCTCCGATCACATAGGATAGGTTACCACTGTTGATGGCTCTATGTGGGTCTCAAACCCAGTTCCCTCGACGCACCTTCTATCACATTGCGTGACAGACCCTTAGTGAATTGATCTGCCAGATTATTTGATGTATGGACATAGTCCAATGCAATTACTCCGGAGTTTCTCAGTTTTCTGACAGTCTTCAAACGTCTCTTCACATGCTTTGTGGACTTCATGTTATCCTTAGAACTGTTTACCTTAGTGATCACAGTTTGATTATCACAGTTCATGGAAATTGCTGGGATTGGTTTCTCAACAATCGGCAAATCCATCAGGAGATCACGGAGCCACTCTGCCTCAGCACTAGCGGTATCCAATGCGGTCAGTTCTGCTTCCATTGTAGACTTCGTTAAGATAGTCTGCTTGCAAGACTTCCAAGAAACAGCACCACCTCCAAGTAGAAACACGTATCCACTCGTGGCATACAGCTGATCCGCATCAGAAATCCAATTAGCATCACAATAACCCTCTAGTACCCTCGGATACCCGGAAAAGTGAATGCTGTAACTCATTGTCCCTTTCAAATAGCGCAGCACTCTCTCAAGAGCATTCCAGTGAGTATCTCCCGGATTTGACACAAACCGGCTCAATTTGCTTACAGCGAACGAGATATCAGGCCTGGTTGCGCTAGCTAGGTACATAAGAGAACCAATTATCTGTGAATATCTCAATTGGTCTCTTGCAATTCTGTGATTCTTCCTCAAATGAATACTTGGATCGTACGGAGTAGGAGCAGGCGTACACTCATTGTACCCAAATCGGTTCAAGACCTTTTCCACATAGTGAGACTGCATAAGAGTTACCCCACCATTTCCTTCCTCCCTTGAAAGCTTAATGTTGAGAATAACATCAGCCTCTCCCAAGTCTTTCATCTCAAAGTTACTCGACAAAAAATCTTTTACTTCTTTAATCACATTTAGATTGTTGCCAAATATTAATATATCATCCACATATAAGCATAGTATCACACCATCACCACCACCAAACCGATAATATACACATTTATCAGCTTCATTCACAACAAAGCCGGCTGATGTTAAAGTTTTATCAAACTTCTCGTGCCACTGCTTGGGGGCTTGCTTTAGGCCGTACAGGGACTTCAATAACTTACCAACTTTACCCTCTTGACCATTTGCAATAAACCCATCAGGCTGATCCATGTAGATCTCTTCCTCAAGCTCTCCATTTAGGAAGGCTGTCTTAACATCCATCTGATCCATGTAGATCTCTTCCTCAAGCTCTCCATTTAGGAAGGCTGTCTTAACATCCATCTGATGAATGAAAAGACCATGTGAGGCAGCCAGGGATAGCAACACACGAATGGTCGTCAATCGAGCAACAGGTGAGTAAGTATCAAAGTAATCTTCACCTTCCTTCTGTGTATAACCCTTAGCAACAAGCCTAGCTTTGTACTTCTCAATTGTACCATCAGGTCTTAGCTTCTTTTTAAACACCCATTTACAGCCCACAGGTTTGCAACCAAATGGACGATCAACCACTTCCCACGTCCCATTGGACATAATGGAATCCATCTCACTTCGCACTGCCTCTTTCCACATGTCAGAATCAGGAGAAGAGTATGCCTCAGAAATGGTTGTGGGAGTGTCATCCACGAGATATATAATAAAGTCTTCTCCAAAGGATTTTGCAACTCTTTGCCTCTTACTCCTTCGAGTGACAGTATTATCATCCTCCTCAGGATTTTGCTCAAGCTCATGGGTGTTATCATCAGCGTGTATATTTGATTCATGAAGTTCAGGAATAGAATCATGACTAGACATGCTAGATGCACCTATTTTCATTGGAAATTCATTCTCAAAGAACGTGGCATCTCTAGACTCCATGACCGTTCCAACAGCCATATCAGGAGCACTAGAATTTATTATTAAAAACCGATAGCCCACACTATGAATGGCATAGCCTAAGAAAACACAATCTACAGTTTTTGGTCCAAGCTTTCGCTTTTTGTTTATTGGCACGTTCACTTTGGCCAAACAACCCCAAACGCGAAGATAAGAAATATTTAATCTCTTTTTCTCCCAATCCTCAAATGGAGTGATTTCTTTGTTCTTTGTGGGCACTCTATTTAGGACATGATTCGCAGTTAAAATTGCCTCACCCCACCATTCCTTAGATAAACCAGCTGTCTCCAACATGGCATTCACCAAGTCAGTTAGAGTGCGGTTCTTTCTTTCAGCAATCCCATTGGATTGTGGTGAGTATGGAGGTGTCCTCTCATGAATTATACCGTGCACCGCGCAAAATTCAGAAAATTCATTAGAGAAATATTCTCCCCCGCGATCGGACCGCAACCGTTTGATATGCTTTTCAAGTTGATTCTCAGCCTCAGCTTTAAAGGTTTTGAAATAATGTAATGCCTCATCGTTTGTTTTAATTAGGTACACATAGCAATATCGAGTGCAATCATCTATGAACGTTATGAAGTATCTCTTACCACCTTTTGTCAAAATTCCGTTCATTTCACAAATATCGGAATGGATGAGATCTAGTGGTGCCAACTCTCTCGCCACAGCTGCCTTGTGAGGCTTGCGAGGTTGTTTTGCCTCAACGCATGTATGACATTTGGAGCTTTTGGCAACATCAAATTTAGGAATTAAATTCAAACCAGCTAAGCGGGACATGCAACCAAGATTAACATGACATAATCGAGAATGCCAAACATTCATCTCAACATTAACGTTATTAACGACATTATTCACTGCAAGAGGTAAAGTATCAACCAAAGACAAGCGGAACAAGCCTCCGCTCTCATAGCCTTTTCCAACAAAGGTTCCATACTTTGTCATAACACATTTATTCGACTCAAACACAAGTTTAAAACCGTCTCGACATAGCAGAGAGCCACTAATAAGATTTTTCCTTATTGAGGGGACATGATGCACGTTCTTGAGTTGCACGGTCTTCCCCGAAGTAAGCTTCAGATCCACCGTACCAACACCATGAACACCAGCACGCGCGTCATTCCCCATCAGCAAGGCTCCACTCCTCTCGGCCTGGTAAAAAGAAAACAAGGACTTATCACCACACACATGTATATTTGCACCTGTATCAACCCACCAATCAGGTGAGGAACAAACTGTAAATGCAGATAAATTACCGTACCCAGAAGCATCTGCATCAGTCTCAATAGTGTTGACTGTCTTCACCTTCGGTGGGGGCTTCCACTTAGCCTCAGGACACTCTCTAGAGAAGTGCCCAGTGTTCCCACAAGTGAAGCAGTTCATCTTTGCCTTGTCTAATCCCATCTTCTTATTATTACCTTTCTTGAAGAAGGTAGTGGATTTCTGCTTAAGCTCCTGCTGGGGCTTCTTCTTTTGTGGCTTAGGACGAAACTTTTGCACCACATGTGCACTAGTAGTCGCCTCACCATTCCCGCCCTTGCTCTTTCCCTTAACATCCTTTGCTCTTGCCTTGTCCTCAACGTCAAGAGTGCCAACAAGTTCAGAAATGCTAAACTGCTGCCTCTTGTGTTTCAAGGTAGTAGCAAAATCAGTCCAGGAAGGTGGCAGCTTAGCAATAATGCAACCTGCCACGAACCTGTCAGGGAGAGGACAGCCGTACAGCTCCAATTCCTTCACCAGTCCCTGTATCTCATGAGCCTGTTCGACTACAGGACGGTTATCAACCATCTTGTAGTCATGGAACTGCTCCATGATGTACAGCTCAGAACCGGCGTCGGAAAGACCGTACCGGGCCTCAAAGGCTTCCCACACAGCTCTGCCAGTCGAGAGTGGTATGTAGGCATCAACCAAAGAATCATTGATGATGCTCAACAGTGCGGCCTTGCACATGGTCTCAGCATGTCCCCAAGCCTGCTCATCCTCATCGGATCTCACAGTAGCAGGCTGCTCATTGAGCACATGACCACAGCGCATGGCCGACAACCACAGAAGGGCTTTCTCACGCCACCTCTTGTAGTGAGTGCCCTCAAACGGCGTAGGCTTTAGCATGCCCGCAAAGCCAACAGATGAAAATGGCCTGAAATTTCGTTTTTGGATGTGGTGTATTTCGCCAAGAGAACTTAACCGAGAGAGAAGGATTTGTTTTATAGGCAGAGGCCAGAAGACGAGAAGCCGACGGCACCGAGGGGTCACACCTCCCTTCTGCGGTGGGAGAGACGGAGAAGACGGAGAGCCAGGAGTCACGGGAGTTACCAGAAACTCCTCCAATCAATTCCAATCAATTCGTCAGTTTCAAAAATAAAGGCCTCGCCTCGCCACGCGCACGGGCACGGGCCGGGCGGCGGCGGCGGCGGCGCGCGCGCGCGCGTGTGGCATCCAGGTGACCCACTTTTACTTCTCAAATAGATCGACCAGTGACCAAGTATTTAAGTAGAGTCGCCTCTCGATTAAATTCCCATATGGTACAAAACCATTAATGTATATGTACAGACCATAGAATTTAATAGAGATATTAAATAAATGGGCCAAGCCCATAATATCTAACAGGGCTTCAGTGGATACCGCAGTACGCCCCACCACGGCAGGGGAAGGCCCCCGCCGTGGCAGGCCAGAGTCTAGGGAGTCGGATCCGGCAGTAAAGGACCTCCGGCGGACACACAAAGGTAGCGATCGACGGCAGGCACAGTAGGCGACGGCAAGAAGACAGAGAACAAGAGGAGAAGACACAAAAGGAAGAGGTCCGAAGGAGGGCAGCACGGGAGGACAGGGCGGCGGGTGGAAAGCCGGAAGAAAGGGAGAGAAGGCGCAGATGGAGGCGGAGATCGTAGCGGCCGTGGTGGCGTCGAGCGAGGTGAGCACGGGAGGCACGCGGAAGGAAGACGAAAGGGATAAGGGTCGCTGTCGTTTCGCGTTTTTTTCCCCCCTTGTTGGCGCTTGCCCGGCCTGGTCCAAACGGGGCGCGAGTAAACGCGGAAACATCCAGACCGAGAATCACACCCGCTTATATTTGACCGGCCAGATACGCAGCGGAAGCTGTAAAAATCAGAGGGGAGCACAGAGTAAACCCAAACAAACATAGGGAATCACAAGAAGCGCTAACTCGTGGCAAAATCAGCTGCAACGTGTAGGAACCGCAGGATACAGAATCAAACGTCTGAAAACATTCAAGGAGACGTGGCCAGTGGTTCCTTGGAGGAGCTGCACGGGTACTCTGGGGGTTAATAATGCCACACTCAGCTTCGATCATCCCCTCCCGCTGTTGTTGTGCGGGTGCTGCACTACCGCGCTGGTGGAGTGGAGTTCCGCGGAGCTGGCCGGGCGGCCGCTGACGGCTGACCACACGTCCACACCATGCTGCTGCAGCCATCGGCACGCATGGGCACCGACACGACCGAGCGTCTTCCTAAATAAGGCCCCGTTTAGTTCCAAAAATTTTTGGCTTTTGGCTACTGTAGCACTTTCGTTTTTATTTGACAAAAATTGTTCAATTATATACTAATTAGGCTTAAAAGATTCGTCTCACGATTTCTCGGTTAACTGTGTAATTAGTTTTTTTTTCGTCTACATTTAGTACTCCATGCATGTGCCACAAGATTTGATGTGACGGATACTATGCAAAAAATTTTGGTTTTTGGCTTCAACTAAACGGGGCCTAAATAAAAAGGTTTGGCTTCGCCTTCGCCGCCGAGAGGACCGCACCTGATTTGCTGTCATCTCCTCCGATCTGATGCGCGCGCGCGGATCTGGGGAATATACTTGCCTTCTTCTTGGGTCACAAGCACTGTTCGCCTACACGGCCGTGTAGCCCGTGTACACGCCGTGTACACGCTACACGGTGGTGCGCCGTTTCCGTCCGTTTCCGTTTAATCGTCCGTTTACCCCGTTTAATTGACCGTTTAGCCCGTTTAATTGACCGTTTAGCCCGAATAATAGCTAAACGGTAGGTGACCGACTGTTTACCGTTTAGCGTTTAGAAAAACATTGGTCACAAGTCACGCTTGCTACGGACTCACATGCACAAACAAATATAAAATCCGCCCAGCTTTGCTTAGGGTTGTTGGGTTGATTCGGAATAGGCCCCGAAATAATTCCCAGTGGGAATGATTCAATAATTTGTACTAATCTTGAGAGGGTTAGAATTGTTCTTGGTGCAATCTTAGAATACCGAACAGGCCCTTAGAAAGAATGCCCTCCTTCCCTCCCTATTTTTTTAAATAAAACTCGCATGATCATATAAATAATTTTACGGCTCAGAGATTTATTCAGCGATAGTGTCACCTATGTTTAGACACGTCATAGCTAGGATCGAACTATGTACCATATAGGCGTGCACAAAGGCACACAGTTCTTGCTCGCATAAGCACAGGTCATAAGTCCAAATCGTATAATCGTCATATACGCGAGATAGAGAGGGGTGTGAACTATGATGACATTACGGGAAGTAAAGAACGGTTGGAAGAATCTCTTCTCTCTTTAATATTACCTAGTAGATGTGCCCGTACGTTATACGAAATCCACTGCATCTTGGAATCAGACTATGTATCATCGCTGAATATGAGTTGTTTTAATTCGTATGAGCACAGGGCATGAATCTATGTCACGTATGGAATACGGAGGACGCAAGGGCAGTTTGAGAAGTAAAAGAAATGGGACAAAAGAAAGGACCGCACGCATGGGTACAAAGTAACAAATAGGTTACAAAGTGCTTCTCTCTCTAATATTATATAGGTATAGATGTAAATAAATGAGTGTTCCCTCCATCCAAAAGAGTGCTATTCTAGGCTTAACTAGGTTAACAAGAAATAGCCTCAATAGTTTTGATTTCAGATAGTATACTATGAAGATGCATTCAATGATAAGTCTGATGATAATTATTTGATATGATAACTCTAAGTATTTTTTTTTTAAAATTAGTCGCATCAAATATGATTTGACTTACCACTATACACTACTATACTCGCACCTTTCACAGCCACATTGTAACCCCTATCGCAGTCCGATTTTGACCCCGGTAGTAAGCTGTCGACAGTGATAGTCATAGCCATCATCGTTGCTATCTGAGACCGACTAGAATGTTCACTACACCGCCGTTTTGACTTATCATCCATCCGTGATAAGGTCCTTACTTCCGTCGCATTGGAGTACGGCTCGCCTGTGTGGGTATGCACTAACACCGCCGCATGCCTTATGATCCATCCGTGATCAAATCAATATTTCGTCGCATTGAGGCCCTACCCGCCTGTGTAGGTGTACACTAACACCGCCGTGTTGGCTTATGATCCGTCCATGATCAGGTCCTTGTTTCCGTCGCATTGGAGCACGACCCACCTGTGTCGAGGCGAACATCACCGTCGCTTCAACGAATGACCACCTGGTCATAGGGCATCGTCACCGTCGCATTGCAGTATGATCCGCCTGTGATGATCATTTAGTCGGTGTCGGGTTACTAAACGATTCGGCAGTGATACACTATTGACCCCTGCCGCATCAGACGAATAGCGGCGGTGATGACAAAACAACCAACGGCCCGTACATCCGACGGTGGCAGAATTGCTTTTGGTTTTCACAATGTATTTACTAATTCAGCTGGGCCTTAATAACTTACTGAACACACACTGTCGGTGCAGAAAGTGACCAACAAGTAAATATTTGTAGTTTTGTCGTACGTTGTGATCGGAGGTGTCCTAGCACTCAATGACATAGGGTTTATACTGGTTCAGGCAACGTGCCCTACGTCCAGTTTGAGTCGGTCGGTGACTTTATTCCTAAGCCTAGGTGCTCGAAGTTTGCAGTGGGGTTACAAATGAGAAGGAGAGAGATGGGGGGTACAAGAGGTCCGGTCGGACTCTGGTCAGAGGGACCAAAAGCGACGGGAGCTCCGCTATGTGCTAAGTGTTCGAGCGTGTGCTCGTGGTTTGAACCTGGTGGTTCTGTTGTTGTGTACTAGTGAACTTGATCGATCTGAATCAACTTGAATATATTGGGACAGAGCGCATCCCCTTTTATAGATGAAGGGGATGGCCTTACAAGTGAGAGAGAGAGTACGTATGCTACTAAGCCTTGTTGCCCACGCCGGCGGGTACAGGACGATGGTAGGTGCCCACAATACCGTTGAATGTCAGATACACGTGGGAGGTTGTGTTGTCCTCTTCGGGTATGGCAGACGTCGGCGTCTGCCACACTGTTGATACCTAGAGACATGCAAGGGGTTTTACCATGTTCGCCTGGTACGGTTAATGCCGGCGCCCACAACACTGTTGATGCCAAGAGGCATGTGGCGGGAGCCTAACCATATGGGAGTAAATGGCGCCCACAATACGGTAGGGGAAAATATCAGCGTCTACAACACTGCTTGGGTTCTATCATGCCAAAAGGGTCACAGGGTACTGCCTAGTAGGTGCACAGGGTACAGTCCCTGGTATTGCGGTTTGACTTGTGCGCCCTGCCTTACTATCTCCGTCCGTTCCCTGGTCCTTACCGAGCAGGCGTCCCCGGTCGGTTAGTCTTAGTCAGCTCTGAATGCGCCAGTTGGAGAAGAGTAGTGAGCAGGGGTTTGGTGCATCCCCAGTCGAAGACGTGGGTCGGAGTCAGAAGTAGTGCTTTGGCCAGACCTTCTGGTCAGAGAGGCCGTCCGGAGGCGGGCTGGATACCGAAGCGAGCGCTCCAGTCAGAGAGGTGGGTCGAAGTCAGAAACGGGCACCATTCCTCCTTGGCCAGACCTTCCAGTCGATGATTGGATCACCCTTCTGGCCTATCGTTTAGGTAATTTGGGCCGGCCCATGAGTTGCGTGTTTATTTGCAACGTTGCCTGCTGGGCAGAGCCTTTGTTGGAAAGTCGGTCCGTAACAGACCCCGGGTTTATGAACCCAACAGGAGCCCCTGAACCCCCGGACGATTCAGGTAGAATCGTCTGGGGGGTTTTCGTGTTGCCAGTGGTGGAAGTTTCGTTTCGTCAGCGGGTGCATGCGAGCGCACCCGCGGGTGTAGCCCCCCGGGCGATTCGGGTAGAATCGTCTGGGGTTTTTTGTCAGCGGGCGTGCGTGCATGTTTTTCAGTCGAGATGGAGTCATCAACCAAGGCATCGGTGAACATCGTGGGATCGGCCGAGTTTGGAGTCGTGGATCCTAGCGTCGGTGCGCGCCGTGGGATCGAGGCAGTTAGTTTAGGGATCGGGCGAGACAGAGCTCACGGATCCTGGCGTCAGTGCGCGCCGTGGGATCGGACAAGGTAGTTAGTTGTAGGGATCGGGCGAGACGGAGCACACGGATCCTGATGGGGCGAGTTTGGGGTCGCAGACCTAGGTGTTTTGGCGTGCAGTCGAGGCGTAGCAGAGGGATGTGGTGAGTTTGGGGTCACAGACCCAGGTGTTTTTGGGTGTCTTGAGCCCCCAAGCCCCGTTGGGCTTTGGTAGGGGTTGGTTTGAGTTGTGTGCATTACCCCATCTTTGGTTTCTCACAACCGGAGGGGCTGAGCTTTGTCGCTTGCCTCGATCGCTCGGGCTCGAGTGACACGCTCGGTGAGCTCGCTAACGAGAATGATCTAGTGGAATCCGGGGTCCATCGTTTGTGACAGGGTCGGCATAGCCCTCATGTGACATTCCACTGCTCCTTTACCTACAAACCTAGCAGATGCATGGGTCATTCCGGAGACCGACCCGGGTGGCCCACTGGCCTCCCCTTCGATGGAGATTCTATGGGTTTGGCAGAGGCTTAGGATCAAATGAGAAGGTTGAGATGACCCTGTCTGCTTTGGGGCAGACTAGGCGAGGGCCGCATGGGGCTCATCTGCATTTTCTCCCCTAGCTCTGTTTGATGTGGGGTGGCCTCGAGCCCTTCATGGGGTGGCCTCGAGCCCTTCATGGGCCTAGGGATGCAGAGAGCTGCCTGTGTGCGATGGCGCTTTGGTTCTTACGCCCAGCGTGCGGTAGTGGTAGGCCATACCCAGGTCACGTCCTGTCTGATCAGGCGCCATTTTGTCGGGCAGGGCACGTCTCATTGGTCAGGGCATGTCCCATCGTATCCCATCTGCATTAAATGGGGAAGGGAGAGTGTTTTTTCGCCTGTCGTTTCGCCTTTCCCCGATCGGCGCACCTTCCCCAACTGTTGTGCCCTTTTCCTTAAGTAGGAGAAGGGAGAAGGCTTTTCGCCCCGTTCCTTTGCCTATTCCTCATCTGCCACCTCTTCTCATCTTTCTTCTTGCCGAGAGCATTTGAGAGCCATGGCGGTTCCTAGGAGAGAAAAGGGAGAGAGCGAGGGAGAGGAGAAAACTCATAAATTAATTCACGAACCCGGAGCGAAATGTCGGACTAGAGGTCATCCACTGTGAGGGAGTCTGTGCTGGAGGCCTTCGCCGTGAAGGGGTTTCTAACCGCCGAAGGAGGTGGCGCATTGGAGGGCTCCCGGGAGGGAGGATGTTCTGCAACCTCGGCCCGGCGAGGTGGTTTCCTTCCTCGCCTTCCACGAGCGTGGGTTAGGATACCCCGCGCACTGGTTCCTACACGGGCTCCTTAATGAGTGGGGTCTGGAGCGGCAGCACCTCAATCCGATGGGGGTGCTGCATATCGTTGGCTTTATCACCGTCTGCGAGGCCTTCCTCGGGATGGAGCCCCACGCGGACTTCTTTCGATGGCTGTTGTTTGGGCGAACTTTGCCAGTGGGGAATCCACCCGAGGCCACGTCGGTGGGGGCTTTACCCTACAGAGAAAACTGAGCGTGGGGGGTTCGTATCCCGCGTACATCCTGAAAGGTCGAGATGGCGACTAGAGGGGGGTGAATAGTCATTTCAAAAACTTAATCACGTCGACTAACCAAAACAAATACGGAATTAAAACTATTGGTATAGCCAAGACTACACCCCTCTATCTATGTTCTCTAGCACCTTGCAAAGATCCTAATTAAGCAACAAAGGTGTCGGGCTAGCTAGAGCTCACCTAACTAATTCTAGGAGCAAGGTCACACAAACCTATGCCACTAGTACTTCAAGTAATGAGGAAGCTCCTACACATGCTAGTAAGTAAAAGCACAAAGCCAACTAAGCTCACTAGCAATGCTCAATAACAAGGGAACCAATGCCAAATTAGAGAGCGCAAATACTTAGCTACACAAACTAAGCAATGTGATTAATAAGGTTACACAAACCAAATTAGCCACGCAAGGGAGCTACTTCTATGCTACACAAGCAAGAAGGTAACTAGTGAGCTACACAAGCTAACTAATTACAAGAGCAACTGCACAAGCACAATGTATATACAAGTAATCACAAGCTTGTGTAAAGGGATTGCAAACCAATGAGAAGAACAAGGTTGACACGGTGATTTTCTCCCGAGGTTCACGTGCTTGCCAACACGCTACGTCCCCGTTGTGTTGATCGCTCACTTGGTGGTTCAGCGGCTAATTGGCATCACCCGCCAAGCCCACACATCGGGCACCGCAAGAACCTACCCTAAAAGTGAGGGTAGCTCAATGACACGCTCAACTAGAGTTGCTCTTCGCGGCTCCCGCGGGGCGAGCACAATGCCCCTCACAAAGCTCTTCTCTGGAGCACCGCATAAGCTTCTTGTGGGCTTCGACGGAGACCACGACCAAGCCATCTAGGAGGTGGCAACCTCCAAGAGTAACAAGCACCACCGGCTTGCAACTCGATCACCTAGTGCCTCTCGATGCAATCTCACAATGCAACGCACTAGAATCACACTCACTCGCAATCGATTCGCACTCTTGCAAGCACAAGTGAGTTAGAGGGCATCCAAGCACTCCTACACAAGCCACATAGGCATGAGGGTGCTCAGCATCCAGCCCAAGGCCGGCCACACACTCCTTTTATAGCCCCAAGGGTTAAAATAGCCGTTACCCCTTCACTGGGCAAAGCGCGTCCTGACCGGACGCGTAGGTCATAACGACCGGACGTTGAACTCCAGTGTCCGGTCACTTACAGAGAGGTTCCAGAGACGTTTTTAGCGACCGGACGCGTCCGGTCATCACTAACCGAACTCTCCCAGCGTCCGGTCGCTTCTAGACATGCTAAAAACACTGACCAGATGCTATGACCGGACTCGCAGGTGCTGACCAGATGCAGACCCTGAGCGTTCGGTTGTTTTTCGTGCCAGCGTCCGGTCACAAACCTTTCAGTGCTAAAACGGCTATAACTCTTAGCTCCGAACTCCGATTTCGATGATCTTGGACATTTTGGAAAGCTTACTCAGAGGGCTACACATCCCATAGGCATACTTGATCCAAATCACAATGGATCAAAACAGTATTCCAATCCAAGGACCATCCTATAGTTCGGAGTACACCGAAAAAACATTTTTCTCTTCTCTAAGTTGATTCACGACAACTCTAACTTCTTCTCCTTTGCAAATGTGCCAACACCACCAAGAGTGCACCACCATGTATATGTGTGTTAGCTTTTCATAAATATTTTCCAAAGGATTAGTCACTCAACTTGCCACGCCACTCGATCCTAGCGATGATGCAAAGTTAGATCACTCGAGTGGCACTAGATGACCGATATGCAAACAAGTTTGCCCCTCTTGATAGTACGGCCATCTATCCTAAACCCGGTCATCAACTTCTCTACACACCTATGACCGGTGAAATGAAATGCCCTAGGTTATACCTTTGCCTTGCACATTCCATTCCATCTCCTCCAATGTCGATGTAACATATGCACCAACAAGATCAACAATGATATGATCCACTTCATATCATCATCTGATCATATTGGTTCATCGATCTTGACTTCACTTGCTTTTCACCGTTGACTTCGTCCATCAGCGCCAAGTCTTGCTCAAGCTTCACCGCCACGCGGTCCATCGCTCCAAAGCCTCCGACTTGCCCTTCACGCTTGCAACCGGTCCATCAAGCCAAGTCTTGTCTTGATCTTCTCCACCTTGATCACATGACTTAATGTCATGTCTCATGTGCAATAAGCTCCTTCATAATCACATGTGTGAGCTTTGCAACATCTCCGAGCCATTTCCACCTCCATGGCATATGTTGCTCACACATATGTACCTGTGGACTAATCACCTGTGTATCTCTCATAAACACAATTAGTCCACCTAGGTTGTCACTCAATTACCAAAACCATATAAGGATCTTTCAATCTCCCCCTTTTTGGTAATTGATGACAACTCTACAAAGATTTGGAAATTAAGTTCTTTTGGATTCATGTTGCTTGCCCAAGCAATTTTACCATGTGTAAATGATTTTGGACAAGTAACACAAACCCGAAACGGTAGTATTAGCTCCCCCTACATATGTGCTAGAGTATTTGATTTGAAGCTCGCACATATGCATAGATTGAAATTGTGGGAGAGTAATTACTACTAAATGATGCTAAGGTGTATAGAGTAAACCTTTGAAGTGTGATACCAATCGGAGTTTCACCTTTAAGTTCATCCTTAGCACCATGGTTAGCTAGATAACACTTGGAAATAAAAAGCACTAGATACCTCGTGAGATCAACATTAAAAGCAAGGGTACTAGCATTACTTGAAAAGCATGCCTAGTGTCTAGCTATCATCCTATGCATGCTAGTTTTCATTTCATTAATCAAATTCTACAACTAGCATACATCACACAAGCATGCATATTGAATTTAAGAACTTATGCAATGCAAGCAAGCACATGAATATGCACATATCAAATGCAACCAATCAAAGTTCATGAGCTTGCTCCCCCTACTTGTGTGCCAAGAATTTTGATCCATCTCTTTTTTTCAATGTTGCTCCCTCTTTGTCCATGTCCATGTCCAACCTCTATTTCTTTGAGCTTTCAATCTTTCCCAAGCTTTTCTCTCTCTTTTTAATGTTGCTCCCTTTTGTCCATGTCCATGTCCATCAACCTCTATTTCTTTGAGCTTTCAATCTTTCCCAAGCTTTTATATCTTATCTCTCCCCTTGTTCAATCTCAATCTCAAAGCTTTCATATCTTTGTACAATCTCTCCCCCTTTGTCATCAATTTCCATAAAAGGTGTGCTTCTTATTGATGCAAAGGTATGCATTTGGGGTAGATGGTTGAGGCTTGAATCTTACATTTTTTATGGACATCAGTTGATTGTTGGAATGACACCACTTGAAGATACCACTCGTAACTTATACCAATTGTATCTTGTGTAGGGCTTCTTGAGATACCACACATAGGATCTTTGATCTTGATATCAATTTGTGTCACACCACCCCCAATGTGATAGCATGGGTCATCCATTTGATACACTTGAGCTCTTGTAGGTGAGGGATGCATTCTTCATTTGATGATCACTTAAAGTTGAGGATCACTTGTGGAACCATCATCTTGCATGATTGATACCATGTGTAGATGTGATACCACTTGAAAGAATCTTCTAGTATGAAACCACTTGTTGGATTTATTAATAAAAACTATTTCTTGAACATTTGCTATCTTCATGAGTACCACTTATAGGATATCACTTGTGAGTTGATCTAGACATCACTTGTAGATTCTTGATTCAATACTTGAGTCTAGATACCACTTAGAACAAACAAACTATATATCCATTTGCATTGTTGTCTTGTTCTTGTACTCTTATCACTATCATGAGCTTCTAATGTTGACTTGAACTAAATTGATTTGCCTAAGCTTCCAAGTCCGGTTTGAACCAATGACAAGCTTCTTCACACCTCTTGCAAGGGTTATCTTGTCAATGTTGTACTTATCACTTGTTAGCAATCCAAATTGAGTCAAGTACTTGGGTTCACTAGATCATGAACAAATTCATATACTAACCACTAGATCAACTAATTATTCAAGCAATAATGGTATGCTATGAATTTAAACATTTCATTTGTTATGCATGATCCTATGAAGTATGAACTATATGCACTAACCACATACTAGTAAGGGATGAAATGATCATGCACATAACAATGATACCTTTGCTATGTTGGAGTAGAGGATAGTCACATAGATTTCAATTCATTACTCCAATTGCAATGTGAAGTCCAATTATAAGCTTGGCGAAGACCAATAGACACCATTTTGAATTTCACTCTTCACCCATATAAAATGAATACCACTTATGATCAAGTGCAGTTTCTTGTTGTGGTTGGCTTGCTTCATCTTTTGATCTTTGCTTGCATAAGAGAATTATTTGGAATACCACTTGAAATATCATGACTAGCTCTCTTTTGGGTGTTGCTTGCTTTTCTTAACCAATCCTTTTGATTGCTTCAACTAAGCATCTCAAATGTCCCTCGGATCACCACTTCCATGTTAGCCTTCCAAGTACCATACTTGGTTTACCTATATAGGCGGCAAGCCCCTACACTAAGGAGAAGTGACCTCTTTCCAAAGAACCATTCTTGATACTCACTTGAAATAGCTTGATTGATTGATCCAAGTGATGGACTTAACTTGATGAGTAACCTTGATTCCTGCTTTAAGTCATTTTCTTTCTACTTAATTAAGTCCTTTTCTTTCTACCAAATGATATCCAATCATATCTAGAACTTAAACTTCATCTTCAACTTGAGTTTGATCTTGATCTTCATCTTGAGTACCAAAAATATGCAAAGTACACTCCATAATCAAATGACCTTGTACCCTTTGCTTGTCTTGCTTCTAGATCATCTCAAAACCAAACTTAGGTGCCTCAATTACTTATAAACATATTTCTAACTTGAGGACCTGTCGATGTTTTACCACCGGCAACCTGTCACGGGAGTACTCGGGACGGTGATTTGTTCGGAGGGGTATCGGCGTTTGTAGGAACTCGATGGTAAACGCAGGGAGACAACGATTTATACTGGTTCGGCACGCCGGAAAATCACAGCGCCCTACGTCCAGTCTGGGGTGGATAGTATATTGCGCCCTACGCTATATATTGTGTTGCGAGGTATGTTGCGGTTATGTGTGTAGCTGCCGATCTAGGGACCTCTGCCCTCCTTTATATAGTCTAGGAGAGGCAGGAGTCCTAGTCGGTTACAAAGTAGAGATCCTAGTAGGATTATGTGTAACTAGTTCTAGTAGGATTACATGTAGGGAATCCTAGTTGAACTAGGTCTTCTTCTCTCTTCTCCGTGGGAAACCCCATGGGTCTCGTATCGACAAGCCCCCGAGCATCTCATGGATGAGCTTCGGAAGCCTTCTTGTTCTTGGTCTTCGTCGAGTTGTTGTAAATCCGTTCGAGGTTCTTCTTGAAGTGAAACCTTGAGATGGTCTTCTTTGTCTTTTCTTCGGCTGATGTGCACTTTTGGATAAAAGTGCACTCAGTGAGTGTAGCCCCCGAGCCTCTTGCTTGTTGGGACAAGAAGCCAGAGGGTCCCTTTAGTCTTCTTGGTTGCTCCGAGTTCTTTTTCGGTGGGTGCAATTTTTCGTAAAAATTGCACTCACTGAGTGTAGCCCCCGAGCCTCTTGCTTTTGCTTGCAAAAGTTGGAGGGTCCAGATTTTTGTCTTCAAAAAAATTTTAGGGTTATGCATCCCGCAGCCCCCGAGCCTTCTCCGAGTACTTTTCTTTAGAATAGAAATCGGATGAAGGGTCTTGATGTGTTGTCGTTGTTGTAGTCTTGAGTACTTGTATTCTTGGTCTTTCATCCTTGAATTCGAGCCCCCAGGCATAGTTGAAGCGAATGCGGAGCCCCCGAGCTTAGTGTTTGACTAAGCCGTGATGCTCTTCCGAGTTGTTTTTTATTCCTCCAGGTCATTTTCTAGACTTCTCTGGTTCTTGACGTACCTCTTCCAGGTTGTTTGCACTTTATCCAGGTTCTTTCTGAACTTGTATGTACCTCATCCGGGTTGTTTTCTGATCAATCCAAGTTCTTTTTTGTCTTGATTTCTATTCCCAACTTATCTGGGTTGTTTTTCTTCAATCCGGGTTCTCTCTGATCTTGTCTTGGTCCTTGCCGCACCTTGTAGGGGTTCTTTTTTGATAAATCCGGGTTCTTTCTGATCTTGTCTTGGTCCTTGCCGCACCTTGTCAGGGTTCTTTTTTTATCAATCCGGGTTCTTTTTGATCTTGTCTTGGTTCTTGCCGCATCTTGTCGGGGTTCTTTTTTGATCAATCCGGGTTCTTTCTAAAATTGTCTTGTTACTTGCAGCACCTCTTTAGGGTTGTTTTCTGATTGTTCCGGGTTCTTTCTGAACTTGTACGTTCCTCATCCGGGTTGTTTTCTGATCAATCCGGGTTCTTTCTGAATTTGTCTTGGTACCTGCAGCACCTCTTCGGGGTTGTTTGCGCTTCGTCCAAGTTCTTTCTGAACTTGTATGTATCTCATCCGGGTTGTTTTCTGATCAATCCGAGTTCTTTCTGGACTAGCTCTCAGGAGCGTGTTTTCCTGATCTCATGGTACCGACGTAGCTCCCCTGCATGTTAAACATAAAAATATGTTGTAAATGACATTCCGGATATGAAGTGGGGAGCATGTCCCATATTTGAATAATCAATTAGGGGCAGGCCCCTGCATTATGAAATGCATATAAACTTTTTGTGTCTTGCTCTTGCTAGGCCATGCAAATTCCTCAGGTAGTGTCCTGTTACGTTTAAGCACTTGAATCTCTGGCGTATGGTTCAGAGGTTCATGACGTGACCATGTGAGCCTGGCACTCGGTTCGTGACCATCCATGTGAGTAGACAAGCTTCACGGATTAAGGCGTGTTCTACCTGAGGAATTCGGCGACCGTTAAGAGAAGGCCTAGAGTACTATGTTTGCTCGCATGATGATTTTTTGTGTCTTCCCTTGCTAGGTCGGTTAATTTTCTGGGTAGTAGCCTGTTACGTTTAAGCACTTGAATCTCGCGTATGGTTCAGAGGTCCATTGACGTGACCACCCGTATGGTTCAGAGGTTCTTTGACGTGACCATCCGTATGGTTCAGAGGTTCATTGACGTGACCATCCATTCGAGAAAACAAGCTTCACGAATTAAGGCTTACTATCCGAGAAAATTAACAGCCATTAAGGGAAGATAATATGGCCACAGAGGTATATGAATAATATCCGGAATATATAAAAAATGAGACGTGACTTAGCTTGGTTCATGGCAGAGTTGTCGACGTAGCCTTGGCGGTCGTCGATGAAGCTGACTAGTCGGAGTTGATTCCGACTAGTTGTTGATCACATGGAAACCCGCCCTCGGCTAGTTTTCTAGTTGATACGGGGAGTCGAAGCAGTGGCCGACGAGTCGATGCGGCCGGATGTCGATGTATGTGAGTAGTCGGATGTGGTGCAGCGACGGTTTGACGCAGGCATACTGCTCGCCTCCGGTTTGATGCAGTTGAACAACGTGTTCTGTCTTGTGTATGCATGTAAGTCCTTCTCTGATTATTGGCATGTACGATCAAGCCTTGACGTGAGCCGTATATTCTGTGGCATACGACAATGAAACACCTTTTCGAATCCGATTGCTGTGCTGGAATAGACAACGTTAGCTTGTAGGGCCCTGGAGGTTGATCCTGCGTCGGGGCTCCTTAGTACGTGATCGACGTGAACTCGATTGGAAACTCCGGGGCCGTAGTCTGTAGCTGAAGCGCCCGATGAAGCAGTGTTCCAGGCTGGTGAGGAAGGTCCTTAGGGGCACGATCTAGAAAACGAGGCAGCTGCGGCCCACGTAGTGCTGCAGGGTGGCGGTCCCGGTTGGTGCAGTGCCCGCCCTCTCGGAGGATGATGTTGGAGGAAGCGCTTGACGGCGTTGCCTGCGCTTCATTGTGCCTAGAGAAGAGGACGGACGGCTTGCACTGTTGTCATCTCTGAGCGAATTGTGCCGAACGGATCGGATCCGAGTAGATGGATCTGCAGCCGGCCGTGTTGATCTCAAATTGATCTTGACGTAGTCGACGAGTTGACTATGTATGACCCGATGGGGATCGGCATGGTAAGGCCGAGCTTCCGCGGAATGACGCAGAAGATGCATGCTGATCCCGCCGGGAACAAGGTGACGACGAGGTCTGCAGCGAGTTGTCGACGAGGGCCGACGAGTACCGCGACAAACGTTGATGTTGAGGTCCATCGACTTGGCCAATTTGCTTTTTGTTTCGGGTGTTAGCTTTTAGCTACCCTCATCGGCGAGC
The DNA here is from genome assembly GCF_019320115.1 of Miscanthus floridulus. NCBI lineage: Eukaryota > Viridiplantae > Streptophyta > Magnoliopsida > Poales > Poaceae > Miscanthus > Miscanthus floridulus. Next base: position 64,110,260 of record NC_089587.1, on the reverse strand, counting down.
TCAAGTTTCTTTTCAGCTATTTTGCTTTCGGCCGGGATGCTCAGGCATGTTTTCAGCCATTTTGCTTTTTTTTTCGGGTGTTAGCTTTTAGCTACCCTCATCGGCGAGCTCAAGCGTCTTTTCAGCTATTTTGCTCTCGGCCGGGATGCTCAGGCATGTTTTCAGCCATTTTGCTTTTTTGGGTGTTAGCTTTTAGCTACCCTCATCGGCGAGCTCAAGCGTCTTTTCAGCTATTTTGCTCTCGGCCGGGATGCTCAGGCATGTTTTCAGCCATTTTGCTTTTTGTTTCGGGTGTTAGCTTTTAGCTACCCTCATCGGCGGGCTCAAGCATCTTTTCTGCTATTTTGCTCTCGGCCGGAATGCTCAGGCATGTTTTCAGCCATTTTGCTTTTTGTTTCGGGTGTTAGCTTTTAGCTACCCTCATCGGCGGGCTCAAGCATCTTTTCTGCTATTTTGCTCTCGGTCGGAATGCTCAGGCATATTTTCAGCCATTTTGCTTTTTGTTTCGGGTGTTAGCTTTTAGCTACCCTCATCGGCGGGCTCAAGCATCTTTTCTGCTATTTTGCTCTCGGCCGGAATGCTCAGGCATGTTTTCAGCCATTTTGCTTTTTATTTCGGGTGTTAGCTTTTAGCTACCCTCATCGGCGGGCTCAAGCATCTTTTCAGCTATTTTGCTCTCGGCCGGGATGCTCAGGCATGTTTTCAGCCATTTTGCTTTTTGTTTTGGGTGTTAGCTTTTAGCTACCCTCATCGGCGGGCTCAAGCATCTTTTCTGCTATTTTGCTCTCGGCCGGAATGCTCAGGCATGTTTTCAGCCATTTTGCTTTTTGTTTCGGGTGTTAGCTTTTAGCTACCCTCATCGGCGGGCTCAAGCATCTTTTCTGCTATTTTGCTCTCGGCCGGAATGCTCAGGCATATTTTCAGCCATTTTGCTTTTTGTTTTGGGTGTTAGCTTTTAGCTACCCTCATCGGCGGGCTCAAGCATCTTTTCTGCTATTTTGCTCTCGGCCGGAATGCTCAGGCATGTTTTCAGCCATTTTGCTTTTTATTTCGGGTGTTAGCTTTTAGCTACCCTCATCGGCGGGCTCAAGCATCTTTTCAGCTATTTTGCTCTCGGCCAGGATGCTCAGGCATGTTTTCAGCCATTTTGCTTTTTGTTTCGGGTGTTAGCTTTTAGCTACCCTCATGGGTCGACAACTTGCTTGATGTAGTCGAACAGCATGATGAAGTCGTCGGACAGCTCGTCCGGGTTGTTTGCTGATGAGTTTAACCAGACGAGTGACTGTCATGTCGAGTACTCGAAACAACTCGGAACGTGTTGCCGGGTTCCCAGAATTTGGTTGCTTGCCCGTGACTTGTCGGCCTGCTGTAGGTGGTCTTCTCTTTATTGACCGTATAGCTTGTATTTCTTGACCTTCTCTCGTATGAGCACGTCGTATGTATAAATCAATGCACAAACACCTTTGGCTTTGCTTGCTTGCTTCCTTTGTTAGCTTCTTGCATGTCCGTGATGTATTCGTATACGAAGTTGTAGCAGTACAATTTGTTTCTGGATCAGAGTCATCGGACGGATCGCTCGCTTCAGGCTTGGACTACTTCCGCGCTTGATGTAGTCGAGTTCTTTTGGTACGACGTCGTAACCTGATATTCCTCTGTTCTGCACTGATTCGGTACTTGTCTTGGATAGAATTGGCTCTGGACTTGTACGAACTTCTGTTGCTTGTTCGAGTAGGAGTAGGACTTGTTTCTGGGTTGGACTTGAAACGGTAGAGGGATGAGTTGCCTCGAAGCCGCTAGCAAGTCATGTGTGGCTACTGCATACGGGGAGATTTGTCCTCTGTTTGGAAATTGATTTGCTGTCTGCTGTTGACATGTCCTTGTTTGATTGTGCGCAGAGTCAGTCGGAGTTGGCACCTGGACTCTAGCAGTTGGCTGATTGTAAATTGAAGCTCAATATATCTTGGTCTTGCTTGCTTCTTCAGTTTGGGCACCACATGAGCTTGCTTTCTTGTTAGCTTGCTTGCTATAAGCTTGTTGGCTGTAGGCGCACGAGTACACATGCACACTAGCTCCAGTACACGCACCAAGTCCCACGAGTATATGTGCACAGTACAAATACGTAGCTTGAATGTCTTGAACTGTCCTCTGGTATATATCCTTGATTGACCCGATTGTTGTAGGGGCGTAATCTGATTCGACGTGAAGGAGTTGGAGCCGACACTTGGAACTCTGGATGTGGCACTCGAGTTGTTTGGAGAGCTTGAGTTGTTGCGGACATGAGCTTTATATGTGCACGTCGTGTGGATGTTAACAGGCACGTGTTGCTTTCTTGTGTGTCTTGATGGTACGTGCATGCCCTGCTGCAATGTTGGAATCGCGTAGAACGTGTAAAATTTCTAATCCTTGGAAGTGTTTTTCAAGTTTCCGTATTTCGGCACAATAAGCACCCATGTTTTCTTTGGTGCAGTCCCAATCTTTGTTGACTTGGTTGATGACCACTGCTGAGTCGCCGTATACGAGTAATCTTTTTATTCCGAGGGTAATCGCGACTCGTAGCCCGTGGATGAGGGCTTCATATTCTGCTTCGTTATTTGTAGCTTGCCATAATATCTGAAGGACGTACTTGAGTTGTTTTCCTTCTGGAGAAATGAGGAGAACGCCCGCTCTGGCCCCGCCTAGTTTGAGTGATCCATCAAAGTACATCTTCCAATGGTCGAGGATTGTATCTGATAAGGGCTGTTGAATCTCTGTCCATTCGGCTACAAAATCGGCGAGGGCTTGAGATTTGATTGCTTTCCGTGGGGTGAAATTGATGTCCAGAGCTCCAATTTCAACTGCCCACTTGGATATGCGCCCTGTGGCGTCTTTGTTGTGTAGGATGTCTCCGAGTGGAAAATCTGTCACTACAGTAATCTTGTGGCTTTCGAAATAATGGCGAAGCTTCCGAGAGGTAATGAGTAAAGCGTAGAGTAGTTTTTGTACATGTGGGTACCGGATTTTGGATTCTGACAGTACTTCGCTGATGTAGTATACTGGACGTTGTACTTTATACGCACGCCCTTGTTCTTCTCTTTCTATGACTATTGCTGTGCTGATTACTGTGGGAGTTGCCGCGATATATAGCATCATATCTTCATCTTTCTTTGGAGGTGTCAGGATAGGCGATGAAGTGAGGTATTCTTTAAGTTTTTTGAAAGCTTCGTCGGCTTCTATTGTCCACTCGAACTTGTCTGTCTTCTTTAGTAGTTTAAAGAAAGGCAACCCCTTTTCGCCGAGTCTTGATATGAAACGGTTGAGGGCCGCCATGCATCCTGTTAGTTTCTGCACATCTTTGACACTTCTAGGTGGGCCCATTTCTGTTATGGCTCGAATTTGCTTGGTGCTAGCTTCAATCCCGCGCTGACTGACCAAAAATCCGAGTAGTTGCCCTGAGGGAACTCCAAATACACATTTATTTGGATTCAATTTCCATCTCCATTTCTTCAAATTTTCGAACGTTTGCTGTAAATCTTCAATTAGGGTGTCTGGGTCTTTTGTTTTCACCACCACGTCGTCCACGTATGCTTCCACATTTTTACCGATTTGATTCCCAAGGCAAGTCTGGATAGCTCTTTGGTACGTGGCGCCAGCGTTTTTTAGTCCAAACGACATGGTCTTGTAGCAGTAGGCACCAAACGGGGTGATGAAAGATGTTTTGCTCTGGTCTTCTTCTTTTAGTGCGATCTGGTGATACCCTGAATAGCAATCGAGAAAAGATAATAACGCAGATCCTGCTGTCGAGTCAACTATCTGGTCAATGCGTGGTAGTCCGAACGGATCTTTTGGGCAATGTTTGTTGAGATCTGTGTAATCGACGCACATGCGCCACTCGTCCGTGTTTTTCTTCTGTACAAGGACCGGGTTTGCTAGCCAGTCTGGATGTAGGATCTCCTTGATGAATCCGGCTGCCATCAGTTTTGTTATTTCCTTTTTAATTGCTGCCTTCTTGTCGGGTGAGAATCGTCGTAGCCGTTGTTTTACAGGTTTGGAGCTTTTGTTAACATCAATTCTGTGCTCAGCCAACTCTCTTGGGACTCCTGGCATGTCGGCTGGCTTCCAAGCGAAGATATCTTTGTTGTCCCGAAGAAAGTTGGTGAGCGCGAGTTCCTATTTTCCCGAGAGGTGAGCACTGATAGTTGCTGTCTTGGAGGTGTCGCCCGTGCCTAAGTCGATTTGCTTTACATCGGCTTCCTTTGGTGGTGCGATGATACTGGGTTTTTTAGCTGGTATTTCTAATTCTTCTTGGCTTGTTTCTGCCGCGATTGTGGCTATTTCTTTTCTCCCATTGTCAGCTTGTGCTTTGGCTGCAATTTGGATCGCCTGAACGTCGCAGTCAAAAGCGCGTTTTAAATCACTTCGAAGAGAAAGGATACCGTGGGGTCCTGGCATCTTAAGCAGTAAGTACGGATAATGTGGTATTGCCATGAATTTGGCCAGTGCTGGACGTCCCAGGATTGCATGATATGATGAATCGAAGTCGGCGACTTCGAATTTGATAAACTCTGTTCGGTAGTTTGAAGGAGTTCCAAAGGTAACAGGTAAAGTAATTTGTCCGAGTGGCATGGCTGCTTTGCCGGGTACTATTCCGTAAAAAGGTGTGCTTGTTGGTGTAATCATCCTGGCGAGTTGTAGTCCCATTTTTCTTAGAGTTTCTGAAAAGATGATGTTAAGCCCAGCTCCTCCATCGATTAGTACCTTGGTGACGGTCATGCCAGCTATAGTCGGATCCAGAACCAATGGATAATGACCTGCGTTTCCCATGCTAGTCCATTGGTCTTCCCTGGTGAATTGGATAGGATACTGTGACCAATTGAGGTATCTTGGTGTAGCCGGTTCTGCCGTCATAATGGTCCGCAGTGCTAGTTTTTCTTGATGTTTGCTTCTGCAATCCGGAGCCCCTGAGAAAATCACTGCTACCGTTCCTCTAGGTTTTTGGAATCCTTTGTCCTCGTGGTCGTCTTCTTCTCTTTTCTGATTGTCATCTTTGGTGTCTTCCTTTCTATCTTTTCTTGTGTATCGATCTTTGAAAGCATAGCAATTTCCGATGGTGTGCCTCCCGCTAGGGTGCAATGGGCAACGTATGTTTTCAATGTCATCATATCTTCTGGGTTTGGTAAACTTCTTTGATTTGTCGGCCATTGCCACAGTATTGTCTGGTCTACGTTTTCTTTCTTGATGTCTGCTATTTCGATGATTTTGCTTGTCCGAGTTGTCCTGGTTGTTTCTGTCCGGGAACCTTTCTCGTGTTTTTTCTTCTGCGGTAATCATTTTTTCCACTGTTCGTCTGAATTCTTCATTGTTTCTCGGATTTTCTTTGCAGAAGTCTTGGAATTGCCACCTAGCCATGATTCCGTGAGAGAAAGCTTCAATTACTTCTCGTTCGGTTATGTCATGCACTTGAGCTCGTAGTTCGCCGAATCGTCGGTAGTAATTTCTGAGACTTTCACCTCCCTTCTGCCTGAGTCCTTTTAATTCTGCATGGGTGATTGGATGTGTAATGATTCCTGCAAAATTCTCACAAAAAGCTTTTTGCAAATCCTCCCAATTTCTGATAGATCCTGGGTTCAGTTTGTCGAACCATTGGAGAGGCATGGCTTCCAGTGCCATGGGAAAGAATAGGGTTTTGATATCGTCATCTCCTCCGGCTAGTTCAATTGATTGTGAATATATTCTGAGCCATTGCCTTGGTTCAGTTTTGCCATCATACTTGGAGTGGTTAGATGGTTTGAATTTGTGAGGTAATCGTACCAATGCAAGCCTGTTCGCGAAACAGGGGAATCTGTCGTGTGTCTTAGTTTCTTTGAATTCGGATTCGGCACCTTCTTCTGGCCAGCTGTCGATCTGACGGGAATGATCTTGCGAGATTGTCTGGGTAGGTACCTTACTCCTAGTCTTCCTTGGTTGCTCAAATCGGTGGCCCTGATTATGTTCCTTCCTACTTCCTTCGTCATGGCTTCCACTCGGCCCAAGTCTTTCGAAAGCGGATTTCCTTTGATTTTGATCTTCTTGCCTGTGGGTCATTGATCTTGCGGGTAGTCTTGATCGAGCTCTCTCTTCATGTGTTTTCGGGATCGTCGATCGGAGCAAGTCCTGGAGCTGTTCATACTTCTCGCTGGGGTGTGAAGTTTTTTCGAGTTCTTCTAATGCTTCTCGAATCTTATCGTAAGGTGTATTCGCTGTGCGTCTCCCCTCGACTTCTCGTTGCGATTTTCTTTTGTCGTACTCAGCCAATTCTGACTCGTATCTTATCCAAGCTTCCCTGCGCTGTCTAGCACGGTGTTGGCGCCCCTGCTTTAACCTGTTTTTTCTTTCTCTAGCTTGTTTCTGACTATCTGTTTCTCCGTCGTAGCCTTGGGCAAAAGGTGATATGTTGGATTCTGATTCATCTGATGATCTGACATCGGGTGCTTCTGGGGGATTTAATGGTGAACGCGGTCGTCGAACCATGAGTACTTCTCGCGCATGAGTCGTTCTGTTATTGGCGTTAGTTTTTATGCTGTCGGAGTTGCTAATAACTTTAGCGGGTGCCTCGGTGTCGTAAATCGAGTCTCCTTCTTGGTAGGGTAGAATTGCTGTCGTCGTCGTGCCGACTAGTTGGGTACTGCTGTCTTCAGGAATAGAACCCGACCAGTGGATGATGCAGTCTTGGGATGTTATTGTTAGTACGAGGCCTTCCTGAGCTCCTGTCAGTGGTATCCCGCATCTTGGATTGAAAGATCTTTCGAACTGTCCTTGATAGGATTTTGCCATGTTGTCGAGCCCAAATGGAAAAGAACTCGACTTCTTGGAAGAACTCTGAGGGTAATCCGAGTTGTTTTGGGATGTGCTCTGGAATCTTGCCGAAAAAGAACTCGGTTTCTTGAAAGCACTCGGATAAAACTTCGCCTTGATGTTTGAATTCGAGTCGGATACGAGTGGCCGTGAAATCTGATTTGAATCGGATACTGTGATCTGTGCGAATCTTCTGGTGAGCTGATCCGTTGTTTTTGATGAAACATGAAATTCTTTATGATGATCTGGATCTCTGAGGAGATGGCCCTGAAGGTTGCCGTTGTTGTCTGCCTCGCAGATCCATGAGCCGAAGATGAAAGTTGATCCCGTCGGGAAGATTATGTTATCGAGGTCCATCAAGTTCTCGGATGCAAAGTCGCCGAAGGCCCCTACCTGGCGCGCCAGCTGTCGATGTTTTACCACCGGCAACCCGTCACGGGAGTACCCGGGACGGTGATTTGTTCGGAGGGGTATCGGCGTTTGCAGGAACTCGATGGTAAACGCAGGGAGACAACGATTTATACTGGTTCGGCACGCCGGAAAATCACGGCGCCCTACGTCCAGTCTGGGGTGGATAGTATATTGCGCCCTGCGCTATATATTGTGTTGCGAGGTATGTTGCGGTTATGTGTGTAGCTGCCGATCTAGGGACCTCTGCCCTCCTTTATATAGTCTAGGAGAGGCAGGAGTCCTAGTCGGTTACAAAGTAGAGATCCTAGTAGGATTATGTGTAACTAGTTCTAGTAGGATTACATGTAGGGAATCCTAGTTGAACTAGGTCTTCTTCTCTCTTCTCCGTGGGAAACCCCATGGGTCTCGTATCGACAGGACCTTTCAATCAAAGTGACTCTAGATCAATCTAATATTTGTCACTTTTCTGGTAGATTTTGTACTCTTCAAAGAAAAATGCATATCTCCCAACGTACAAATCCAAATACCACGAAATTTTGTGGAGGTGTGTACTACTAAGTTATCTAGCAGCTGTAAAAATTTGAGATTCATTTGACTTCTAGATTGCTACCAGATTGCAATTCTTCCACCACTGCTACATGCTGAAAACTGCTGCACTATAGCTGACAAGAACCACTCTAAGACCAAAGCTTTTATTATCCAATTTTCATGAAATTTCTACAGCATCTCAAACCATAAGTCTAGAGCATGTACACCAATTTTTATGCCAATCCAATAAGTTTTGATTACTCAAACATGGCTAAGATCATAGCTAACTCAGATTTTCAATATAGGACAGATTTCAATCACTTGAGCTATACTTCATCAAATATGAATCAAACTTGAAACTAACTTGTTTGAATACTTACATAAGACATATATCTATTCAATCCACTTACTAAATGTTATCTTATGAACTTATTCAACATAAATCAATCCAAACTTGATTACTAAGCAATTATCCATTCAATCATCTTATAGCAAGCAACATTGCATATTTATCCAATTCAATCAACTCATATGCACCCAAATGAAAAGATCAACAAGAGATATACCTTGGTTAGCTCATGATCATTCAACAAGCAAGCTTCAACTCAATTATTTGCAAACAATCAAATATATCCAATGAATCACCAACAACTTAAATTATAGCACTTGTATGATGTAGCACATTTGGACTTCACTCAAATATCATGGCATTGGGTTTGGATATGCACTAAGGCTTCATATCTTAACTCAACATATGATGATCAATATGAAATCAATTGAATCAAGTCTCCAATGCCGATGGTACCTACAATCAATCATCCACTTTTTGATGGTACCCAAATAATTTTGGGTCCTCTCAAGTTAGGTGCAACATACTTAGGCATAGCCTTAGTATGAATAGTGAGATGTTTTGCAATAGCAACCATATAGGTACCATTACCATCCTTCCTAAGCATAGAATCATCATCAATTGAAATAGGCTTAGGGGTGTTACCTAGGGGACATGAATGTGACATGTGTCCCCTTTCCCGGCATGAGTAGCACTTTCTCTTTGATTGAGCCTTCTCTTCCTTGCTCATGTTGTGCTTCTCATTGCCTTGCTTCTCCTTGTTTGCTTGAGCCTTCTTCTCAAGCTTTCTTGGACAACCCGAAGCTAGGTGGCCCAATGTGTCACAACTATAGCACCTCATGTGAGCAATCTTCTTCATTTTCTCTTCTTTGTTCTTGCTAACTTGCTTTGCATCTTGATTCATCCTTGGACACATTGCTCTTTCTCTTGCTTTTCCACCCCTTCTAGTTTTCTTCTTCTTTATCATCAAATCACCACCATCTTCATGGTTGATCTTGACTTGCTCTTGGGGTGTCTTTTTTTGCTCAACTTGTGGCTTTGGTTGAGGCTCTTCTAGTTGCTTCACCAATTGCTTGGTTGGGCACATTGAGGTAAGATGACCCCAAGTGCGGCACTTGAAGCACTTCACATGCTTGAGCCTCTCTTCTTCTTTTATCTTCTTGAGCTTCTCAATGTTAGGGCAACCATTTGCAAGGTGTCCCGCTTCATGACACCGGTAGCACATGGTATGAGAGAGTTTTCTTTGTTGTAGCTTCTTCATCTTTCTTTCTCTCTTTCTTTCGTCCTTTGTCATCTTCTTTTTGAAGCCAAGGCCACACTTGTCACCATAGTTTCTTTGAGTCTTCAACATGTGCTCAAAGGTGACTTTTGAGTTGTAGCACCTCTCTAACTTGTTGCTCAAATTTTTCACTTCATTTTTTATCTCATTGTTCTCCTTCACAAGGTTAGACTCACAAGACATAGAAGTAGAACAAACATCTATATGTGAAGAGCATGGCATATCTAATAAATCATCACAAGAGGTGGATACATGCTTCTTGCCTACATCACAAGGGTTAGCAACAATATGTGACTGATCAATTGACCCATGTGATGAGCTCTCACTAGTTTTAGTTTTTCCATTAGAAATCTCCATAGTGAGAAAAGCATGGTCTTGTACCAAGTTATCATGAGCAACACTAAGTTCCTCATGAGCCAATTTGAGCTCCTCATGTGAACAAGTAGTAACATAAAGTAGATGCTTTTGTTGTTCACATGTGTTCTTTAGAAAAGAGTTTTTATTTTTCAATTTCTTGGTTTTAGCCATCTCTTTTTCTAAAGCTCTGATCATGCAACCATATCTATCTAGAAGCTCTTCATATGAATCAATATCAATCACATTTACATTAGATACCTTAGTGTCACCTTGTGACATGAAGTAATGTGATGTAGGTAGAGAGCTTGAAGAAACATCACTCTCATACCCCGAGCATGATCCATCATTATCACATCAAGTGTGCATGGAGTAGCATCATCATTGGCATCACTTGTGGCATCATCATCAATCTTGTCAAGTGATCTTGTGATATGATCATTATCATCATCACTTGACCATAAGGAGGAGCAATCTTCCACAATCACCGAATTGTGGTCATGCTCAACACACTCATGCGCCTCCATCTTGGGCTCATCATCATCAGAGACCATGCCATATTTCTCATTGAGATAACTCCAAATCTCATGGACGGTCTTCATGTCAATGATCTCTCCAAATATGCAATCATGCAAAGATCTATACATGAAGTTAGTAGCTTGGATGTCGAGATCTAGGCATTTCTCTTGTGCTTGAGTTAGATTATCTTCATCCAACACATGAGAAAAGCCTACATCTACCATCCACCACATTTGAGGGCAAATAAACTTAAAATTGCATATCATCCAATTTTTCCATCGTGTAAAGTGTGTGCCATCAAAAATGTGTGGACAATCAACATCTAGCCCATAAGCCGCCATCCTCTCGGGTCAGTGAAGACCACAAATGAGAGACCTAGCTCTGATACCACTTGAAAGGTCGAGATGGCGACTAGAGGGGGGGTGAATAGTCATTTCAAAAACTTAATCACGTTGACTAACTGAAACAAATACGGAATTAAAACTATCGGTCTAGCCAAGACTATACCCCTCTATCTATGTTCTCTAGCACCTTGCAAAGATCCTAATTAAGCAACAAAGGTGTCGGGCTAGCTAGAGCTCACCTAACTAATTCTAGGAGCAAGGTCATACAAACCTATGCCACTAGTACTTCAAGTAATGAGGAAGCTCCTACACATGCTAGTAAGCAAAAGCACAAAGCCAACTAAGCTCACTAGCAATGCTCAATAACAAGGGAACCAATGCCAAATTAGAGAGCGCAAATACTTAGCTACATAAACTAAGCAATGTGACTAACAAGGTTACACAAACCAAATTAGCCACGCAAGGGAGCTACTTCTATGCTACACAAGCAAGAAGGTAACTAGTGAGCTACACAAGCTAACTAATTACAAGAGCAACTACACAAGCACAATGTATATAAAAGTAATCACAAGCTGGTGTAAAGGGATTGCAAACCAACGAGAAGAACAAGGTTGATATAGTGATTTTCTCTACGTCCCTGTTGTGAAGACCGCTCACTTGGTGGTTCCGTGGCTAATTGGCATCACCCACCAAGCCCGCACGTCGGGCACCGCAAGAACCTACCCCGAAAGTGAGGGTAGCTCAATGATACGCTCAACTAGAGTTGCTCTTCGCGGCTCCCACGGGGCGAGCACAATGCCCCTCACAAAGCTCTTTTCTAGAGCACCGCACAAGCTTCTTGCGGGCTTCGATGGAGACCACCACCAAGCCGTCTAGGAGGTGGCAACCTCCAAGAGTAACAAGCACCACCGGCTTGCAACTCGATCACCTAGTGCCTCTCGATACAATCTCACAATGCAACGCACTAGAATCACACTCACTCGCAATCGATTCGCACTCTTGCAAGCACAAGTGAGTTAGAGGGCATCCAAGCACTCCTACACAAGCCACATAGGCGTGAGGGTGCTCAGCAACCAGCCCAAGGCCAGCCACACACTCCTTTTATAGCCCCAAGGGCTAAAATAACCATTACCCCTTCACTAGGCAAAGCGCGTACTGATAGGACGCACAGGTCATAACGATAGGACGCTGGACCCCAGCGTCCGGTCACTTACAGAGAGGTTCTAGAGACGTTTTTAGCGACCGGACTCTCCCAGCGTCCGGTCGCTTCTGGACATGCTAAAAACACTAACCGGACACTATGACCGGACTCGCAGGTGCTGACCGGACATAGACCTTGAGTGTCCGGTCGTTTTTTGCACCAGCATCCGGTCACAGACCTTTCAGCGCTAAAACGGCTATAACTCTTAGCTCCGAACTCCGATTTCGATGATCTTGGACATTTTGGAAAGCTTACTCAGAAGGATACACATCCCACATGCATACTTGATCCAAATCACAATGGATCAAAACAGTATTCCAATCCAAGGACCATCCTATAGTTCGGAGTACACCGAAAAAACATTTTTCTCTTCTCTAAGTTGATTCACGACAACTCTAACTTCTTCTCCGTTGCAAATGTGCCAACACCACCAAGTGTGCTCCACCATGTGTATGTGTGTTAGCTTTTCACAAACATTTTCCAAAGGATTAGTCACTCAACTTGCCACGCCACTCGATCCTAGCAATGATGCAAAGTTGGATCACTCGAGTGGCATTAGATGACCGATATGCAAACAAGTTTGCCCCTCTTGATAGTACGGCCATCTATCCTAAACCCGGTCATCAACTTCTCTACACGCTTATGACTGGTGCCCTAGGTTATACCTTTGCCTTGCGTATTCCATTCCATCTCCTCCAATGTCGATGCAACATATGGACCAACATGATCAACAATGATATGATCCACTTCATATCATCATGTGATCATATTGGTTCATCGATCTTGACTTCACTTGCTTTTCACCGTTGCCTTCATCCATCGGTGCCAAGTCTTGCTCAAGCTTCTCCGCCACGTGGTCCATCGCTCTAAAGCCTCCGACTTGCCCATCACGCTTGCAACCGGTCCATCAAGCCAAGCCTTGTCTTGATCTTATCCACCTTGATCACATGACTCAATGTCATGTCTTATGTGCAATAAGCTCCTTCATAATCACATGTGTGAGCTTTGCAACATCTCCGAGCCATTTCCACCTCCATGGCATATGTTGCTCACACATATGTACCTGTGGACTAATCACCTATGTATCTCTCATAAACACAATTAGTCCACCTAGGTTGTCACTCAATTACCAAAACCATACAAAGACCTTTCACATCCCCTGCGACTCCAACCGGGGGTGGCACAGGGAGTGGTTTTATATCAGGAACCCGGTGGACGCGCCGTTCCCGGTGTTCACCGGTGGTAGGCCGAAGAGGCGGATAGTTGGTCATGGGGAACTTCCTGTCGGTATAAGAAGAAGGTGGAGATCATCGAGGAGGAGCTCTAGAAGCTCATGCGGCGTGGCCTTGATGGGGTGCGGGTGTTCCACACCCTCTACCACCGCCGAGTCGCTCCATTAGCGGAGAGGGCGCGGCCGATGTGGAGGTACGGCGGCCTATCGAACCCCGATCGTGTGTCGCCGGAGGAGCTACCAGATGACGAGATCTGGAGTTGCCTTGACCGGGTGCTGCAGCTAAAGCCCAAAGAGAAGGTTGATGAAAAGCCCGGACCTCTCAACTCCTCGGTGGTGTCCAAACTGGTATGCTCCTCTCTCTTTACTTCGTGTTCTTTTCCCCTTTGCTTTCCTGCTTTTTTATTTTGAGTCGCCTGTTTCATAGGGACTTGACGCTTACAAGTCCCGGTCGCACCTTCTGAAGGGGCTGGAGGGTGCGGCTCGGCAGGCTAATCAGAAGGAGGTGGCGGATGCCAAGAAGAAGAAGAAAACCAAGGTGGCTCGGCGGAAGTATAAGAAGGAGAAGGAGATCACCCAGCGCATGAAGGCCAGGGAAAATTAGAGCGACGTCGAGTCAGATCTCGAGTCGAAGGATCCCATAGAGGTGGATGACATGGTTTTCTCCGAGGAGGAGGAAAGCCGGGAGGTCGTTTTGACCTCGGTGGAGCGTCGTGACCCTATGGCGATGTTTGCTGGCAATGAGCAGGAGGCGGAGAGGCGCGCCATGGTTCTCATGTCGAGGAAGCATGCGGCGAGAGCAGCCGCCGCCGACGAACGGGAGGCAAAGCGGACCCGGTCACCGCGCCCCTCGGTGGCGTCGCCGGTCTCGTCGGCACGGCCGAGTAAGCCAGGCAGTTAGAGGAGTGGGCTTGCACCCGTGTGTCGTCGGGACCGGTGCCAGCGCGCGGCTCATAGCGGGAAGATGCCTCACCTGCTGCTTCGGTCGGCGCATCCTGAGCTAAAGGTTGTGGTGACCCGCAGGCCGGGTAGGAGTTGGTCGGGATGACTCCACCCCCGGCTGAAGTGAGGGGGCACGGGTCACAGCCTGGGAGCGGTCCTTGCCCTACGGGCCCATCGACGTCGGGTCTTGGTTTCAGAGTCATGTCGCTTACCTCCTGGTATGTTTTTCTTTGTTTCTTTTCGATCCGCTGTTGAGTCTTTTGGGAGTATGACTGACCTGTACTTTTTTTCAGCGGCTGGACAATGACGGGGTTGAGCATCTCCCCAACTCCCTTGCAGGAGGTTTGGGGGCCCACCCTACAGCGTGCTGTAGCGAGCGGCGAGGGGAATAGGGTTGTGGCGGTGAGTCCTTCCCTTTCGGGGGTGGTGCTCCCTGGGCCGGTTGCTAGTACGGCAGTAGCGGCGGTGATGGTGCTGGCGGCGATCCCGGTGGTGACGGTGGGGGCTTCACCGGAGGTGTCCCTTGCGGCCCCTCCTCTATCGGCTGCGGTGGAAAAGGAGAGGGAGACCAAGCTCCCTGCCTTGCTGAGCGAAGGGCTGCATAGCTCACCCTCGCGGTCGGAGCTGAAGGCATCGGAGGGAGATGCGGCCAGGACAGAGTCAGAACGCCCATCGGTGGCCTGTGAAACCAAGCTGGTGGAGATCCCTTCCGATGATGAAGCGGATGATGTGGTGGAGCTACCGGCACCGTCGTGAGAACTAGCGGTGGTACGATTAGAGGCTGGGTCCTCCAGTAGGCTAGATGAGGGTGACCTAGAGTGGCTCTACCCTGAGGACCCATCAAAGGTTCAGTTCATCCTTCGGGATTCCTAGGAGTGTCAGCTCTAGGACATCCTTGGGGGAAAGGACTTGCCATGGAGTTTGATCTCGCCAAGCTATTGGTGAAGCTTGAGGACGCCCAGGAGCGAGTTAAGTCCACCCAGTAGTTGTTCAAGGTTGACCTATAGCTCGCCGTGAAGGTGAGTTTGCCGTGTTTGTCCTTGACCTCTGAGTCTCTTGTTGGTTTCCTTAGCATGCTTGCTTCTTGTTTTCGTAGGGTCTATAGGAGATGTCATCCCACAAGTCTTGTTTCCTCCAGATGGAGCATGCCTGGATGGCCAAGCTTGAGCGTCAGCTGAAGTCCACCCACCGTGAGTCCTAGGACCAAGCAGCCGAGGTGACTGCAGTGTGGGTAGAGGAGCAGCGTGCGGTGGAGCAGGCGACCACCGCCGAGCGGGGGCTTAAGGTGGCAATGGCCCACCAGGTGGAGACTAAGGCGGGGCTATGAAAATCCCTAGCAAACACCGAGGCAACGCTCCAAAAATCCCTGAAAACCCTTGAGTCAGAGCGGAACGCCCTAGAGTCAGAGCGGAATGCCCTGGAGTCAGCGTGAAAGGCCCTAGAGTCAGAGCGAAAGGCCCGGTTGGAGACAGACCAGGAAGTGCTCGTGCTTCAAGGCCGGGTGATGGGGACAGATTAGGCGGAGGGACTCTTCGCCCTCGAGAACTTCTGCCTCGGTACGTACCTTTTCTGTTTTTCATCATGTTGGTTTCTTCCTTTAGCTTGTTTCTGAGCTTGTCGCCCTTCTTAATGGGAACGGGGATCTCGATCTTCTGTCAAGTAGTGATAACTATCGCTGTGGCGGAGAATGACACATCGATCCGGCTTTAGATCGAAAGATAGAACCCTACAATCTTAGCACCACAACTCCTCTGGTTATCAACCGAGACACGAATCCGGTTGACCTCGCCAAGAAGGCTAATCCCTGCCTACGCAATGAAGAACACAAGCAAGAACAAGAAAGAAAGCAACCAAATTGCAGATGGATGATTAATCTCACGAAGTTGGGGTCTCACAAACCGATGAACGGTGAAACTATTCTTAACAGATTAATCTAAGCAAAACCCAAACCCAAATGGAGGGGTGGTGGCTGTTTATGAAGACTCTAGGGTCATGCAAGACCCCTAGACATGCCCCCTAATAGGCTAAAAATGATACACGGTCCAATGAACCAAAAGACGGTGTCACATCACCCTGATAGATTCTGGATGCTGACTTGTTTCGACGATTCATATTGATTCTGAAGGGCTTTTGATGTGACACTACTTGGATTGGCTTCCTTATCAAATTAGATTTCCAACCATATGTGGATCGTCGAAAACGGAGTCCGAATGCGTCCTGGGTGACCAGTTTAAGGCAGACTGGTCCTGAAGGCCGAGGCAGACTCGAAATCATGTTGGGTAGGGCCTCCAGTTTCTGTTGAATGTCCTTGCTGGTCATCAACACCTCCACCTCTTCCTCTAAGTCCCTCATGACCCTCTCCAATGTTCCTAAGCAAGATAACATCATTAGGTAGTAGTCTATTCTCAAAAGTATGAAAAGGATCGCTTAAGAACGAGCTCACCTCTAAATTGAGTTGACGCATTCGAGCCCGGGTCATTGGACCTTGCATGACGGTTCGAGGATTAGCGGGTACATCAGAAGGAGTGATGTCCTCATCATCCTCCCCCTCTTGAAACTGAGTCATCCTTGACTCAAGCTCATCTTCTTCTCCCAAATAAGGCTTCAAATTTGCAATGTTAAAGGTGGGACTAACCCCGAACTCGGGTGGCAACTCAAGTTTGTAGGCATTATCATTTATTTTTCTCAATTATCTTATAAGGACCAGCCGCTCTTGGCATTAATTTAGACTTACGCAGCTCAGGAAATCTATCTTTTCTCAAATGTAACCAAACCAAATCACCTAGTTCAAGTTTAATTTCTTTTCTACCTTTACTACCAGCAATTCTATACTTTTCATTCATTCTTTCAATATTTGCTTTAGTTGTTTTGTGCAACTTACGAATGAAATCAGCACGCTCTCTAGCATCACTATGTGTTCTTTCTGTGGTTGGTAAAGGCAAAAGATCAATAGGAGCGCGAGGGTTAAAACCATACACTACCTGAAATGGACTTACCTTGGTGGTGGAATGTTCCGCCCTATTATATG
Organism: Miscanthus floridulus; assembly: GCF_019320115.1. NCBI lineage: Eukaryota > Viridiplantae > Streptophyta > Magnoliopsida > Poales > Poaceae > Miscanthus > Miscanthus floridulus. Next base: position 64,093,264 of record NC_089587.1, on the reverse strand, counting down.
CAAACTCCACATGCGGCAAACATTCTTCCCACATCTTCAAATTGCGCTTTAAAATTGCTCTCAACATGGTGGATAATGTTTGATTCACTACCTCAGTTTGGCCATCAGTTTGGGGATGACATGTTGTAGAAAACAGCAGCTTGGTCCCCAATTTATTCCACAAAGTGCGCCAAAAATGACTCAAGAATTTTGCATCGCGATCTAAAACAATAGTAGAAGGCATACCATGCAAGCGAACGATTTCTTGAAAGAAAAGGTCAGCAATATGAACAGCATCGTCGCTCTTATGACAAGGAATAAAATGTGCCATCTTAGAAAAATGATCAACCACCATAAAAATACTATCCCTCTTAGTCCTTGGCAAACCCAACATAAAATCCATAGATATATCAGCCCAAAGAGTAGAAGAAACAGGAAGAGGCATATACAAACCATGTGGGTTCAACCGTGACTTAGCTTTTTGATATGTGGTGCACCCAGCCACATACCGTTCTACATCTCGTCTCATCCTAGGCCAAAAGAAATATATGGACAGCACCTCCTCTGTCTTCTTGGCTCCAAAATGTCCTATCAATCCATCTCCATGTGCCTCCTACAACAACAAAAGACGAACGGAGCCAACTGGAATGCATAGGTGGTTAGCTCTAAACAAAAACCCATCATTGATCATAAACTTATTCAATGTATGTCCCTCTCTATAATTTAGCAATACGTCCGTAAAATCATGATCAAGCGCATATTGTTCTTTTACTGATTCAAGCCCAAAAATCCGACAATCAAGTTGGGACAGCAATGTATATCATCTAGACAAAGCATCAGCAATTACATTATCCTTCCCTTTCTTGTGTTTGATAATATAAGGAAAAGATTCAATAAATTCAACCCATTTAGCATGTCTACGATTCAGATTATGTTGAGAGCGAAGATACTTAAGTGATTCATGATCAGAATGAATAACAAATTCTTTAGGCCACAAATAATGACACCGCGTCTCTAAAGAACGGACAAGTGCATACAATTCCTTATCATACGTGGAATAATTCAGAACAGGACCATACAATTTTTCACTAAAGTAAGCAATGGGTTTACCATCTTGCATCAAAACACCCCCAATGCCAACTCCACTAGCATCACATTCTAGCTCAAAAGTCTTACCAAAGTTTAGAAGTTACAGCAATGGTGCTTGTGTGAGCTTGTCCTTCAAAGTGTCAAAGGACTCCTCATGTGCCTTTCCCCAATGGAACACCACCCCTTTCTTCATCAACTCATGCAACGGGGCAGCAATGGTGCTGAAATCTTTGACGAAGCAGTGGTAGAATCCTACAAGACCAAGAAAACTCCTCACCTGTGTGATGGTTTGGGGAACCGACCAGCTCTTTATGGCTTCAATTTTCATCTCGTCCACCTCAATTCCCTGTGGAGTTATAACATAGCCAAGAAAAGAAACTCGATCCGTGCAAAAGATGCACTTGTCAAGGTTACCAAATAAACGTGCATCACGTAATGCATTAAAAACAGCACGTAAGTGATCCATATGTTCAACAAAAGACTTGCTGTAAATCAATATATCATCAAAGTAAACTACCACAAAATCACCAATAAAAGCTCTTAAAACCTCATTCATTAAGCGCATGAAAGTGCTAGGTGCATTTGTCAAACCAAAAGGCATTACTAACCACTCATACAACCTAAATTTGGTTTTAAACGTGGTTTTCCATTCATCTCCAAGTTTCATTCTAATTTGGTGGTAGCCACTTTGCAAGTCAATCTTGGTGAAAATTATAGAACCACACAACTCATCAAGCATGTCGTCTAGCCTAGGAATAGGATGACGATACCAAATAGTAATATTATTGATGGCTCTACAATCAACACACATACGCCAAGTTCCATCTTTCTTAGGAACCAAAAGTATAGGAACGGCACAAGGACTAAGGCTTTCACGTACATACCCGCGGTCTAAAAGGTCTTGGACTTGCCGCTGAATTTCCTTAGTCTCCTCAGGATTGGTTCGATAGGCAGCATGGTTGGGCAGGGTTGCTTCCAGAATCAAGTCAATTTGATGCCCTATCCCTCTCATAGGTGGTAGCCCTGGGGGTATCTTAGCTGGAAAAATGTCCTCATACTCCTGCAAAAGGTTAGTGATAGTAGGAGGCAATGAGCTAACAATATCATCAAGCGAAAATATAGCTCGTTTGCATACCAAAGCATAGCAATTATCATCATCAGAAATTTCAGCAAAGTCACATTTTGTTGCAAGCATAACACCACCCTACAATTTAATCCCCTCAGCCTTAGAAATAGATGTAGACTTATCCTTTTTAGGTGGGAGAATAGAATTAGCAACTTGCTGATTTTCAGATTGAACATCATTCAAACTAGCAGCGCGTTCTCTATTAGCTTGTACAATTTGAGCAGGGGTCAAAGGTACCAAAGTAATTTTCTTTCCTTTATGCACAAAGGTGTATTTATTACTTCTACCATGGTGTGTAGCATCATTATCATGTTCCCAAGGATGACCCAATAAGAGTGAACATGCTTGTGTAGGTACCACATCACAATCAACAGAATCAACATAAGAACCAATGGAAAATGAAACTCTACAAGTTTGTGTTACCTTTGCTTTTCCAGAATCATTTAGCCACTGAATATGGTATGGACGTGGATGCGAGCGTGTGGTCAAGCCAAGCTTCTTGACCAAATCAGAACTCACCAAATTATTGCAGCTACCTCCATCAATAATGACACGTGCTCGATGGTTGCTAATGATGAAGAAAATCTGAAACAAGTTATGGCATTGTAGCTTCTTAGGTTGCTGGACTTGTGAGCTGAGCACCCGCTGTACAATGATGCTCCTATAGGCCGCCGTGTCCTCACCACCAAGGACTTCACCGCCCTCCTCATCTGTGTCTTCGTCTTCATCTTCAATGTCAGAGGTGCTGATGTAGCCATCTTCTGCAGCAATGTATGCCCATTGACTTAAGCAGTCCTTCTACATATGGCCAATTCTATGGCAGCAGTGGCACTAAATGCCTGAAGTGTGTCCCGTCGATGCAACAGACGAGGCACTCTTGGCAGGCACCTGCAAAGAATTTTTTCCTGAATCTGAAGATTATGCAGGAGGTGCCTTAGGTGTAGCAGTAACTCCAGAGGCTGCTGGTTGCTTGCTCACTGGTGGAGGCACTCGAAAAGTGGTTGGCTTGGTCAGCCCCAAAGATGGTGCCAAGCTTGGCATGTATGTGGTGCTGACCTTGCTCTTGCTCTGTTGTTCATGCCCCAGCAATTCCTTTTCTACAAGCATAGCAAACTAAAACAACTGGTTGCCAGTGTTAAATTCTTTATAATCAACAATGTCTTGAATCTCGCGCCTCAAACCCGAATAAAAATGACAAATGAAATCTTTGTTCCCCTCCACAACACTATATCACATCAATCCCTTTTGGAGCTCACCATAGTAATCATGTACATATTTCTCTCCTTGTTCTAAACACATCAATTGTTACGCAAGTCTCTATGATAAGAAGGAGGAACAAAACGATCACGCATAGCTATTTTTAGTTCTTCCCACGTACCAGGTAAAGCATCCTATGCAGCTAGCCCATTTCACCAAATAATGGCAAAGTCCTTAAACTCACTAGTAGCTTGTCGAACTCTATGATGCTCAGGCACAAGGTGGGCACTAAACTTTTGTTCTACCGTCATCTCCCAATCAAGATATCCCTCAGCATCATAATGACCCAAAAAAGATGGTAATGTGAACTTAATCTTAGCATAAGGATCATCAGGCACACGATGATTATTACCTTGATGGTGGTGGACACCATCCATACCTATCGTGTTGCGGCGAAGACATCGTCGTAATCTTGCTTGTCGGAAGGCTGCTCGATCTATGTTTCTAGTGGCATCATGCACCGTGTCTTCTAGAAAGAGACCATCGGTGTTGCTGCTGGAGACATCATTGTTGACCGCCACCAAGGTTTCCAACTTAGTAACCTTGTCAGTTAGCGTGGAAATTCATTTGTCCAATCTCTCCATGCTGTTGCAAATGTTGAGTTCAATGAGTGCGTTAGTGACGGCCTTCTTGATGGCCTCATTCATCCTTTTTTGGCATTATCTACAGCAACTTGCAGTTGCTCTTGGCTGACACACTCGTTGAAATCCTTGGGACTATTATCTTCAGTCTGATCACCTCCTACCATTGTAAACATAAAAATAGGAACAAATGGTAAAAGTTATCCATACCAAATGACTACGTGGTTGCAGTGGTGTCACTTTTCATAGCAAGTGGAAGCGTCTTACCAAGCTCTTACAAAGTTCTTACAAATGCAAGCAGTGGACGGTACAACCAGCGGCTGGTTCATGATACCTGTGAGGCAGTGGTACCGAGATTGCAAGGCCCTTTTTCTGTACTGATCTGAAGAGTTTGTGGAGCTTGGAAGATACATAAAGAATAATATGTATATTTGGCACACAAGTCAGTAACAGAAAGTAATGTTGAATTATAGTCCAAACTACTTGTTCTCGTTGCTGGTCTAAAAAGTTTCAAGTGCTAGGTGTGTGACAAACAAGTATGGATGGATAGCAAGAGCAACACAAACAAGGAACCAGATAGCACACGCTAACACCGCTCACTTTGGCCTTCTCTATGTGCTCCTCTAGATATTGTTCCACTTTTGCCCCTCTTTTTTCTATTTTTGGGCTGTCGTTGTTTTTTTGAGAAATTTCAACTTTTTCTTTTTATTTTTTTGATATTTTTTGTCACTTAGGAGAACAAAAGAAGTAACCATATAAAATATGAGCTTAAACAAGTGAAAGGTGTGGCCTGTGGAAATTTTAGAAGACGTGCTCAAAATTGATAAAAAGCTTGTGACCACGAAAAGATGATCTTGTGACCAGTATTTGACCAAAATAAAAATTTTTGACCCTGACAACGTGGGGGATGGACGTATCCGAAATTTTTTTCTGATCGATTTTGATATATGGAACGTCGAAATCGGAGTTAGTATGCGAAAACTAGACCAGTTTTAAGAACGGACTCCGAATTAGAGGATAAAACAGGAACAATGCGCGCAAAATTAGTCATGTCGGCAAGGATTTGATGGAAACGATGGGGAAAACACATGAACTGGACTCTAACATGACCCAACCAGCAACAAGACCTTGATCAGGACACAAACTCAACACGACGGACTCTGAAACTGAAATATGCAAAGACTATGGCGCGGAAGGTTCTAGGACAGGAAAAAAATATGGTGGCTATTTATGAAGACTCTAGGGTCGTGCAAGACCCCTGGACGTGCCCCCTAATGGGTCCAAACACGATACACGGTCCAATGGACCAAAAGACGGTGTCGCATCACCGTGGTAGATTCTGGACGCTGACTTATTTTGACGATTCCCATTGATTCTGAAGGGCTATTGATGTGAGACTACTTGGATTGGCTTTCTTATCAAATTAGCTTTCCAACCATATGTGGATCGTCGAAAACGGAGTCCGGATGCTTCCTAGGGACCAGTTTAAGGCAGACTGGTCCTGGAGGCCGAGGCAGACTCGAAATCATGTTGGACTGGGCCTCTGGTTTCTGTTGAACGTCCTTGCTGGTCATCAACGCCTCCACCTCTTCCTCTAAGTCCCTCATGACCCTCTCTAATGTTCCTAAGCAAGATAACATCATTAGGTAGTAGTCTATTCTCAAAAGTATAAAAAGGATCACTTAAGAACGAGCTCACCTCTAAATTGAGTTGACGCATTCGAGCCCGGGTCATTGGACCTTGCATGACGGTTGGACGATTAGTGGGTACATCCGAAGGAGTGATGTCCTCATCACTTCTTCCAAAGCTGGGTGGAATGGTGAAGTCGTTGGAGCAGGACCTGGAGACGGCCAAGGTGACTTTTGGCCAAAATGCTGAGGCGCTGGCCAAGTCCCTTGAAGAGCGACATGCTCTCGAGGGGGAACTTGACCAGATCCGCAATGTTGCTCAGCTTGTCGTCTTGGAGGTCTTTGGGTCAGTGCCAAGTACTAGCATGCCCGCCATCCAACTGGCGAAGGTTTTGGATCAGGTCTGGGCCCTCATCACACACGGGCTGTTCTACAGATCGTCGAGGGTGTTGACTTCGGTGGCGACGTACCACCCGATCCTAGACTTTGCCACTATCTGCAGCGGGTATGCCGATGGCTTGAACATGGAGGACATCCAATCGCTCGGGGAGAGCTTGCTACCGCATGCAAGGTTGGTGGCAGAGCAAGTCTCTGCGAAGTGGGTGATGGATGCCTGTCGTGAGGACATGGCCAGAAGCGTGCATCAGGGGGACATCGCCCAACCTGTGGATGGCACGGAGCCTAGGTCAGAAGTGGTCATCGCTCTGCCTTCAACCGAGCTGAATGTCATCCAGCCGGGGAGTGAGCAGCCCATGCCTTCGCCGGTCGCACCGACAGCAAATGCCGCCGGGCCGCCCCAATAGATTGTAAAGTATAAGTAGTTTAGTAGATGCAAAAAGTTTAAGTTCATGGGGGAGCCCTCATGTAAACGTTCTTGTGTACTCAATGACTATAATCAGTTTCGTTTTTGGTGATGGAGTAACTCCGTTCGGGGAAGCTTGTCCTTTTCATTCCTTAGTTTTACCTTAGCATAATTTTGTTTTTTATTCTTTCTTTTCGTACTTGCCCGTTTGTCCCATAGGCTGCAACCTTAGGAGCCCAGGCGTGGCCTATGAGGCTCAGCTGCTCATAACCGTAGGTAGAGGCGGGGTGCGATCGGTCAGAATATTTTAAAGCAAAGCTACGTAAGGCAATTTAAAGGAACGAACTACCCTTTTGTTTGGGTAGGAAGGAGTTTCACCATATGATAGTAAATGAAAAGAGAGGTAGTAGTGTACCCTCATGGAGCCCCCGAGTGACCTGGGTTGAAAGTGTTCGGGTCGGGGGTGCTTTTATAGGAGCAAATGTTAAGTAAACAATGGTAAGACTAAATTTTAAGGGAAGAAATGACATAGCTGTTCCAAGCACTGGTGAGAACGTTGTCATTGTCGTCCTTTAGTCAGTAGGTGTCTGGTCAGATCACCTCGACCTTCAGCCGTCCAGATCCTTGCCCGCTACGCCCCCTTTCTTGGTCGCTGCTTCTTCGCCTTTTTCTTCCTTCGGCCCGCCGGCCTGTCGCAGAAGGCGCTTGAGGAGCTCACAGTCCTTGTAGAGGTGTTTGACGGGGTAGGCATGATTGGTGCATGGGCTCTCCATGAGCTCGTGGAAGTGGCCCTGAAGGTCCTGCTAGGGCTGCTTGCCCGTGTGATCAGATGTGGTGACCAATGCGGAGTTGGTCGGTCGGTGGCAATCTTTTATGTTCTTTTTCCCCCTCTACGTGGAGGGGCCCTCGTCCTGATCCTAGCGCTTGGTCTTGCATTTGCCTTGGCCTCCATTGGAGCGCTACAAGAGTAGCGCTCTCTGGATGCGTCGGACATAGGCCCGTGGTCCCGGGCCATCCGGGCTGGGACTCCAGGTGCTGATGACACTGTGAGCATCTTGGTTCGGCCTGAGCTGCTCATGTATAGGCGGTTGGTGTGGAGAGGTCGCTAAGTCAAGATGAGGCACAGATGCGGCCTCCTATGCCACACTCTATAGCTGCAGTAGTGAGCGGGTGGAGCGATTCATTTGGTGCGTCCCCACTCCCCTGGTGCGGAGAGAGGCCACGAGTCAGTGTCGCGATGCGGAGCTCTCTGCCTGTTGAACGGCGGTGGTCTCCACTAGTGCCCAGAGGTTTCAGTGGAACGCCTGTTCCTAGGGGTCATTCGGCTTGGGAAGGCCACGTAGAAGCATTGCCACAGTGACGATGTTCTGATTGGCTTAAGCCAACTGTGGGGGATCATTCCCCCTGTCCATGGTGTTGCGCTGGACCCGACAGGCACGACCCCGGGTGTCGCTCATCAGTTTATGCGTAGGAGCATAGTGTGGGGCGCCGAGCACGCTGGCGTAGTTAGCGGCTGGTTTAGCTGCTATTATCATAGCTCCTCATCGTGCTCCCGTGTGAGCGTAGGGGTCTTCGCACGAGGGTCTATAGGAGTGTGAGTCTGCAAGGACTCCGTTACCACCGGTGGCTGTCCTAGAGCATCCGCCATAGCGCACTCCCAGGACAGATGGTGGCTAGGCGCCACGTTGCCAATGCTGGAGCCATCACTCTCAACATCATCATCTATGAGGTCGAGGAAATAGGTGGGAGCATAGCTCACCATCCCCATGAATTCAGACATGAGAGGGGGTGGCACCGGCATCCTTTGGAGCCCTCGGGCGTACGTGTCTATGGGAGACACAAGGCCGTAGGGGAACCGGTCGCATGGCGGTCGCGACGGGGACAACGGGGTCCCTCGGGATAATTGGTGGAAGATAGAGAATAGCAAGTAAATAACAGCATGTATATTACTAACAGCGGGGTTTGAGCAAAGAGTTTGCTTGGAATGAAGCACAGATGCCTTGTCGTTGAAGTCATCGTGCATCCCGAAGCTGATGGAGGGTGCCCCTCCGACAGGCGCTGGAACGAGTGCCTCCTCGCGGAGGTGTAGTACGCAGAGCCGGTCGGTGACGAAGTCTAGTCTTCCAAAGAGGAAGGCCTGGGATGGCTTGGAGATGGGTGGAACCCATATCCCAATAGGTGGGAGTGCGGGAAACTCTAGTGAGCCAAAACGAGTCATATCACCTGAGCCCGCCATGGCGAAGGTGGTAGAAAAGTGGGTCATCCGATGACCAAAAAGTGTTGAACGTATAGCGTCTTCCCCACGGATGGCACCAACTGTCGGTGCAGAAAGTGACCAACAAGTAAATATTTGTAGTTTTGCCGTACATTGTGATCGGAGGTGGCCTAGCACTCAATGACACAGGGTTTATACTAGTTTAGGCAACATGCCCTACGTCCAGTTTGAGTCGATCGGTGACTTTATTCCTGAGCCTAGGTGCTCAAAGTTTGTAGTGGGGTTACAAACGAGAAGGAGAGAGATGGGGGTACAAGAGGTCTGGCCGGACTCAGGTCAGAGGGACCGAAAGTGACAGGAGCTCTGCTATGTGCTAAGTGTTCAAGCGTGTGCTCGTGGTTTGAACCTGGTGGTTCTATAGTTGTGTACTAGTGAACTTGATCGACCTAAATCAACTTGAATCTATTGAGAGAGAGCATATCCCCATTTATAGATGAAGGGGATGGCCTTACAAGTGAGAGGGAGAGAGTACGTATGCTACTAAGCCTTGTTGCCCATGCTGGTGGGTATAGGACGATGGTAGGCACGCATAATACTGTTGAATGTTAGATGCATGTGGGAGGTTGTGTTGTCCCCTTTGGGTATGGCAGACGTCGGCGCCTACCACACTGTTGATACTGGATACATGCAAGGGGTTTTACCATGTTCGCCTGGCAAGGTTAATGTTGGCGCCCACAACACTGTTGATGCCCAGAGGCATGTGGGGGAGCCTTACCGTATGGGAGTTAATGGTGCCCACAATACTATAGGGGAAAATGTCGGCGCCTACAACACTACTTGGGTTCTATTGTGCTAGGAGGGTCGCAGGGTACTGCCTGGCAGGTGCGTAGGGTACGGTCCCTGGTATTGCGGTTTGACTTGTGCACCCTACCATACTTTCTCTATCCATTCCCTAGTCCTTACCGAGCGGGTGTCCCCGGTCGGTTAGTCCTAATCAGCTCTGAATGCGCCAGTTGGAGAAGAGTAGTGAGTGGGGGTTTGGTGCATCCCTAGTCGAAGACATGGGTTAGAGTTGGAAGTAGTGCTTTGGCCAGGCCTTCCGGTCGGAGAGGCCATCCGGAGACAGGCCGTAGACCGAAGCGAGCACTTCGGTTAGAGAGGTGGGCCAGAGTCAGAAATGGGCGCCATTTCTCCTCGGCCAGACCTTCCAGTTGGTGATTAGATCACCCTTCTGGCCTATCGTTTAGGTAATTTGGGCAGGCCCATGAGTTGTGTGTTTGTTTGCAACGTTGCCTGCTGGGCCGAGCCTTTGTTGGGAAGCCGGTCCATGAGGGACCCTAGGTTTATGAACCCGACACACACCATACAAATATAATCATTACACATCATTCACCATGTCCACAACGAGGAGTACTTGTTATAATAACAATGCTCGGCACTAACATAACAACTATGTCAACTGATGAATTAACAAAGTGGTACATAGATAGTATAATAAAGGTCCCGCTCCCTACAGACTTACGTAAGGTAGATGTGCTCCACTCCTTCATATTGGCACTCCTTGATCAGCTTGGCAGCGAATGCACGATAGAACCCCTCTTCTTCCTCCCATAGCCATTGTAGGAAAAACATTCAAAGCACTGAGACTCTAAAACCTGCACAATGCAGAGCAGCAGAATTAATAATTAATAATATTCCACATACCATTGGTTTAGTTACCAAGCCAAAATTGGACTATATATAGACTCAAAACAACTCCCTACCTGAACAAAGACATGTCCTAACAATAAAATACAGCATATGCACCTTTATTGCTCTACTAATGACTCCATGAACAAGGGAACATAAGGAAGATAGTGAGGTCTGTTGATACATAGACTCTAGGTAGGTCTAGGACAGCAGATGACTCGTGTAGGGAGGACATGAACTTTTCTATGGTTCATGTCATATACAAGCAGTGTTCTGTCCTCCCCAACAAGGAAAATAAAATTCCATTCAAGATGAACTGCAATCACTCTGTACTCCGCATCACAAACCTCATAACCAAATTCAATATTGTTTTGTCCAAATATCTCCAGTGTAGTCACCGTATGCTTCAATGTCCATCTATTACTACTATAGTCTTCAAGGATCCAGATTCAAAGCAGAGTCATAGTGTAAATATCAGTAGTACATAAAACACAACTGACCCTGGGCTTCATGGATAGAGATTGCATCACCATGTGTGTTGGGTTCATAAACCCGGGGTCCCTCACAGACCAGCTTCCCAACAAAGGCTTGGCCCCAGCAGACAATGCGCAACTCATGGGCCGGCCCAAGTACCTGAACAATAGGCCATAAGGGTGATCCAATCATCGACCAAAAGGTCTGGCCGAGGAGGAGCAACGCCCGTTTTTCGACTCCGGCCCACCTCTCCGACCGGAGGGCTCAATTTGGTCTCTAGCCCACCTCCAGATGGCCTCTCTGACTAAAAGGCCTGGCCAAAGCACTACTTCCGACTCCGACCCCATGTCTCCGATCGGGGTACGCAAAAACCCTGCTTGCTGCTCTTCTCCGACTGGCACAATCAGAGCCGACTGGGACCAACCGACCAGGGACGCCCGCTCAAAAAGGACCAAGGAATGAACAGAGAAACCAAAGCAAGGCGCACAAAGTCAAACCACGATACCAGGGACCGTACCCTGTACACCTATAGAAACAGTACTCTACAACCTCTCTGACACAAACAGTGTTGTAGGCGCCGACATTTTCCCTATAGTGTTGTGGGCGCCATTAACTCCTATACAGTAAGGCTCCCCCACATGCCTCTGGGCATCGACAGTGTTGTGGGCGCTGGCATTTACCGTACTGAGTGAACATGGTGAAACTCCTCATATGCCTCTAGGCATCAATAGTATAGAAGGTACCGACATCTTCCATACCCAAACAAAACGACGCAACCTCCCACGTGCATCTGACATCCAATAGTGTTGTGGGTGCCTACCATCATCCTATACCCGCCGGTGTGGGCAACAAGGCTTAGAAGCTTACGTACTCTCTCCCTCTCACTTGTAAGGCCATCCTCTTAATCTATGAAAGGGGATGCGCTCTCTCCCAACATTCAAGTGATTCCAGATTCATTAGATCGATCAAGTTCACTAGTTCACAACCACAGAACTACTAGGTTCGAACCTCAAGCATACGCTTGAACACTTAGCTCATAGCCGAGCTCCTACCGCTCTCGGTCCTTCTGACCGAAGTCCGATCGGACCTCTTGTACCCCCCATCTTTCTCCTTCTCGTTTGTAACCCCACTGCAAACTTTGAGCACCTAGGCTCAGGAATAAAGTCACCGACCGACTCAAACTGGACGTAGGGTACATTGCCTGAACTAGTATAAACACTATGTCATTGAGTGCTAGGCCACCTCTGATCACAACGTACGACAAAACTACAAATATTTACTTGTTGGTCACTTTCTACACCGACAGTTGGTGCTGTCCATGGAGAAGACGTTGTACGTTCAACACTTTTTAGTCATCGGATGGCCCACTTTTCTACCTCCTTCACCATGGCAGACTTAGGCGATACAACTCGCTTCGGCTCACTGGAGTTTCCCGCACTCCCACCGGTTGGGATGTGGGTTCCACTAGTCTCCAAGCCATCCCAGGCCTTCCTCTTTGGAAGCCTAGACTTCATCGCCGACCGGCTTGGCATACTACACCTCCGCGAGGAGGCACTCGTTCTGCCGCCCGTCGGAGGGGCGCCCTCCATCGGCTCTGGGACACACGATGACTTTCATAATGAGGCATCTACGCTTCATTCCGAGCAAACTCTCTGCTCAAACCCTGATGTGAATAATGTACATGATGTTATTTACTTGCTATTCTCTATCTTCCGCCAATTACCCTGAGGGACCCCGTTGTCCCTATTGTGATCGCCATACGACCGGTTCCCCTATGGCCTCGTATCTCTCATGGACGCATACACCTAGGGGCTCCAAAGGATGCCGGTGCTGCCCCCTCTCACGTTCAAATTCGTGGGGAGGGCGAGCTATGCTCCCACCTATTTCCTCGACCTCATGGATGATGATGTTGAGAGTGACGGCTCCAGCAACGGCAATGTGGCACCCAACCATCGTCTATCTCGAGAGTGCACTATGGCGGACGCTCCCAGATGGCCACCGGTGGTTACGGAGTCCTTGTAGACTCACACCCCTCCAGACCCTCATGCGGAGACCCCCGTGCTCTCATGGGAGAACGGTGAGGAACTACGACAATGGTGGCTGCACCAGCCACCGACTGCGCCTGCATGCTCGGCGCACCACACTGCGCCCCGTGCGCATAGACCAGCGAGCAGCACCCGGGGTCGCGCCCGTCAGGTCTAGCGCAACACCATGGATAGGGGGAACGATCTCCCATAGTTCACCTGGGCCAATCAGAACATCGCTGCTGCGGCAATGCTTTTGTGCGGCCTTCCTGAACCAAACGACCCTCAGGAATAGGCGATCCATCGGAACCTCCGGCCACTAGTGGAGGCCACCGCCGTTCAACAGGCGGAGATCTCCATATCGTGACATCGACTTGCGGCCTCTCTCCCCACCAGGGGAATGGGGACGCACCAGACGAGTCGCTCTACCCGCTCACTGCTACAATAGCCAAGCGTGGCACCAGAGGCCACACCTGTGCCTCGTCTTGACTTGACGACCGCTCCACATCGATCGCCTATACACGATAGGCTAGGGCCAAACCGAGACACACACGGCAGTGACCGGAGTCCCAACCCGGATGGACCAGGACCATGGACCTTTGTCCAACGCCTCTAGCGAGTGCTGCTCCCACCGTGCTCTAATAGAGGCCGAGGCAAAGGCAAGGCCAAACACTAGGATCAAGACGAGGGCCCCTCCACACAGAAGGGGAAAAAGAATAGAAAAGATCACCGCCGACTGGCCAACTCTGGGTCGGTCGCCACGGCTGATCACACAGATAAGCACCCAGCAGGACCTTCCGGGCCACTTCCATGAACTCATGGAGAGCCGATGCACCAACCACACCTACCCCGTCAAACACTTCTACAAGGACCAGTGTTTTCCTAAACGCTAAACTGTAAGCAGTCGATCACCTACCGTTTAGCCATTATTCGGGCAAAACGTCCCATTAAACGGGCTAAACGGCTAATTAAACGGGGTAAACAGGTGATTAAACAGAAACGGTGCACCACCGTGTAGCATTTACACGGTGTTTAAACGGGCTAAACAACCGTTTAAGTGAACAGTGACAAGGACTGTGAGCTCCTCAAGCGCCTTCTACGACAGGCTGGCGGGCCAAAGGCAGAAAAAGGCGAAGAAGTAATGCCCAAGAAAGGGGGCATAGTGGGCAAGGATCCGAACGACTGAAGGTTGAAGTGATCCGACCGGACTTCTACCGACTAAAGGATGATAATGACGACATTCTCACCAAATGCTTGGAATAGCTATGCCATTTTTTCTTCCCCTAAATTTCAGTCTTACCATTGTTTACTTAGTGTTTGCTCCTATAAGAGCACCCCGACCTGAACACTTTTCGGCCTGGGTCGCTCAAGGGCTCCACGAGGGTACACTACTACCTCTCTTTCTCGTTTACTATCATATGGTGAAACTCCTTCTTACCCAAACAAAAGGGTAGTTCGTTCCTTTAATTTGCCTTACGTAGCTTTACTTTAAAATATTCCGACCGATCGCACCTCGTCTTTTCCTACGGTTACAAGCAGTTGAGCCTCACGGGCCATGGCTCGGGCTCCCAAGGTTACAGCCTACGGGACAAACAGTCAAGTACGAGAAAGAAAGAATAAAAAACAAAAGTATGCTAACGGAAAACTAAGGAACGAAAGGGACAAGCTTCCCCAAACGGAGTGACTCCATCATAAAAAACAAAACCGACTGTAGTCATTAAGCACATAAGAACGTTTACACGGGGGCTCCCCCATGAACTTAATCTTTTTACATCTACTAAACTTCTTATACTTTACAAACTACTAGGGCGGCTCGATGGCATCTGCTGTTAGTACGACCGGGTAGGCGTAGGCTGCTCACTCCCCAGCGAACAACATCCAGCTCGGTTGGAGCCGGGGTGATATCCACCTGTGACCTAGGCTTCGTGCCATCCGCAAGCTAGGTGACGTCCCCCCGACGCATGCTTCTGGCCATGTCTTCACGGTGGACGTCCATCACCCACTACGCAGAGACTTGCTCTACCACCAACCTTGCGTGCGGCAGCAAGCTCTCCCCGAGCGTTTCAATGTCCTCCATGCTCAAGCCGTGAGCATACCTGCTGCAGATAGTGGCAAAGTCTAGGTTCGGGTGGTACGTCGGCACCGAGGTCAACACCCCCGATGCTCCATAGAATAGCCCACTTGTGATAAGGTCCCGGACCACATCCGGGACCTCCGCTAGCTGGACGGCGGGTACGCTAGTACTTGGCGCCGACCAGAAAACCTCTGAGACAACAAGCTGGGTGACATTGTAGATCTGGCCAAGTTTGCCCTCGAGAGCACATCGCTCTTCACGGCACTTGGCCAGCTCCTCTGCATTTCGGCCAAAAGTCGCCTTGACCGTCTCCAGGTCTCACTCCAACGACTTCACCTTTCCACCTAGCTCTAGAAGAAGGGCAACAAGCTCAGAAATAGGCTGAGGGAAGAAACCAACACAACGAAAAACAAAAAAGGTACGTACCGAGGCGGAAGTTCTCTAGGGTGGAGAATTCCTCCGCCTGTCGGGCCACCTGCTCGCGCAGCCGGGCGCTCGCCTCCTTCGTCCCCATCACCCAACCCCAAAGCGTGAGCACTTCCTAGTCTACCTCTGATCGGGCCTTCCGCTCTAAGTCAAGGGTCTCCAGGGATTTTTGGAGCGCCACCTCGGTGCCCGCCAGGGATTTCCGCAACCCTGCCTCGGTCTCTGCCTGGCGGGCCTTCACCACCGCAAGCCCCTGCTCGGCGGCGATCACCCGCTTTGCTACATGCTGCTCCTCCGCCCGCACCATGGTCACCTCAGTCGCTCGGTCCTGGGACTCACAGCGGGCAGACTCTAGCTGACGCTCGAGCTCAGCCACCCGGGCATGCTCCATCCAGAGGAAGCGAGACTTGCGGGATGACATCTCCTTTAGACCCTACGAAAAGCAAGCATGTTGAGGTAACCAAGAGATTCAGAGGTCAAGGACAAATACGGGAGACTCACCTCCGTGGCGAGCTATAGGTCGACCTAGACTAACTGCTGGGCAGACTTAACCCACTCCTAGGCATCCTCGAGCTTCAAGGACAGGACGAACCGCACCTTCGTCGGGTCCTCGGGGTAGGGCCACTCTAGGTCACCATCCGGTAGCCCACCGAAGGGCCCAGCCTTCGACTGAACCACCACCAGCTCCCGCGATGACACCGGCAGCTCCACCATGTCATCCGCCTCGTCGTCGGACGGGATCTCCACCACCTCGATTGCGCGGGCCGCCGCCGGGCGTTTCGGCTCCATCCCGGACGCGTCTCCCCCCGGTGCCTTCATACGAGACATGGCCTAGGCATGGCCCACCACTACCGCACTACGGGCACAAGAACCAAAGCACCACCACACACAGGTGGCCCTCTGCTTCACCAGGCGGGACTTGGAAAAAACTCAAAAATGGGATCTCCGCCAGGAGAGACCATCGGGCTTTCTAAAAGTCGATCGAACGGCTCAGGAAAAAATGCCGAGGGACAGGTAAGGAGCAAAGGGACGCCCCATGTAGGCCATGCTGACTCCATCACAAACGACAAGCACGGGTCCCGGTTGAACATTTTGGACTGGAGCTCTTCAAACCCCGTCACTCGACTCATCAAGGTAACACTACCGACCCCCGCTATTTCTTTATAAATCATTTCATACATCCATACATGCATTCATTCCATACGCTCGTACCCCTCGGATGATTCGGGCCCTAAACCGCTCGGGGCCTCAGGAACTAAGCATCGCACATGCAGCGAAATGCATCACAACGCTTCGTGTTGCATCACGAAGCGGTAGTTGGCTCATTCGACATGAGCAACGATCGATTGGGGTTTGAAGGCCGGCCCACGAAGGGCTCGAGGCCACCCCACATCAAATAGAGCCAGGGGAGAAAAACACAAATGAGCCCCATGCGAACGTTGCCCGGTCTACCCCAAAGCAGACAGGGTCATCTCAACCTTCTCGTTCGATCCTGAACCTCTTGCCAAGCCCACAGAATCCACATCGAGGGGAGACCGTCAGGCCACCCGGGTCAGTCTCTAGAATGACCCAGGCATCTGCCGGGTTGTAGGTAAAGGAGCAGTGGAATGTCACAAGAGGGCTATGCTGACCCCATCACGAACGATAGACCTAGATTCCACTCGATCATACCCGTTAGCAAACTCACCGAGCACGTCACTCTAGCCCAAGAGATCGGGACAAGGGACAAAACTCAGCCCCTCTGGTTGTGAGAAACCGAGGATGGGGTAACGCACACAACTCAAACCAACCCCGACCAAAGACCAACTGGGCTCGAGGGCTCAAGACATCCGCCGGTGAAGTTTCGAACCCTTTTCTTTACCAAGTTGATCCACATCAACTCCAACTTCTTCTCCTTTTTAAATGTGCCAACACCACCAAGTGTACACCACCATGTGCATGTGTGTTAGCTTTTCACAAACATTTTCTAAAGGATTAGCCACTCAATTGCCACACCACTCGATCCTAGCGACGATGCAAAGTTAGATCACTCGAGTGGCACTAGATGACCGATATGCAAACAAGTTTGCCCCTCTTGATAGTACGGCCATCTATCCTAAACCTGATCATAAACTTCTCTACACACCTATGACCGGTGAAATGAAGTGCCCTAGGTTATACCTTTGCCTTGCGCATTCCATTTCATCTCCTCCAATGTTGATGCAACACATGCACCAACACGATCAACAATGATATGATCCACTTTATATCATCACATGATCATATTGGTTCATCGATCTTGACTTCACTTGCTTTTCACCATTGCCTTCGCCCATCGGCGCCAAGTCTTGCTCAAGCTTTACCACCATGCGGTCCATCGCTCCAGAGCCTCCGACTTACCCTTCACTCTTACAACCGGTCCATCAAGCCAAGTCTTGTCTTGATCTTCTCCACCTTGTTCACATGACTCAATGTCATGTCTCATGTGCAATGAGCTCCTTCATCATCACATGTGTGAGCTTTGCAACATCTCCAAGCCATTTCCACCTTCATGGCATATGTCGCTCACACACATGTACCTGTAGACTAATCACCTATGTATCTCATATAAACACAATTAGTCCACCTAGGTTGTCACTCAATTACCAAAACCACAAAGGGACCTTTCACCAACTGCGATGTGGGCTATGCTGTCGAGATCGCGTCCAACATCCAAGATCAAGTGGCATAGTGCACTACGTGGCTAGACGATACTCTTTAAATAACCAGGAAACAAGTTCGCCACAATAACTCCTCCTCAATCAATCAAATTAAATTTCACAAAAAAAACTCCTCCTCAATCTACGTATGTCATGCCATTGCGCCTCTCCATCCCTCTAACTCGTCGTACCTCCATCCACGCCAGCAATCATGGTGCGCGAGGCGGCACCCACATCACTGATGACGCTCCCTATCGATGTGCAAATTGAGATCACCGGCCACCTCGCTGCAACCTCGGAGTGGCCCATGGATGACCTCAGTAGCCTATGGGCGATGTGCTCATCTATGCATGGTATCTATGGTGACCCCGCCATCGGTCAGCGCGTGACAGTGGGTCGGTGCAGACGCGGGGCGAGGTCGTCAAATGACATCGTCAACTACTTCACCCTCCTTGCTAGACTGACCCAAGTCGACAACCCGGAGGCTTGCTTGCTCAATGGGATACAAATCGTATTCGTGGAAAACCATAGCCCCCGGCCATGTCTCGACTATATCACCCGCGCCGCCGATGGTGGGCACAATGTGGTGGCCTATCTGGTCACCATATTCCTCTATAGGCACAATGACGATGTTGGCGATGACAACACTGCGAGGCGGTACATAAGACGGGTTGAGGGCGAGGATGAATCGTGGGCGGCGATGGCGGGTGGCAGCGGCGGAACGAGTAGGTGGCTAAGCAACAAGGGGCATCGATTGTGCCGCGAGGAGGCCACGAAAGTGATCCACAAAACAACATGGTGACGCAACAAGTGGTCGCCTCCACCGCCAGCACAGGTACGCGGTGATCTTCCGTGCGCAGGCGATGATTGCGGTGTTCCAAAAGGATAGGAAGAAAGGACTCTGTTTTGTAGTCAGGACTGTAGGCTTCGCCACAAAATTATTTTGTTCAAAAAGGCAATTGGAATAAGAAACTAATTCACTCTTTACATGCAAGAGTGAATTATTAGTTAGGTTTTGATTTTCTGTATAAGTGTTGTACTACAGTACTCTTCAATATAAGTGTTCCACTACAGTACTCTGTAATTCAATATATAAGTGTTCTACTACGAATTAGTTAGGAAACTACTTCATAAATCAATATAAGTGTTCTACTACAGTATTCTTCGCGCTACTAACGCTGAATCAGCGTTTGAAATGGCGACAGGAGCTGTGAGCTGTCACGCCACCGAGAATTGATGTCTAATTCCATATTCATCGCATAATAGAGTTCATCCAATCAAGTCTTGCGTCATATTTTTTGTGAGGAATTAAATTGAAAACCAAGCAGAAGACAGTACACGTGACCACGTCCCTCTATTAAAAGCCAAGCAGATGAGCCATTGGTGTTGAAATGTTATTGTAACACCACCGTAACGCATGTGTGCACCAAATAAATAATTCAATTTGCAAACAAAACAAAGATGGCACACTAGTTTACCTGAAATAATGACAACATCCATCATTGAGGAAATTAACATATCCATAGACAAGCAAGGTCCATTTAAAATGTATGACAGAGAGATACATCAAATGCAGCTTTATTTACTGCTCTGCTAATGATTCCAAGAACAAGGGAACATAAGGAAGATAGAATGGTCTACAGTCAAACTCTTTTTTAATGCTACATCTAACATATCGAAAGACACGGGCAGGGATGACATGAACTCTTCTACGGTCCATGTCATATGCGATGATTGTTCCATCCTCCCCAACAAAGAAAATCATATTCCATTCTGGGTGAACTGTAATCACTGTGTACTCAGCAACCCAATCCACAAAACAAAATCTAATATTAATCCTTCCAAATAGGATATGCGTGTTGACCGTATGCTTCAATGTCCAATTATTAGTACCATAGTCTTCAAGGATCTAGATTAAAAGCTTAGAATCATTGGGACTAGCAACAGTACATACACACAAGTGACCCTGAGCTTGATGCATGGAGTGTTGAAGACCACTAGTCCTATCAATTTTCCTCCATGTGTTTTCCTTCATATCCACAGCAAGTATTATAGAGTACTCCCCAGAGTGCCCCATAATATGCAGACAACCGTTAAGAAACACACTTGGTTGTTTGTAAAATATCACATCAGTATTCTCGCCCCATTCATATTCCTTATAGATCCATGCTGCAGTTCAGATGAGTAGATCTCCACACTTGTGTACAAACCATCGACATCCACATACTCAATCACATGGAAGTGCGAGCAGGCTGTCGGATTGAACCCTAAGTGAGCCTCACCAACAGAATAGACAACATCATGAGTGCTAGGTGATAGTATATTAAACTTCTAGGTCATTGGATTGCAGACAACATAGCGGTATCCATCAGCCCTAAGGCACCAACATAGGATGAGGCCGTTGCAGCAATCTCAGACAGCTATATTGTTAGGGTTGAAGGGCAAGAATTCAAAGGAGGGAGGCGTACACCAGAGATGCTGGTGAAGTTTCGATTGTCGTTCTCACTGTCATAGAAGAAGTCGGCCACAGTCTAGGGCAGCACCTTACGGTTGTCAGAGATGAGACGGTTACAGGAGCGACAGACACATTTGCAGGAGAACAAGGAGCGAGCGAGGAGACGACGAAGGATCTCTAGAACAAGATCCTCTGTGAGGCTGGCCTGTGCGTTCCTGTTGTTGGGGCCCACCTCCATTTCAAAGAGCCTGCAATCATCATTGTGCAGTAGGATGAGAGCTTCCTTAGTAATGAGATCAATAAAGAGGAGAATAATCCGACAAAGATCCATCAGTGAAGTGCGAAACATACCCTTGCCTTTGGATCTGGCGGTGGCGCGACGCGAGGCGTGCAATGGTTCACACAAATTATGAGAGGAACAATGCGTCGGCCGTGCGGGAGGTGGCGATGACGCGGCGCGAGGCGTGCAATGGAGAGAGGAACAATGCACCAACCTTGAAGATGGAGAAGTGGAGTAGTGATGCAACTGTGTTGTGGGTAGTTGGGAAATAGAGAAATAACTCACGCTGAATTTACTACCGTCGGTACACCAAACGGTAGTGTAGGGCTGGCGGCCATAACGCCTATCTTAGTCGGTTCGGCATTCCAAATGATGGTGGAATTCAACCCCACTACCACCGCTGCATTGATGGTTTTCAACTGCCGGTTTCATTCCTTAGGAGGCCTCCCTATCGGTCCAACCGACGATGGAAGTATCACACCGACGCTGAAGGTGAAGGTGAGGCAGAGGCGGATGTGAGCGAAGGCAAAGAAGCCAGGGGGTGAGCTGAGCACTTCGCGCATGCTAGCCAAACCTGGCTTGTAGGAAAGTAGAACCCGCCTCATTTCTAGCTGGCCTGGCTAAGAGGTGGTCAGTGTAGCCTCAGCAAGCCTGGCTAACTGGCCCAACCAAGTAGCCAAACAGGCCAAAATTGACTCCATGAAGCCTAGATAGCAGTTGGGCGTCCAACCAAACACTGCCATAGTAACTAGAAATGCTTTTTTTAGACCAGCCAGGGAGGATGTGCATTGACAAAGTAAGAGATCTTCCCCGGTCTTGCTCTTCCTCTTTTGCATGATTATCGAGGAAAGTGATGCTTCCTTTTTGATGAGGTGCGATCGGCTATTCTAATAAAGCTTTGATACTAAGACTGTAGTTGCAGGCGTGGTGAACAGCAATGAGAAGCCTGGTTGGATTCTTGAAGATTATTATAGAAGCTAACTTCTATAATCTAGATAGGGCTCGAAACGGTCATACCTCCTAGTTAGCTTATGGAATCCAAAGACCCCGTAAATTCCATAATCTTGCAGGCCGAGGGAACATGAGCCTGTTCACTGTGGCTCCGATCGCTTCGTTGAAAAAACAAGTCGAAATATTATTCCGACTGTTTTGCTGTGAGAGAAAAATACTGTTCTGACTAAAAAAATAAGTTAAAAATATGAATTATAAAAGAAACGAACATGTGTATAAGTGCTTCACCCACGCGGAGAAAGAAAAGTGTTGCCTTCTGAAAAAAAGTATCACCCTCTAGGTAGGTACAGGCAAGTTGAGGGCACCCTTCCCATCATAGACACGTATTCCAACCTTGCTACAGTCTGTAAAAACTGACATTTCTGATAAGTAAGGCTGTTGACTGATTTAATTAAAAAATATTATTTATAGATTTAAAAAAATACGACTTATAAGTTAACGAAAGTAAACTCTTCCTTGAGGAGACATTCTCTCTCTTGTGGCTATAGCAGCCTCTGCCTGTCACCCTGACACTGACACCTGGAGGGCACGCTGGCATCCGAGCCTAGCTCGCCTGACAGAGCTAAAGGAAGTCACCGCGTTGAGCACGGCCTAAGGGCGTCCCCAGTGGCTAGCTACGTCGACGGGTGAATCTGACGTAGAAGGAAAAAAAAGTGGAGAGAAGACTCGCGCCCACTAAGGGAAACATAATGAAGGCTAACATTCTTAGGCCCGTTCGATTTACCTCGTATTTAATTTATTTGGCTTATTTTTTTAAATTAGAATAATATTTTTCTCTCACAATAATTTAGTTATAACAGTATTTTTCAATCAGTTTTAGTCAAGATTCAGCAAGTCGAACATGATCTTAGTGGTTCTAGTACAAATAAAGTGATCCACATAGAATAGAAAATATTGAGACTACTATTCACACAATGTAAACTATTATTATTTGTGATTTGTAAAGAAACTTTTTTCTTCGTCATGTCTCATCTTTATTTTCTCCTCCTCTTTTTTTTTTTTTAGTATGGACCATATTCTCTCTTCTTAAACCTACGTAGCTTCCGTAAGTCCTTATGATAAATATTTTTTTTTATTCGGTCTATATGACACTTCAGGCTACCGGTAAAAAAAACAGTGCTGGAGAAGCCCTAAATCACCTAGCGATTTCACGTCATCCCAGAAACAAAGATAGAGACGGGTTGAACCAGCTTGGAGAGAGAACGCAAATCAATGTTATTTTATTTTTCACTCAGCCATGTCAGCCAGCGACGTCGCCGGCTCTGTTGCGGACGCCCTAAGGGCCTGTTAGGTTTCTTTAGTCCGTGGACTAAAGTTTAGTTCATGGACTAAAATTTAGTTCCTGAACTAAAGTTTAATTTGGATTCTGTTTGGTTTCAGGGACTAAAGTCTATTAATGTAGTTGTATAAAGACAATATTACCCCTGTTGAGACGAAGATATTACAGCTGCTGTCTACGGGTGGGATGGTGAGTAAAGAGGGGCAGGATTGTCTTCAGAACACTTTAGTCCAGTTTAGTCATCCCCTCATGGACTAGAGGACTAAATCCTTTAGTCCAAATTTTAGTCCATGTATTTGACATTTTAAAGACTAAAAATGAACATTTTAGTCCACATTTTAGTTTAGTCGATGGAACCAGGCCCGCCGCTTTTGAGACTGCTCCTGCTAGTCGTTTGTTGAAGTGTCAGCTGTTGATCGGATGCTGCATGTGCTACAGTGTTGGATGGTTGTACAGCTGCAGCTACAACCAATTGCCGAACACACCCATAGCTTTTTCTAGTTTCTTGACTTCAAAAAATATTCTGCCCCTCTTTTTCTTCGATAGCAATGACATAAAAAAAGAGAGAACATTATGATAATTTTAAGATCAAAGTATGATTTTAAAGACCATAACAAGTCAAAAATGCTTTATATTTTATATAGTAAGGAGCAATGTTTTCCTAAACGCTAAACGGTAAATAGTTGGTCACATACTGTTTAGCCATTATTCGGGCAAAACGTCCCATTAAATGAGCTAAATGGCCAATTAAACGGGATAAACGGGTGATTAAACGGAAACGACGCACCACTGTGTAGCGTTTACATAGTGTGTAAACGGGTTAAACGACTGTTTAGGCGAATAGTGGTAAGGAGTAAAGAGGGAGTATATATATATTTTTATCATCATTAAACAGAAAGGAAATGTGGCCAGAAATCTCCGCGATTCTGGAACACTGCTTGCCGCCGATTAGAAAAGGCGAAAAGGCCGAAGCTGCCAACTCTCCCACATGTCATGACACAACGGCACAGCAACAGCACAGGGTTCGCTTGAGCATGCCGACCACGTGTCCGTCCCATGGCGCTTTGCGGAGAAAATGGAGGACAAGCAACTAGAGGCCCAGCTTCGCGGACCCCGGGTGGGCCCCACACGGAAGTCACCAACCTCCGCTTCGCCGCCAGCCACGAGCACACACACAGAAAGAAAAAGGTTGGCGAGGTTGGACTAGGAAATGGAAATCGCAGTCGGCGGAGCTCTCTCGCTCGCTTCGTTGTAGGCTCCGAGCCTCCGAGTAGTCCTTCGTTGAAGAAGCTGTTCCTTCCTCCCAGTATAAAGGAGCCTCCTTTTCCTTTGCCGCGCCGTCCATTCTGCTTCCGAGCCTTCCTTCTCCCATCTTTCGCCGCCGCGTGGGTGGGTCGTGTGCTGCTTGTTCCAAGATCACCGGAGCAAGCGAGCGAGCGAGCAACCGAGGGGCGGAGCCAGAGATGAGGTGGGCGGCGTTCCTGTGGGAGGGCGCGTCCCGGGGGTCCGGCCGCCGCCCGGGGGTCTCCAACCTCCTCCTCGTCGTCGCAGCCGCCAGGTACCTCATCGATTCGATTCATCCGCCCCTTCTTCCTCTCCTCCTCCGCCAATCTCTCTGTACTCTGTAGCCGCCTCTGTTTTGTACTAGTATACATGTCCGTCCCTCTGCCTTGGAGTCCTTGAAAGGTCATGCATACATTGGGATCTTGCGACTTTCTGCGATCAATTTCGCCGGCGGCGGCTGGCCTCTTCCGCTCCCTTTCTATCAGGATCTTGGAGGGAGGGACTTGTGCAGTAGTTCTTTCCTTCCTGCTACCTTGGCGTTTCCATCCCCGCGGATCTTGGCGTTTCCTGCTACATGTTCAGCCTGTGTCCGGACTTCTCTCACCTTCCCAACCTCTGAAATCTCGCTTGCCCAGTTGCCCTGTTCGATTCTGCTTTCGCATACGCAGCTCCAGTCCCTCTCAAATGATGTTAGATGAGCGAGAAGAACGTTTCTCAAAAAAAAAAAAAAAAACAAGGAAAGATGAGCGAGATGAACAAAACAAAAACTGTTTTGCCCCACCTAGAAATAAAAAAATTGCAAATTGGAGGCGTCCCCACGTCTTCGTGGACACTGCTCTCTGCATATGAATATTCCGTAGTGGTCCATGTGCCCAAGAACAAAAACCACTTTGATTTCTCCAGTGCTACATGTGAATTGCGATGTGAGTCCCCACGTCGTGGTGAGGTGAGACTCCAGCTCTGAATTTTCAACGCTGGATGGCCCATCAGACCAACAAAGAAAAAAAAACTTGCCTTCCATTTCTCAGTTCCGTAGCACCACGATGTTTCAGCACTTCCTTAATGCAAGTATTACTGTTTAATTAAAAAAAGGCGAGGTCATTATGGTACTGGTACGGCCACAAACCAGTAGAAACAACAACCATTGTTTGATGTGTACCGTGTCATGGGAACCATGTGCCGAACTAACGTGGAACATGCTGCTGTCTTTTATAAGTACTAGGCTTTCCTTTTTTCTTCGGATTCCCTAATGTAACAACGAAAAGTAATCTGCATAATTTGCTTGTTCGGTATAAATCCAGAATGAAACATCACAATGTATAGAAAATAATTCTCAAAAAAGAACTTTTTTATGTTCTGCCAATAAGGTCTGCAGTCTGCAGTCTGTTACATGCCATCCCGTTTCTTAGAATACTACTGGGCAATAATGAGGCGGCCTTAATGTAGAATATACACAGATTACATTCAGCTCAATTGCTCACAAGTTACTGTATCTGCAGTAGCGGAGGCCTCGTCGCATATGCTGACTCCGGATCGGATGCTGCTGTTGAGAAGCCGCAACTTCCTCCAAGGAAAAAAGTCGTGGTGCTTGGGACTGGTTGGGGTGGCACCACATTCCTGAGGAACCTCGATAGCAGATTGTATGATGTGCAGGTTATATCTCCTCGGAACTACTTTGCGTTTACGCCACTGCTGCCGAGTGTCACTTCTGGAACAGTTGAGCCTAGGAGCATTGTTGAGCCAATCCGTAGGATCTTGGAGAAGGTATGCTGTTTTCCAGAACTTATGCAGGTTCTTTGTGACTGCTAATTCATTCTAGCACTTACATTATTATCTGTGCTTTGGTCATCCTTGTTTTGAAAGAGCCATTTGTCAGTTTTGGATGCAGTTCTTCTGCCTTAATCTAAGATTTATTTGTGAACCAGAGCAATAGAACAATGCGCAGCTGACAATGTTCAGTATGCAGTAAAAGAACCACTGTATTATTGTTGTATATATACCTACATTACATAACTTGAATGTTTGTCTAGCAGCAGCTTGAATTCTTTGTCTAAATTCATTCAACACTGTTTACTGAAAACATTAGGACGTTTTCTTTTTTATGATGCACCAATGAAGTTGGCATCTTTCTGACCTTGCATCTTGCACCTCAGCAAGTCAGCAAGTTTAGTCCCACACATACAATTAGTGGATGACTCATTTCATTTGGGAAACAGCCATATTTTGTTTCTTTTCCTTTTGTAAACAAGGAACAAACACTATTCATGTTTGAATCACTCCAAAATATTGAACACTAGTACACTACCTCAATTAGATGGTTACATTTATTGCCAGCGGACTGATATTCGTTTTGTTGTCTCTGATGCCTACAGAAAGGTGGAGAAATCAAATTTTGGGAAGCAGAGTGCT
This sequence comes from Miscanthus floridulus, assembly GCF_019320115.1. Lineage (NCBI taxonomy): Eukaryota > Viridiplantae > Streptophyta > Magnoliopsida > Poales > Poaceae > Miscanthus > Miscanthus floridulus. The sequence goes on along the minus strand of NC_089587.1, from coordinate 64,066,504 downwards.
TCAAGGTTGATCCACAAAGCAAGAAAATCCATTGTCGCTCGAATGTTGGGAATGGCGAGTTCTCGGTTGACTATGACTATCTCGTGATAGCAGTTGGAGCTAGGACAAATACATTCAATACTCCTGGCGTGGTAGAGAATTGCCACTTCTTGAAGGTAACCCTCCACTATGAATCAGCAACAACAACAACAACAACAACAAAGCCTTTAAGTCCCAAACAAGTTGGGGTAGGCTAAAGTTGAAACCCAGCAGAAGCAATCAAGGTTCAGGCACGTGAATAGCTGTCTTCCAAGCATTCCTATCTAAGGCTAAGTCTTTGGGTATATTCCATCCTTTCAAGTCTCCTTTTATTACCTCTACCCAAGTCAACTTCGGTCTTCCTCTGCCTCTCTTCACGTTACTATCCTGGCCTAGGATTCCACTATGCACCGGTGCCTCTGGAGGTCTCCGTTGGACATGTCCAAACCATCTCAATCGGTGTTGGACAAGCTTCTCTTTAATTGGTGCTACCCCTAATCTATCACGTATATCATCGTTCCGAACTTGATCCCTTCTTGTATGACCGCAAATCCAACGCAAGCATACGCATTTCCGCGACACTTATCTGTTGAACATGTCGTCTTTTCGTAGGCCAACATTCTGCACCATACAACATAGCAGGTCTAATCGCCGTCCTATAAAACTTACCTTTTCGCTTCTGTGGTACCCTTTTGTCACATAGAACACCCGATGCTTGCCGCTACTTCATCCACCCTGCTTTGATTCTATGGCTAACATCTTCATTAATATCCCCGTCTCTCTATAGCATTGATCCTAAATATCGAAAGGTATCCTTCCTAGGCACTACTTGACCTTCCAAACTAATATCTTCCTCTTCCCGAATAGTAGTGCCAAAGTCACATCTCATATACTCAGTTTTAGTTCTACTGAGTCTAAAACCTTTGGACTCCAAAGTCTCCCGACATAACTCCAGTTTCTGATTCACTCCTGTTCGGCTTTCATCAACTAGCACTACATCGTCCGCGAAAAGCATACACCAAGGGATGTCCCCTTGTATGTCCTTTGTGACCTCATCCATTACTAAGGCAAACAAATAAGGGCTTAAAGCTAACCCTTGATGTAGTTCTATCCTAATCGGGAAGTCATCCGTGTCTCCATCACTTGTTTGAACTCTAGTCACAACATTGTTGTACATATCCTTAATGAGCCCGACGTACTTTGTTGGGACTTTATGTTTGTCCAAAGCCCACCACATAACATTACTTGGTATTTTATCATAAGCCTTCTCCAAGTCAATAAAAACCATGTGTAGGTCCTTCTTCTCCCTATACCGCTCCATAACTTGTCTTATTAAGAAAATAGCTTCTATGGTTGACCTTCCGGGCATGAAACCAAATTGGTTCATAGAGACCCGCATTATTGCTCTCAAGCGATGCTCGATAACTCTCTCCCATAGCTTCATAGTATGACTCATCAACTTAATTCCCCGGTAATTAGTACAACTTTGAATATCCCCTTTATTCTTGTAGATCGGTACCAATATACTTCTCCTCCACTCATCAGGCATCTTGTTCGATCGAAAAATATGGTTGAACAGCTTGGTTAGCCATACTATAGCTATGTCCCCGAGACATCTCCACACCTCGATTGGGATACCATCCGGTCCCATCGCCTTACCTCCTTTCATCTTTTTCAACGCCTCTCTGACCTCAGATTCTTGGATTCTCCGCACAAAACGCCTATTGGTGTCATCAAAAGAGTCATCCAACTGAAAGGTTGTGTCCGTATTCTCACCATTGAACAATTTGTCAAAATACTCTTGCCATCGATGTCGGATCTCATCCTCCTTCACCAAGAGATGCTCTCTTTCATCCTTAATGCACTTAACTTGGTTGAAGTCTCTTGTCTTTCTCTCACGAACTCTAGCCATTCTATAAATATCCTTCTCTCCTTCCTTCGTACTCAAACGTTGGTAAAGATCCCCGTACACTCTACCCTTTGCCACACTTATAGCTCGTTTTGTAGTCTTCTTTGTCACCTTGTACTTCTCTATGTTGTCCACATTCCTGTCATGGTACAAGCGTCTATAACACTCTTTCTTCTCCTTAATAGCCTTTTGGACTTTCTCGTTCCACCACCAAGTATCTTTAGCCTCGCCTCTGCTTCCTTTGGTTAATCCACACACCTCTGAGGCCACCTTCCGAATGTTGGTTGCCATCTTCTCTCACATGTTGTTTATGTCTTCTTCTTCCTTCCAAGAGCCCTCTTTGATAACCCTTTCTCTGAATACCTCTGACGTCTCCCCTTTCAGTTTTCACCATTTTGTTCTTTCAATCTTAGCTTGTTTATCCCTACGGGCACGCACCTGAAAACGAAAGTTTGCCACCAAAAGCTTATGTTGAGAAACAACACACTCCCCTGGTATCACCTTGCAACCCAAGCATGCTCGTTTGTCCTTTCTTCTTGTGAGGACAAAGTCAATCTGGCTAGAGCGTTGTCCGCTACTGAAGGTCACTAGATGAGATTCTCTCTTTCTAAAGAAAGTGTTGGTTATCATCAGGTCAAAAGCTACCGCGAAGTCTAGAACTTCCTCCCCCTCCTGATTCCTACTACCATACCCAAAACCTTCATGAACTGCCTCGAAACCTGCGCTTGTAGTACCTACATGCCCATTAAGATCTCCTCCTATAAAAAGCTTCTCACTACTGGGTACAGCTCTAATCAGGCCATCTAAGTCTTCCCAGAACTGTCTCTTAACACTCTCGTCGAGGCCTACTTGGGGGGCATACGCACTAATTACGTTCAAGACCATATCACCAATGACAAGCTTGACTAAGATAATCATATCTCCTTGCCTTCTCACTCCCACCACACTATTCTTGAGACTCTTATCAATCAAAACTCCTATTCCATTTCTATTCGCAACTGTCCCTGTGTACAAAAGCTTGAAACCTGTATTGTCCACCTCCTTCGCCTTCTGACCCTTCCATTTAGTCTCTTGAACGCATAATATATTTACACGCCTCCTAGTCGCGGTATCAACTAATTCTCTCAACTTACATGTAAGCGACCCTACATTCCAACTGCCTAAACGGATCCCAGTTGGTTCGACTAGCTTCCTTACCCGTCGCACCCGTCGAATCAGATGTGAAGACCCTTGCTCATTTTTCACTACACCCGGGCGCCGATGTAGCGCGCCACTAAGGATGCGAGACCCGATCCTTGATCACTTGACACCGTGCCCAGATCGCGACACGGCGCGTCACGGGGGGTGACGACCCGGCCCTTGCTCATTTAACACCATACCCGGGTTCCGATATGGCGCGTCGCTAAGAGGGTTACGCCCCAACGATTTTCTTTCGGGTTTTATCTCCATTAGAATGGCTAGATTTAACGTTGGCTCGCCACGCCTAACACAACCCTCCTCCTTTACCAGGGCTTGGACCTGCTATGTTGAGACAACATAGGCGGAGTTAACCCTCCACTATGAATGCAGGACATAATTTCCTTGTATATGTATATTGTTAGGTCCATAGCTGTAACTTGTCTACATGGAAAATGAACCATATCTGAACTCTTGACTTATCTAAGATAAACATTTTACTTTAAAAAAATGTTTTACTTAATTTGCATGGTTATTTAGCTTTAAGCCACATCATTTTACTCATTTTGTACTCCTTTATTTAATTGCAGGAAGTAGAGGATGCTCAAAAGATCAGACGGAGTGTGATGGACTGCTTTGAGAGAGCAAGCCTCCCCTTCCTGAATGAAGAAGAGAGGAAGAAGAATCTTCATTTCGTTGTTGTGGGTGGTGGACCTACTGGAGTGGAATTTGCAGCGTCTTTGCATGATTTTGTTACCAAAGATTTATCCAAGCTTTATCCCTCGATTCAGCACCTTGTGAAGATATCATTGATTGAAGCTGCAGATCACATACTGACCATGTAAGGCATATGAATATCTGATTTTTTTCATACTTTTGATGCTCTACATGGGGTTTCATCTTTTATGTTTTTGTTCCATGCCATGGTTAACTATTGCCCCAAGAATTTTGTCAGCAAATTTACCTGGCATAAGTTACATTGCTTCCTAGACTAATGGTTGCTTGCATTTCCTAAAGGTTTGACAAGAGGATAACTAACTTTGCTGAGGATAAGTTTGGAAGGGATGGCATTGATGTGAAAACTGGATATAAAGTTGTGAAGGTTTCTAAGGATGCTATTACCATGCAAAATCCTGCCACTGGGGATATTTCAGTTCCTTATGGGATGGCTGTCTGGTCCACTGGTATTGGGACTCGTCCATTCGTTGTAGAATTTATGAAACAAATTGGCCAGGTAGATATAAAATTCAAGTGTTCATTTAGTATTCTTCTGCAGTTAAGTTAGCCATCTGAACATTTGTCTGCATATACAGGCCAATCGGCGTGTCTTAGCTACTGATGAATGGCTAAGGGTCCGTGAATGTGATGGTGTCTATGCTATAGGTGACTGTGCTACAATAAACCAGAGGAAAGTAATGGTATGTAAAGGAAGCTTATTACTTATTTGTTTGGGTTTTGCCTGAATTTTTATTATTCCCCTTCAGGAAAAGTTTCTGCCATGTCTGTATTGCAACCGTTTGCTCACAAACCTATCTATGGAAATTTCACTATTACATTCCTAACTTTCTGTCTATTGATTCATAAGAAGTGAGATGTCATGAAAAGATATTCCTTCAAAAGAAATTCATAAGCCAATGAATCTCAATAGGAGTTCTCATGAAGGCCACTGGTTCACTTGATGTGTATTATCAAATACGGTTGGTACTTTGTAGGAAATTTGAATGTAGTGGCAATTCTGTATTCCAGTGGTCTAGTGTTGATTATCTGTAATACACGATTTTAAGCTAACTAGTAGTAAATCTTTTGCTAAACTGTTATCTGCCTTCAAGTATTTATGATCTTGATGTGTAATGGTTGCAGGAGGACATTTCAGAAATATTCAGAGTTGCAGATAAAGACAAGTCTGGAACCTTGACTGTGAAAGAAATTCAAGATATCCTGCATGATATCTACGTGAGATACCCACAAGTACAGCTCTACCTTAAGAGCAGGCAGATGAACGGCATCGCTGATCTAGTAAGGAGTGCCAAAGGAGATGCTGAAAAGGAATCCATGGAACTGAACATCGAGGAATTCAAGAAGGCTCTTGCACTCGTGGATTCACAAGTCAAGTTCTTACCTGCAACTGCTCAGGTGAGAACTGGCTTGATGGCTTCAAAGCAACTGAATCGAATTGAAGGATCACGCTCTTGCCCAATTTCTGACTTGCTTGTTCCTGACAGGTCGCGTCGCAGCAGGGCCAATATCTTGCTAGGTGCTTTAATAAGATGAAGGATGCTGAAGAAAACCCTGAAGGTCCAATCCGCATCAGGGGAGAAGGCCGCCATCGCTTCCGCCCTTTCAGGTTCCTATTCCACCACTCAATTGATCAATGTTTCCATAGTTGGCTGATCATGACCTTCACTCTGATCCAAATGCTGTTTACCATGCTTTGCCCTCCAAAAGCATCCACTTTTTTCTGTACAGCATCTAATGCTATTACTTTCCTGACCCTCCAGGTACCGGCATCTGGGCCAATTCGCCCCACTAGGAGGGGAGCAAACTGCTGCACAACTTCCTGGGGACTGGATCTCCATTGGCCACAGCACCCAGTGGCTCTGGTACTCCGTGTACGCAACGTAAGTGTTTCCCTTTCCGTGATAACAAAGTAGATTGTGCTACCACTCTTCTGCCCATATTTGTGATTCATCAGCAGTATGTCTGATGATGTTCTCTGTTCTATGGATTCAGCAAACAAATCAGCTGGCGCACGAGGATGCTGGTGGTATCTGACTGGACGCGCCGATTCATTTTCGGAAGAGACTCGAGTTGCATATAATCAAGAGGGAAAAGATTTTGCTGTGACATATAATATATATTCAGATGAACGGGGCCAATAGAGCCTCTTCCCACTTTTTTTAGTCTGATTTCACATAAATGTTCTTTTTTTGTTAAGGGAAGAATGTGAGTTCCCTTGCACTTTGTATAGTGCACCACGAAGAAATTCCGTTGTACCTACCTTGTTTTGGAGAGTTGTACTGCACTTTTGCGGCCTGAGTATGATTCTTTTAATAGCTATTTTTTTACCACTAAGATGTGATATGCAAAAGGGTCAATTTGGATCTGATTTTGTTGTGTGAAATCCTGTCTTCGCTGCCCCGCCCATGGTAGTGAACTAGTGGTTCAGTTGGTTGCATGATTTTTCTGGCGTTTGGTAAAATGTTGGTGCCAAAAGTTGGTAGTCAGTACTGACATTCTGGCAAGTTTGTGGAGCAGCTATGAGCTGAGCCGATAATGTTGTAGTTGAGTTGCCTCATAATGTTGTACAAAATAAGTAAATAACTATCTGTGTGTTTGACACCATTGAACACTACGAGCGTCAGTGGGGCAGACAGTTCCCTCAAACACAGGGCAAGATGCGCAATTTAAGAAAAAGATGTACTAGAAAACATATATTCCCCATGAACAGGGAGGTTGCAGCAAAACAGAGATTGGTCCAAATCTTTTAAGAAATGTTCTCTGGTAAACTTCAACATCTCAGATGAAAATTCAAAGTCAAGCTGATCTTTCCATTTCTATCTTTGAAAGAGAAAGCCAAGTTTGAATCTGAATTTTTCAAACCATTCTAGAACGCGTACTACATGGAGCAATCCTGTTGCAACTGCATCACCGCTGGGCGGCAAAATACCCGTTTTAAGGTGTTCAACGAATATAACCCTTCACTAAACAAGTGTCCATATTGCACAAAAGATTATTCTCACGCATGCATGTTTGTCTCTTTGAAAGTGAAATAATTAAATACTATACAAGCGGCAACTTGCACATATTCAATCTCAAAAGTCAAGGATGTATGATCACATCTATCTGGCTATGAAACTGAAATAAGCATTTAAGAAATCACCCAATACTCGAATTCCATGAAAGCAACAGCTTGTCCAGGCCACAAAAAGGACTAAAAATAAAGTTCCATTATCATCCCACCTCTTTGGTTGGTGGGTTAGGTATACTTGTACCTAATTCCTCCAGCTCAACAGCTGCATCAGTACAGATCAGATGGACACAAAGGAACAAGAACAATTATATCAGCACAGCACAGATCACACACACACACACACACACATCAAAATTAAAGGAACATGAGGAGATTACAAGATGCTAATCCTAGCCCAGAATGTTTCATGGGACCAATCAACTGACAACTGAATGACATAAATCTCAGGGTGGCATGACATGTTTTAATAACAGCTCTTCAGAGAATATTCCATGGATGATTGCTACTAAGCTGACTTCTTAACATTATTTTCCAGCTTCAGTATGAGTTGTATAAGCAAGTGGATGGAAGAATTACTGTAACGTGATGGCAGAACTATCACTAAAATCACCTTGGAGTGTGCCTTTTGATATTACAAATACATTTTTAATATTGACAGGACAGCAGCTCGGGAATGTATCACATTCACATATTGAGTCCCACATTCCACAACACTGAGTACATGGCTTAGAACAGGAGGTATATTATTGTCAAGCAGTGGCTGATTATCTACACACATCCAGACCCAAGACAGAAGTTCGTGAAGCTCAAATTCTAATTACACAAAGCCTGCCTCATTGTTGCTTGATTGCTCCAATCGGAACCTTCACAAAATTAAGCTCCAAAACCATTTGACAACTGGAGTTCGTGCCCATAAAATGGTATGTTCAATCTGCATAGTTTACAGGGCTGTCTCGTGTCTACACTGAATCAACACCTTCGATCTGCTGGCGAGCAAGGTATCTCTCTCTTCGTTCCTTCTGGAATAATATAATCAAGAAATTAACGTTGGAGCACATGAGGCAGAGCTGCATCTCGAATACTTGGACACTATATTAAAAGACTAGGCACTGTCATTAATAACTACTGAGCCATAATCTTACCCATTCGTCAATCACAAGGCCTTCACCAACAATACGGGGACCATTGTCCTCTGGAGGTTTCTTGCGTGCCTCAAGCGCTGCTTCTGCTTCAGCAAGCTGGCGCTTAAGTTTATCCATTTGCTACAAAACAAATGTTGCCAAAATGCATAAGCCAACCTTTCTATTCTTCACTAATTGCATTGCATTAAAAGAAAATTCAAAAGAAAAGAAAAGGTTTTGCTCAGACTTACTGGGCTTGGGCGCTCAGCATCCAAGAATACTACCCGCAAAATTTGCTCGACTGCAACCTGGTCCTTCTGCTCATCAAACTGCAACGGAAGGAATAACAACTTCAGTTTAGGCACGCATTGAAATGGTAATGACTGATCAGTAAGTGAAGGTTTCCAACATTTAAATTGAACACTACACTGAGTCTACCAGGGCTGGTGGAGAGAGGATTTACCAATTCAGGGACATACTCCACGGGCTCTTTGACTTTGAGGCTGACAATCTTGAACTTAACCTTGCACTTGTCCAATGGCTTCTCGTTATTCTCCGGATGCTCAACAAACTTGAAAACTGCAATTGATGTAATGGAATGCACGGGTTAGGCCTATAACTTGCGAGCACCACAGCTAGCGCTCAAATTCAATTACCTGTTGCTATGATGCTTTCCCCTGGAGCAAGTACACCGCCAGGAGGCCTCATGAAGCAACTCTTTGGTGCAGTCGTTTGGAACTGGAACAGCAAAGATCCTTAAAATTAGTGCTCTGCTGATGTGTACTGTGCAGCTGAGGGCTTAACAATTGTACTAGTTGCAGCAATTAGTGGTAAGCTAGTTAGGAACAGACTGGTTGGAAATTTTGCAATAAAAAACATTTCAGAGAAAAGCATCTGGTTATAATAGCATAACTGAATAAGAGACAGTTCTTAGTTACCTTGAAGGCCACATGGGACTTGCTGATGTTCTTGATCCTGACAGCGCTCCGGACCTGCTTGCCGGGTTCATCTGTACAAGTCAAAATTAGAGACCAAAATTAGGCTAAAAAAACAGATGAACGGAAAATTTATTTTCCATATCTCCCATGGCCTTTTACTATCCATCGATTTAATCTCTATACACAAACAGTCGTACAAAGTTAGTCTTTTTTATTCGTCTATGAAAAAGTCCATTTTCTGACGAATAAGAGTTGAGAAGGAACATAAGCTTTCACCGAACAAGCAGAGAGAGGAGAGTTGCAGAAGCAAAAAAAAAAAAAAAAAACGCGAAAGGCGATGCCTTGACGAGACAGCGCAATCGAATCAAGAACTCGAATAGCAGCGGGAGACAGACGCCGCAGAGGCGGAAACGATTGAAAGGCATCGCCAGCAGTTGCTAGTCGAAATTAACAGAGTTGCTAGTCGAAAGAAAGCAGTAAACCACCACCAGCAGGGGCAAGAAAGAAATCAACAGAGCCCCGCGCGCAAATTGCTTACATGGGAAGTAGAGCTTGGCGGTCGGGTCGAGGCGCAGGCGGCGGCGGGTGGGGAGCAGCGACCGGATCGCCTTGACGCCGCCCCCGCCCCCGCCGGCAGAGCCTGACGGCGCGCGGGCGGCGTCGCCCTCGGCTGCCGGCGGCGCGGACGCGGCGGACCCCCAGAGCGGCATGTGGCACAGCCCCCAGCGGCCGGCGCCCTGCTGATGCTCGTCCTGCACCCGCTGGCCCCGCTGCCCCTGCTCCTCCTCCGGCGGCAGCGGCGGAAGCAGCAGCAGCGGCTCGCCGTCCGCGTCGGGCGCCGGAAGACGTATGGTGCGGGGCGGAAGAGCCGGGGAGGGAAGGAGGAAGGGGAGGGGAACCGAAGAGCGTGTGTGCGAGCGTGTGTGTGGAAATGTCAATTGCGACGACGGACGGGGCGAGTGAATGGGGGTCGTCGGCCTGTCTTATATGCTGGCCTGGGCTTTGAGTGGATGAATGATGGGCCCCACCGCGCCAATAATCGTTTTTGTGTTGTGTCACTGTGTGTTTGTGTGCTCGTGCCTGCTTAGTGATGACGATGGTTAGTAGTAAGGTGCTGTTTTGTTTAGTAAAAAGAAAGGAAACGTAAATGAAAACCATTCCAACAAGAGCCGAGCAGCACACGATGACACGAGAGGCGGCGCACACGGCAGTAAGGCTATCTCCAATGACCTCCGAGATACAAAACTCATTCGTCATTTAAGTAGCGTTATAGACAAAAGGTTCAATACATATTCAGCATCTTCTTCAACAACAAGACCAAAAAGATAATTCTTTCTGTAAATAGATTTCTAGAAGAAAGAATACTCATATTTAGGTTATGCCTCTCAGACAACCCAAAATAGATCTCTCGTATAGCCGTATAGATACTCTGTTGAAGGCTGATTTTGAGTTTCTTACTACCATTTTGAGTTTGGGTGTCCATATAGTTATGTGGAGACAGTCTAAGGGCGGCGACGCGCATGGGGGTCGAGGGTGGTGGCGCTTTCTTTCTTTCGCATGCTCGGCGGCGAGGGGCGGCGGTGCTTTCTTTCTACCGCACGCTCGGCTGCAAGGGCGGTGACGCGTATGGGGCCAGGGCAGTGGTGACGCGTATGGGGCCAGGGCGGGCGGCGGCGCTTTCTTTCTGTTTTGCAAGACTTCTGCGTCCGTGACCCGATCAGGATTCAGGAAGGGAGCGCGTAGCGTCAAGGGGGGGTTGTTGAGGGGGATTTTTTTTTAATTTTAACACTTTTTGATAACTAATTTTAAATCTAACGCTGCAAGTTTTTTTTAAACTAACACTTTTGGCCGCGCCTATTATCCTGGCGCGGCCAAATGCCTGTGCCGCGCCATGCATGGTGGCGCGGCAAAGGTCTGAAGTGGCGACGACCGGTTTCGGTGACCGTTGACGTGGCAGCTCTTGCCGCGCCACTGATCTTGGCGCGGCAGTGTCGCGCCCTAATCCATGGCGTGGCAGAGCCGAATAAATACCGCGTGGCCGCCCGCCCCGCCCGCACGCACCCTGTCCGCCCGCCTGTCGCCAGCGCCCGGCCCGCCCATCCGCCGCCAGCCACCGCGCAGCGCCCGCGCCGGCCGCGCCACGAACGCCGGCGCGTCAAGGCCGCCCGCTCCTAAGGTACCTCCTTTCAATTTCATATTTTTTTTCTTATTATTGATTTAGGATAATTAGTGATTTAGGATAGTTAGGGTTGATTTCATATTTTTTGATTATTATTGATTTAGGATAATTAGTGATTTAGGATAGTTAGTAATTTAGGATAGTTAGGGTTTTATGATTGGTATTGATTTATGATAGTTAGTGATTTAGAATAATTAGGTTAGTGAATTTGTTTGTGATTTACGTAGGTTTGAGGTTGTGTGTTCTAGTATAGTTAGGATTTTGGGTTTAGGGATTGTTTATGTATTTATTATTTAATTTATAGTTAGTTATTTAGTTAGGGATTTTGGGTATAGATACTAGGTTACTCTAAACCCAAAAGGGTTTAGGTATTTTAGGGATTGATTATGTATTTATTATCTAGTATAGTTAGGATTTTGGGTTTAGGGATTTAGGATAGTTAGGTTAGTGATTTGTTTGTGAATTTACTAATGTTAATTTAAATTTTGTTAATTTGAATACTCTAACGCTTTGTTTATCAATTCGTAACAGGATGGCTCCTCCCACGCAGCACCCGTTGTACCCCATTCTTGAGGTGGAGTACGACGACCAGCACCGAGCACACATCTTGATTGACAATGACGCAGAGGTGTCCTTGTCTCCTTTGAGGCCTCGCACGCACACCAGGGCGCACCAGTGGGACGAGCGTTATGCGCCGTACATACGGCGTGCCGGCTTCCTGGAGCTTGTCCGTGTTGTCAACCACGGTCTTCCGCCCCTTGATCCAGCACTACTTACAGCAACTGTAGACAGGTGCGAGTGCATTCTTTGTATGTAAACTTTCTTCTAACAAATTTGAGGCAACTAACAGTCGTTCTATTCTTATAACAAGTGGAGGCCTAAGACCCACACGTTCCACCTACCCTGTGGCGAGATGACCTTGATGTTGCAGGACGTGAAGGCTATTTTAGGCCTTTGGTTGGGGGGACTTCCAGTGACAGGGATAGTTGACAACGATCACTGGAGGGAGCTGGTGACTTAGTTTACTGGCTTTCTTCCACCGGACGACGATGCTTCCAAGAAAAATAAGTGAGTAATTCAAGCCTATTTAACACTTGCATTGCTTTCCTGCAGCCATGGGGTCTCATTTTCTTTGGTCAATTTTAGGAAAAGTTTTGGGGTTTCGTCGTCCTGGATTACGGAGCGCTTTGATTACTTGGACCCATAGGCTGAGGAGGCTCTGATCGACATGTTCGCTCGTGTGTGGGTCTAGCACTTTCCCTACAGCACCAGGTTAGAGGAAATGCGAGGCGCAAGTACAGGGAGTACACGGACGGTCTCGATGTCCTGACACAGCACCAAGTTACGCTCTCTTTACTATCATACATGTGTCTTGTTCGATGTACACTATATCACAACCTAACTCAATTATGAAATTTTAGGTGCATTGGTGTCCTTGAGATTCTCCAGAGCTCCAGGACTATCTTAGTCCTATCACTAGGGACGAGTCAGATGAGTATCGCTGCGATGTCCCTCTTATTTTCTTTCATGTGGTCGAGATTCACTTGCCCATCCGGGTCTACAGACAGTTTGGAAGAATGACAGGCTGTCCACCACCGCTTTACTCCACCAACCAAGAATTGCATGGGTGCGTTATCGATTAATAACAATGCTACAATCCAGAGGTGTGTGGTACAACTAACATCGTTTTGTTGCAGGTATGACCGTAGGAAGAGGTACAAGACCAAGGATTGGCGTGTGACACACAGCTCGCTCATCCATTTGTGGCAGAATAGGGTACGACATCTGGTCCATGCGGGTCCTCCACATGACCAGCACACCTTCGACGAGTACCTGCGGTGGCTTCATAGGTCTACGAGGACACATATCAAGCCCCCATACACTGACGTGGTGATTGACGAGGACTCAGAGAAAGATGGCATCGAAGATGTGTACGACGTTACCACTAGGGAGGACACACAACTGGAGAGAGCCCCGCTTCAAAGATACGTGGTAATATACTTGAATGGTACAATTTGTTATCCTTTTGGTATTAAGTATGTGTACTAAAACTGTCCAACCGTATTTGTCGAGTACCATAAAAGGGGTCCCCTAAGCAAGGATCGAAAAAATCACTTAGACCCTGTAAAAATCGAAGCCAAGAGACAACTATTGGCTAACCCCCACCTTGTCCGAGGCTACCGATTCTCCGCCTCGCTCGAGGCCTCGCACGAAAGGCCTCGGATGGGGAACCAATTCTCCACCTCGCTCGAGGCCTCTCACGTAAGGCCTTGGACGGGGTATCGATTCTCCGTCTCGCTCGGGGCCGGCTAGTAAGGCCTCGGACGGGGCACCGATTCTCCATCTCGCTCGAGGCCGGCTCGTAAGGCCTCGGACGGGGTACCAATTCTCCGCCTCGCTCGAGGCTGGCTCGGCAACAACCCCGTCGCCTCTGCCTTGACCAACTTCTCTGACAGAACATCACGTTCAACTAAACGCGCTCAACCGCTCCCGCGACGTCAGCCGAACGACGGCTCGACATATCGGAGTGACCGACGAGATGGGAGTCGCATCAACAACATGCCGTCCGGGACGGGACAGGGCAGGGGTTATCGGCAGCTGTACTCGGCACTGTGCCCACGACGGACGCCTGTGCTGCACTGTGCTGCCTAACCCCGACTGCTCCAAGGATAGTGCGACGTGGGGAGTCAAGTCCGAGTCCCTGTAGCCTCAGAATCAGTGTACAGATCCAACTGCTCCCTCTGAGCCTCGGCAATCCGCTTCAGGGCCTCAGCAGCCTTGGGATTCGCGCCCGCCGAGCCCCCCATAGTGGTTCGGCCTCGGCACCAACCGAGCCTCGACCCTTTACGCTGTCGACACACATCGACTGTCACGTCGTCCGCCATGCCCTGCATCAAGCTATCACTAGAGCTCCCACGTCGCTCAGGATCGGTCATGACCGGCATGTCGCTCTAGTACATCAAGGATAGGACCGCTCCATTGACCATACCACCACAATGGCTAGCTATAGGGCTCGGAAACACCACCTCCACTTACAGGACGCCGCGTAGCGAACACATGTATCACCCCCTGTCCCCCCTTCAGCTATAAAAGGGAGCGACCAGGGCCATTTCTGGACATGAGACGATGAACTCACAAACACGGATGGACTCACGAACGCAGATAGACACTTAGATGCAGAGACTCACGTAGGCTCACCCACACCCGCGCAAGCAGCGCGCAACACTCTATAATACGTGCACTCCCCCGCTGCCTGAGATCAACATCTCTAGCAATCCACACCATTCCACGCAGAGACCTAGGACCAGCTCCCTCTCTCGCCCTGCTTGTAACCCCCTACTACGAGCACCTCAGTGCAAGGAATACAAGATCAATCTCTCAGACTGGACGTAGGGCACCTATTGCCTGAACCAGTATAAACCTTGTGTCTCTTTGCATCACCATCCAGGATTAGGGGTACACAGTACATTTCACTAGTTGGTAGAGGACCCGCCGGTCCAAAACACCGACAGTTGGCGCGCCAGGTAGGGGCACTACTGCGTGTTAGCTTCGTCATCCCAACAAGTTTCGGATGGCAGACCCCATACGACCAATGCGTCTCGGCACGGTGATCTGGTTTGGGAGCCTAGAGTTTATGTCTCTAGGATCTGAGTACGACATGGTACTCCTCACACCCCGAGCCCCACCGACTGACGACGACATCACACACCTACCGCCCAGGCATAGACGGTGCCCAGGTGGCCGCTCTCATCGCGCTCGCTAGACACGGCGCTAGTGGGACCACCCTAACACCGCGCAAGCTCAGGGCGACGCTCCGCGCTCCGCCGGTATCCCATGCCTGACTGTTGGTATGGAGTCCCTGGTTGGGGACCTGTCCAGCTTAAGCCTGGGCAAGGGAAAGACGCCGATGGCACGCGGTGACGCCCCGTCATCAAGCTCTGCCCCACCACCTCCTGAGGAGTCGCCTCCGATAGAGCGGAGCTCAGCGACGACACCATTCCCGTACCCCTTCAGGTTTGGCAATACCGCCGCCGCCTGCGCTTCCGCCTACGCTTCTGCTCATGACGTGGAGTCCTCAGGATGCCACTAGCGCTTCGCCCTCGACCTCGACACCATAACCTCGACCCACTCCCATGCTGACTCCTTGGAGGAGGACGAGGCGTGGGCCAGAGCGGACTTCTCTAGGCTCCATGACCCTAAAGCCATGCGCCGCTTCCTGGCCACAAGCGACTACTGCTTCGGTTACTTCGACTTCGATGACGAAGGCACATACGACCCCACTCGCGAGTGCTTCCACATCGGGCTTGGGATGCCAAGAGCGAGCGATGAGGATGAAGGGGCAGACAACCGCTCCCCGCTCCACGAGGGGGCAGGTGATGCCACACCTCCACGCAACGAGCTCCCGGTGGCATGGAACGAGAACCCCGCCCCCGAGGAACTTCGACGCCTTGACTTGGAGCAGCTCTGTGAGCTCCAAGCCAAGGTCGAGCAAGACCGACTCCTTCTGCAGCAGCTCCAAAACACCCTCGAGCAGGAGCAGCGGGGTTGCGGTGATGGTGGAGCAGCCCAGCGGAGGGCTCACGACGTCCACCACCGCATCAACAACGACGTAGGGGGTGAGCAACCCCCTATCTTCAATCGCGCTAGCCAGAACATCATGGCAGCGGCAATGCTACTCTGAACTATGCCTGAGCCCTCTACCACGGAGGGGCGACTGGCCCACGGCGAGCTCCGAGACCTCCTCGAGACAGCTGCGGTACAGCAGGCCGAAAGTTCTGCCTCTAGATGGCACAGAGGCACCTCAAAACTACCCACGGCGTCGCCTCGGTAGGGTAGAGGGGCCTCGGTTCATCCCGAGCCTACTCGGGCACCAATGGCCAATAGGGTCCCCTCGGTGCATGATCGCCTTGGCGACCGACGCGAGGCACAAGGCGACCACGATGTGGTCAGCAGGCGACGGTGCCACGACAATGAGGGGCCCGCCCGAGGCTACCACCCCCACCGAGGTAGTCGCTATGATAGTGGGGAGGACCGTAGCCCTTCTCCCGGGCCACCTGGTCCTCGAGTCTTTAGTAGGGCCATCCACAGTGCTCACTTCCTGGCCCGGTTTCGCCAACCGGCCAACCTCACGAAGTAAAGCGGTGAGACCAACCATGAGCTGTGGCTAGCCGATTACCACCTGGCTTGTCAGCTAGGCGGCACGTACGATGACCTACTCATCATCCGCAACCTCCCCTTGTTCCTGTCAGACTCGGCATGAGCATGGCTCGAACACCTCCCTCCCTCATAGATCCACAACTGGCGCGACTTGGTAAAGGTCTTCGTCAGGAATTTCTAGGGCACATACGTACGCCCCGGGAACTCCTGGGACCTCAAGAGTTGTCGCCAGGGGTCAGACGAGTCTCTTCGAGACTTCATCCGACGCTTCTCCAAGTAGTGCACCGAGTTGCCCAGGGTCGGCGACTCGAAAATTGTCCAGGCTTTCCTCTCCGGCACCACCTGCCGTGACCTGGTCCGAGAGTTAGGCCGGAACGTGCCAACCTCGGCAGCCGCACTCCTCGACATCGCCACCAACTTTGCCTTGGGTGAAGAGGTCGTTGGGACCATCTTCCCTGATAGCGACGCCCAGGGGAAGCGGAGGGACGAGGCCCCTGGGGCCTCGGCTCCCCACCTCCCCAAGAAAAATAAAAAGGGTCGCCAGGGGAAGCAGGAGGTCCTCGAGGCCGGTCTAGTCGTGGTCGCAGAGCGCAAGAATCCCCGAGGCCCCAGAGGCCCCAGGCTCTTCGATGATATGCTTAAGAAACCCTACCCTTACCATTAGGGCCCGGTGAAGCACACCCTCGAGGAGTGCACCATGCTCCGATGTTACTATGCCAAGCTCGGGCTCCCTAGTGACGATGCCAAGAGGAGGGACGCGACGATAGGGATGACGACAAGGACGATGGGTTCCCCGAGGTGCACAACGCCTTCATGAACTTTGGCGGGCCTTTAGCATGCCTCACGGCACGCCAGCGAAAGAGGGAGCGCCGGGAGGTCTTCTCGGTGAAGGTGGCCACTCCCTGGTACCTCAACTGGTCTCAGGAGGCTATCACCTTTGATCAAGATGACCACCCCGATCATGTCCCAAACCCGGGGCAGTACCCACTCGTTGTTGACCCGATCATTAGCAACACCGACTCACCAAGGTGTTGATGGACGGAGGCAGCGGCCTCAACATCCTCTACGCCAACACCCTAGAGCTCCTGGAGCTCGACCAATCGCAGCTTCGGGGTGGCGTCGTGCCTTTCCACGGCATCGTGCTGGGGAAACGAATGCGACCCCTCAGGCGCATCGACTTGCCCATTTGCTTCAGCACTCCCTCCAACTACCGCAAGGAGGTCCTCACCTTCGAGGTGGTTGGGTTTAAGGGAACCTACCACGCCATCCTAGGGTGCCCGTGCTATGCCAAGTTCATGGTGGTCCCCAACTATTCCTACCTCAAGCTCAAGATGCCGGGTCCCAATGGCGTCATCACTGTCGAGTCCATGTACGAGCATGCATACGACTGCGATGTTGAATGCATCGAGTACACCGAGGCTCTCATAGAGGCCGAGACCCTCATCGTCAACCTCGACCGACTTGGTAGCGAGCTGCCCGAGCCCAAGTGTTGTGCCGGGACTTTCGAGCCCACGGAGGCCATCAAGCTTGTCCCGGTCGACCCCACCTATCCCGATGACCGGGCGCTGAGGATCAGTGCCACCCTCGACATCAAATAGGAAGCCGTGCTCATCGATTTTCTTTGCGTGAATGCCGATGTATTCGCATGGAGTCCCTCGGACATGCCGGGCATACCGAGGGAAGTCACCGAGCACGCCTTGGACATCCAGGCCGGTTCCACACCGGTGAAGCAGCGCCTGCGCCGATTCGATGAGGAAAAGCGCAGGACCATCAGCGAGGAGGTGCAGAAGCTTTTGGCAGCCGGATTCATCAAGGTAGTGTCCCATCCAGAGTGGTTAGCTAATCCTATATTAGTCAAGAAGAAAAATGGGAAGTGGAGGATGTGTGTAGACTACACCGGTTTGAATAAAGCCTGTCTAAAGGTCCCTTTCCCATTACCTTGAATCGACCAAATCATTGACTCCACTGCGGGATGTGAAATCCTATCTTTCCTTGATGCTTATTCCGGTTACCATCAAATCAAGATGAAAGAGTCCGACCAGCTCGCGACTTCTTTTATCACACCATTTGGCATGTACTGCTATGTGACTATGCCATTCGGCCTCAGAAACGCAGGGGCCACATACCAGCAGTGCATGACCTAGGTCTTTGGCGAGCACATCGGGCGAACCATCGAGGCCTATGTGGACGACATCGTGGTCAAGTCTAGAAAGGCCGGTGATCTCATCGATGACCTGGAGATAGCCTTCAAATGCCTCAGAGAGAAGGACATCAAGCTCAACCCTGAGAAGTGTGTCTTCGGGGTCCCCCAAGGCATGCTCTTGGGATTCATAGTCTCAGAACACGGCATCGAGGCCAACCCAGAGAAGGTCTCGGCCGTAACCAACATGGGACCAATCTGAGATCTCAAAGGAGTGTAGAGGGTTATGGGATGCCTTGCAGCCCTGAGCCGCTTCATCTCGTGCCTTGGCGAAAAAGGTTTGCCTCTATACCGCCTATTGAGGAAATCCAAACGCTTTTCTTGGACCCCCCGAGGCCAAAGAAGCCCTCGCCAAGCTCAAGGCACTACTCACCAATCCTCCCATCCTGGTATCGCCAGCCAAGGACGAGACCCTCTTACTCTACATCGCCACAACGACCCAAGTGGTCAGCGTGGCCGTAGTAGTCGAGAGGTAGGAAGAAGGGCATGCTTTGCCCATTCAACGACATGTTTACTTCATCAGCGAAGTGCTCTCCGAGACTAAGACACACTACCCCCACATCTAGAAGCTGATCTACGTTGTAGTCTTGGCTCGACACAAGCTGCGTCACTACTTCGAGTCCCACCTGGTGACCATGGTGTCGTCTTTCCCCTTGGGAGAGATAATCCATAACCGAGAGGCCTCGGGTAGGATAGCCAAGTGGGCTATCGAACTCATGGGGGAAGCCCTGTCTTTTGCGCCTCGGAAAGCAATCAAATCTCAGGTCTTGGCTAATTTTGTGGCTGAGTGGACCGACACCCAACTGCCACCTGCTCAAGTCCAAGCGAAGTGCTGGATCATGTACTTCGATGGGTCCTTGATGAAGACCGGGGCAGGCGTGGGTCTGCTCTTCATCTCACCCCTCGGAGTGCACATACGCTGCATGGTTCGTCTCCACTTCGCCGCCTCCAACAACGCAGTCAAGTACGAAGCCCTCGTCAATGGCTTGCAGATCGCCATCGAACTTGGAGCATGGCGTCTCGACGTACGGGGCGATTTGCAGCTCGTCATCGATCAAGTGATGAAGGAGTTGAACTGCCATGACTCCAAAATGGAGGCATACTACAAGTTGGTACGTCGCCTAGAAGACAAGTTCGACGGTCTCGAACTCAACCACATCGCGTGAAAATTCAACGAGGCCGTGGATGAATTGGCAAAGATGGCATCAGCACGGGCCCCAGTCTCCCCGAATGTCTTCGTCAGAGACCTCCACAAGCCATCCATCGACTATGCCTCGGCAACGGAAGAGGGCCCACCGGTCGAGCCCACCGCAGGGCCTGAGGCCCCCTCTGTCACCGAGACCCCTTTGGCCGAGCTCGAGGTCATGGAAGTCGACGTAGAGCCTCCCGAGGCCAACCAGGGCACGGACTAGCTAGTCCCATTCCTTGATTGCCTCGTTTGAGGAGAGCTTCCTGCAGACAGGACCAAAGCCTGACGGCTTGTGCGATGAGCCAAAACTTATGTCCTTAGCAATGGTGAGTTGTATAGGCGAAGCCCATCTGGCATCCTCCAACGATGCATCACCACCGAGGCAGGCCAAGCTCTACTCTGGGACTTACACACAGGAGCCTGCAGGCACCATGTGGTGCCTCGAACGCTCATCGGAAACGCCTTCTGCTAAGGGTTCTACTGGCCAACGGCGGTTGCTGATGCCACCAAGCTCGTACACTCCTGCAAGGGATGCCAGTACTATGCGCGGTAGACGCATCTCCCGGCCCAAGCCCTCCAAACCATCCCCATTACATGGCCATTCGTCGTGTGGGGACTCGACATGGTTGGGCCTCTGTAGAAGGCCCCTGGGGGCTATACCCACTTGCTGGTAGCAATCGACAAGTTCTCCAAGTGGATCAAGGCTCGTCCGATCAACCAAATCAAATCCGAGCAAGCAGTGTTGTTCTTCACTGATATCATCCACATGTTTGGGGTTCCAAACACCATCATCACTGACAACGAGACATAATTCACCAGCCACAAGTTCCTAACATTCTGCGACGATCACCACATCTATGTGGCCTGGTCGGCCGTAGGACACCCTAGGACAAACGGCCAAGTAGAACGTGCCAACGGCATGATCCTACAGGGCCTCAAGCCAAGAATATACAACCGGTTGAAGAAATTTGGCAAGAAATGGCTTGTCGAACTCCCGTCAGTCATCTGGAGCCTGAGGAACACTCCGAGCCGAGCCACGGGGTTCACACCAATCTTCTTGGTCTATGGGGCCGAGGCCATCCTCCCCACTAACTTGGAGTACGGTTCCCCGAGGCTTTAGGCCTACAACGAGCAAAGCAACCGCACTACCCGCGAGGACGCCCTCGACCAACTGGAGGAAGCACGAGACGTTGCGCTACTACATTCGGCCAAGTACCAGCAAGCTCTACGACGCTATCAAGCTCGGCACATTCGAAGCCGAGACCTAAAGGTGGGCAACCTAGTGCTGAGACTAAGGCAGAGCAACAAGGGCCACCACAAGCTGACCCCACCATGGGAAGGGCCGTACATCGTCGCCCAAGTGCTGAAGCCCGAGACCTACAAGCTAGCCAACAAGAAGGGCGAAATCCTCACCAACGCTTGGAACATAGAACAGCTATATCACTTCTACCCTTAAATTTCCAAGCATTGTATACATTGTTTCTCGAAATATGATAAAGAAGCGTTCTTTAGTTGTTCTAATTTTTTGAGAAACCCCCCAAACCTATCGATGGGGGAACAGCATTACGATAACGTGACAAGGGAGACTTGGCTCTGCCTCTGCAGAGGTGCCCACCATGGGGCTCGAACAAGACTCAGCTCTGCCTCTGTAGAACCGAGCCTCCCTCGGGGGCTAGAAGGGGGACCCCCCCTAAGTCCCAGGCACCATTTTTTAATCATTTTTCGAATAAATTTCTACACCAAACTCTCTAGCGTGCTCTAACAAATCGATTGTAAAAAACCTAAGGACTGAAAGCCTGTCTCAGGGCCAAAAGGCCTGCCGAGCCGTGAGATGGCCTATGCCTTCGGGCTATGACACTCCCTCACCACCTTTTGCCCAAGGGGCAGCTTAGGCTCCGAGGAAGTTTTTTGCAAGCGATATGTTCTGACACGAGGCAGAGGCAAAGGCTCAGAAATACAATAAAAACGATTAAAAAGGCGTAGATGCATAAGTACTTTAAAAAAGGCCTCGACGGCCACAAGCGTCATGGCGTGATAATCCTAATCCGTTTACATGGCCTCTTTGGCCCAGGTCAAGGCTCAGGGTCACCAGCGTCGGCAGACAGCATGGGAGGAACCACCTCCTCTTCGAACAGCTTGGCCAGCGCTGTGCCGGGGCCCTCAACCGCCTCCATCAGCTTTGTGACCTCCTCAGTGGCCTCCTCGTCATCCTCGGCCAAGATGTAGCCGTCACTAATAGCCTCAAGGTCGACGCCGGCGTAGTGCGAGGAGACGACGGCCAGGGCGCGCTTGACGCCCGTGTGCAACCCCCCTCAGAGTCGCTCACGTGCTTGGCCGCTCAATGCAGTCAAGCGGCTCCTAAGGGAGCTGCCTGACTCGACCCCTTCAACCTCTAGGGCCTCGCAGACGGTATGGGCGGCGCTCTACAGCGTGTTGTGCTCCTCGATCTCGGCCTCGAGCACCGCCTGCACTGCGATAGAGGCCTCAGCTGCCCGAGAGATCTCCTTCTCCAACCCTGTGCCAAAACAAGTAGGATGGGGTTAAGCGCAAAAGAAAATAAGCCAAACAGGGGCGAAGCCCTATGGGACTCACCCTCGGCTTTCTCTTTCTAGCGCCAGACCTCGACCCGATAGGCCTCGGCTTTCTCTTTCCAGCGCTGGACCTCGACCCGAGAGGCCTCGGCCGCCCTAGAAGCCTCCTTCTCTAGCTCTACATCACATAGGGGGGTTAGGGGTCGAGCGTAAGAAAAACAAACAAAACAAGGGGAACAGGACTCACCCTCGACCTTTTCCCTCAAAGCTAGGTCCTCGACCCGGGAGGCCTCGACCACCTTGAAGGCCTCGGCCAAGGCACCTTTCGTTAGCAGGTGCGCGCCCTGCTCCACACCCAGCTGCCCGGCGATGGCCTTAGCAGAGGCCTCCACTTGTTTGGCCCGAGACCTGAAGGTGTCCCGCTCGCCGACCACTCGGGTCTGCTCCTCCTCTAGCTCCTTGATTCACGCCGCCAAAGGGGCGGCCTGCTCCCGAACTGTTGCCACCTTGGCCTTCGCATCGGCACAGCGAAGGCGGAGGTCCTCCACCTCCGCGCTCCACGCCGACAGAAGCTCATTGGCACCGGCAAGCAGGTCCTTCTGCTGCTGGAGCTGGTCCTAGATGCCCCTCTCTCACCGGAGGAACAGCGACTTCCTGAGGGTTCGGGCCTCGAGCTCCTGGATAGGCAGAACGGACGTCAAGTACTGCATGAAAAACTTGGGAAAAAGACGACGCCGCACAAGAAAACAAGACACGTACCTGGGCGACGCCGGGCAGATCGTCAGCCATGACGGACAGCGCTGTCCACAGCGACCGCTCCGCCAGATGGCGGTATTGCTCGAAAGTGCTCCAGCATCCCTCCTCGGCCGCGTCCTCGAGAGCGAACAGGGGCTGCCCTTCAGGGTCGTCTCGGCTTCGCCACAAGACACGCGGGTGATCCCACCCGCGGGGCTCGGGTTGTACCCGCACGAGGGCCGAGCTTCCCTCGCTAGGGGTCAGGGCTGGCTGCTCCATGGTGCTGGCCGCCTCGGCATCTGCCACCTCCTTCCCCCGGGAAGTATCGTCGGAGGAGATCGAATGGACCTCCACTTCCTGGGTGCTCTCCCGCGACGGTGGCGGGCCTTGGACCGGGGGCGGTACCGAGGCTTGCGCCGCCTTCATTTCTGCTTCCTGGGCCATCGGCTCTGCCACGCCCACACTAGCCTCCACCACTTCGGCCTCGGTGGTCCCAGGGGCTCCAGCCCCCGCCACCTCGACCTCAGTGGTCCTAGATGCCCCGGCCTCCGTTGCCTTGGCCTCGGAAGTCCTAAGGGCCTCGGCTTCGGCCTTGGTGACCTCAGCGACTGAGGGCGCCTCGGCTTCATCCGATCCACGGGCCTCGGCCTGGCGGGGCATAGGCTCCTCCTCCTCTTCTTGCTCCGTGGCCGCCCCGGTAGCCTCTGCCTGGGCGACCGGCTCCTTCGGGTCGGCCCTCGCCGACACCGTGCCACGTTGTATAGCGGCTTGCGCCTCCACCACCCATTGGGCGGTGGAGCTGGTGCTCACCTTGAGCGCCTTACGTGGCGCCAAGGCGGGCGCCTCCGCATGATGCTTCTGGCTGAAGACGAGATGCTTACGTGGTCAGCATACGACTGAAGAATGAACAGAAGATGCTACAACTCCACTGATAAGACACTTACCTCGACTGGGGACACAACCGCTTCTGCACCACGCCCCTCATCCTCTGCAACGACTGTGGTGGCGGTGGTGGCACGCCCCCCATGTCTATCGGTGCCGGTTGGCCCTCGATGGACCCCAGCGCCGCCTCGACCCTCCGCGGAGGCTGTTGGGTCGCCTCCCCCGCCACCTGCTCCACCTCCACCGTTGAGCCCACCGGGCTGATGGCTCGCTTCCCTAACACCCATGCCTCGGGCGTGTCGGCCTTGGCCCTGGGGCGGGCGATCGCTGGCCCTGAGGCATCCTCTCCTCCTCCTCCTGGAAACGCCGGGCTGCTCGCCGATGCCCCGAGTGCTGTCCCCCAAACATCAGGGAGATGGTCCAGGGTACCCTGCCCCATCTCACTCTCATCGTCATCGCTCGAGGAAGCCGACAACGAGGGTGATGGAGACAACTCCACCGGGAGACCATTGTGCCTCTGCTGCAAGCGATGCTTCTCCAGCTCTTCACGCTCAAGGTTCTTCCTCCTACGCTTTGCCTCCTCGGCATCCTTCTTCTTCTTCTGCGCTCTGCGTCCTCGAGGAGGCTCTGCGAGAACGGTGAACACAAATAAGGGAACAAGAAATGGTGAGGAACGAGGAGGCCTCGAGGGCCACAGCAGCGCATGACTTACCAGAGAGCACTACTACAAAAACGAATTTGCGCAGCGTCACCAAAATAGCCTCCGTGGCGGGCACAATTTTTGCCCGCTGCGATTAATGCCCATGATTTACTGAGGCGGGCCTTTTTTATTTACCGAGGCGGACGTTTTTGTCCGCCACGGTAAATAGATTTACCGTGGCGGGCGTCTTAAGATGTCCGCCACGGAAAATACCCTATTTTCCGCGGCGGACGTCTTAAGGTGCCCGCCACGGTAAATCGATTTACCGTGGCAGGCATTTTATAAGGCCCGCCGCAGTAAATACTGCCCGATCCAGAGCCCAGATACGATCCAATTTTGAGGTCGCGTATATATACAAGAGCCTAGGGTTTCACTGTGAGTCCTCAGTGCCGCACCACACTTCTCTCCCTCGCCCCTGCCCTACCCCTCCTCTCTCGCGCCGCACAAATCTCTCTCCCCTGCCCTACACTCCTCCCGGTGGATCTCCTCCCTCCGCTCCTCTCTCCCCGGCGATGCGCCCCCTCCCCTCCTCTCCCTAGCGGCACTCGGCGAGGCGAGGCTGGGCGGCGGCGAGGTGCGCTCGTGGCGCTCGGCTCGGCAAGGCGCGCGCGGCGGCGCTCGGTGAGGTGAGGCGAGGCAGGGCGACGGCGAGGCGCGCTCGACTCGACGAGGCGCGCACGGCGGTGCTCGGCGAGGTGAGGCGAGGCAGGGCGGTGGTGAGGCGCGCTTGGCGAGGCCCATGCGGCGGCATCTACGGTGGATCCAGGGCGCCTGGTATGTCTCTCCCTCTCTCTCCCACCCTCTCTCTCCTCTCAGTCCTCCCTCATCTCTCTCTCTCTCATAGGCGAGGTGCTGCGCGGCGCAGGGACGGGCACACGGTAGCGGATCTAGGCGGCCGCGTCGACTCCCTACGACGTGGATCCACACGACAGCGGATCTAGGGTGGATGCATGGATCCAGGCCGGCCGCGTCGACTCCCTACTCCCACGACGTGGATCCACACGGCGGCAGCATGGATCCATGGCCAGACGGCCCCAACCTGCGGCGTCGGCGCAGATCCGGCGGTGGATCCGGCGAGGAGGAGACCCCGGCGGTGGATCCAGCGAGGTGCGGTGGCTCCAGTATTGGGCTGGGACGAGCTCATCGATGGGCTCGAGAATGGGCTCGCCGGCATGATCCTGTTTTTTTTTTGTTTTTTTAAACGATTAACCGCGGCGGTCATCCTAACGTGCCCGCCGCGGTAAACCGATTAACCGCAGCGGGCAAAGCGGCCCGCCGCGGGAAGGCCACGATTTACCGTGACCTTTCAGCGCTGGCGGACTCGTTTGCCCGCTGCGGGAAAGCTAATCCGCCCGCTGCCAAAAACGTTTCTGTAGTAGTGGAGAGGTACCCCCGCGATGGGCACATCACGATAGGGGTCAGACCACCGCTCTTCAGCTGCCCCTCCATCGTCTCCCTCACCCAACATAGAATCTCCTCATCAGAGAGGGCGACGGCAGACATCCAGATGCCCTTGATCGGCTCATCCAGTGTCATGTCGAACAGGCGCCGCCGTCGAGCCATCAGTGGCAGCACCCTCCAGCGGTGGAAGGCTGCCACGACCACAACTACCGTAAGGCCACGGCTGCGCAGCCTCTCTAGTCCCTCTATGAGTGGCTGCAGCTTGGGCTGATCGACCACTGGGACGCCATACCTCCACTTCTCTGGCAGGCTCTCCATGACCTGCCCGGTATAGAGGGGAAGCCCGCCGTCATCGTTGCGGAGGTAGAACCAGCTATTGTACCAGTGACGGTTGGACGACGCGAGCTAGGCCGGGATGTAGAGGTGCTGCCGGTCTTGGTGCACTTGGAGAGTGCAGCCGCTGGACCTCACCGCCTTCCGCGTACCCACTGTGCCCGTTGGCTTGGTGGTGAGCCCCGCTCGAAAAAGGTGGAGCCACAGCTCCCAGTGGGGGACAATGTGTGGCAGAACATCCTAAATTATAGGGCCCATATGCACTTGTCACTGTCCGACGACCTTTGACTACTATGCATATGTTCCTGGTAACTTAAGAAGTCTGTCGGGTGTCCTCGGGGAACCCCGAATCATCCACGATTTCCGAGCAGGATCACATTACAGAGTCATTGCAGTATTAGAACATTTATTCAAATATATACATCAGAGTAAAAATAGCAGAAGTCTAATGATAACTTAGTTTACAAACCAGTGATTTCAAATCTTACAAACTAAGTTCGATAATTAATACAAAACGTAGTAGTGGAGTGGCATTATAACATAATACAAAACACACAATAAAACTACCCTACCCAAGGGCCACACATTTACTTCTCATCGTCAGATCGAACAACAGTCATGCAGCACGATCCAAAACAGATCTGCTCATAAGGCTCACCTGCAACAAGGGTCAACGAACCCTGAGTACAAAAGTACTCAACAAGACTTAACCGAAATAAGAACTGATAAACTCATGAATGCAGGCTCATGGATTCAAGGTATAGCTTTAGCAATAATCAAAGTTATTTTGCGTAAAAGTTTTTTAACAAAATTCTTTAATTCGACATTTAAAACTTCATAAAATCATATACAAAGATGACACGATCCGTATTGAGATCATGAAACTTCATATCCAACACCTTCTCAAATTCCAGTTATTAACTACGATGATGAACAGAGAAGTGAGTCTCCATAACCGAGGAGCAACAACGATTCGAACCGATTAAAAACCCAGCTAGGAATTCTAGACCACACGACATATGCAGGTCCCCGACCTACATATACCAACCTACCCTCGGATCCTCTAAACAAGAATGGGTCCGCGCCACCCGAGAATATGGTACTCCATCAATCCAGCCCATTGCCACGTGGGTACACGCTATTCCCGCCATCTCTCCACTCCTAGTGTGCGAGTAGCCATTCTCGTAATAGAATAACCAAGTTAAGGCTTACCGGAGTATGTGGTTAGTACTACAAAGTCTCACCGCACATAGTTCAATAACGGACGGACCTTAATCGACACAGGCGGAAAGAAGCCGCTCACAAGACCTCCATGTCTTGTGGCTCTCACACACCGAATCCGCCCGGTCTAGATTTATTACTCCACATGCTCATATCACATGATAACATAAGTAACCAAAGATCCATTTAAAACCTACAGGTGATAGGTAATCACCCGACTTTGATCTGTCTAAGCATGACTAAGCATAACTAGACATTTACGACGTAAAACTGGTAACAAGGTAGATACGGAAAAACAATGTTGGTAATGCACCAATTAGGCTTTTACTTAACTCCTGATCACTTAATGCAGTATAGAAAAGCAAAAGCGAAATTAATTTGTAAAACACAAGGTAGGGTTGTATGCATCCAGGGCTTGCCTTTGTTGACGGAAAAGTCTGGTTCCTGCAACGTTCCACAAGTATTCGATCCGACCTCAACAGACAGATTAACCTCCTCCGCAACTTGATTAACTACCACGTGTTCACCTTCGTTCACTACACGTAGTAACAATGCCATGTTTAACATGATGCAGAATACGAAACATGATGCTTGATGATAGATGCAAAAGTTAACAACTGGAATACAACTTTCCTTCGTGGTACAGTTGCAAGCCAACAAAACCAACTGACACTAACATCTAGGGTTACGACAAGTTAACTTATTAATGACCTAGGGCTTATGACATAGGTGACTTGATCAAACTGATCTTGAAACCCTACTGGTCACAAAACATGACCAAGACAAGATCAAACCCTAACCTAACACTTAGGGTTTGCTTTTAATCAATTTTTGAATTAATTTGGAAAATAAGCTCAAAATGAACTTGTTCCAAATGACCTCAAAATTTTATGCAAGCTTCCACATGACAAATTAGTGTATCAAAATAAATTTCATAATTTTTAGAGTTATACAGTGCTCTACAAAAATTATGGAAATTACATTTATCAATTAATTAACTAAATTTTGGAACATTAAAAATTTATTCAAATTTCAAGTTTCATATTTGTAAACCATAATAGAACATGTACAGAAGCTACACACAAATTTTTAGAATTTTTGGAGCTGTATTATTTTCCTATGAATTTCCAAAGTTGCTGCACTATTAAAAAATCTAGAAAATAAGAAATCTCTCTGTTCTCTCTCCCTCTCTCTTTGACGACCCAGTCCCGCATGTCAGCGACCCAAACAGAGTGCACGGCAGTGCCGCTGACTCCGGTCGGCCAAAACGTGCCGACGGCGAGACTCTGGCGAGGTGGACAGCACCAACATGATCAACATCACCCCGCGAACCTATCCCGACCCTCAGAATAGTAGCAGGCACACCGGAGGAAGCTCCACGCCAGCCATGGCGGCCACGGTGGCGCAGACACGGCGGCGCACGACACAACTCCGGCTACAACGTGGTAGAGACAAAAGCAGAGAGAGCATCACGCTTAGGAGCTCACCGCGAACACGACGGTGTGCTTGGTGAAGGCGGAGACGGACTGGAGTGGCTTGACCACGGTGAGGCAAGGTCGATGGTGGTTCGGCCGGCCGTGAGGAAGAAGAGTGTGGACAGCGAGTTCCCAGCAATTTCAGGCGACCAAGGTTGGCTAGCTGGGTTCGCAAGGAAGAGACGAACCTGGGACAGCCTTTACTGAGAGGGCAACGGCGCTAGGTCGACGGCAAAAGCTCAACGGAGCTATGGCAACGGCGGCGGTGGTGAAAACAGAGGAGGAAGAAAAACGACGACGACGATGTCTCGGTATTTATAACGTTGCTCAGAAGCTCAAGGAAGCCACGACAGAGCCTTTCCCCACACCAGCATGATGCCACAGACGGCCACGACGCGCCAGGAAGCAAGCCGAAGGTCGCCGACGGTGTAGCTTAGGCGGTGAACACTGTTCACAGTAATTACAGAATTGCCATTCGTTTTCAAATTCAAATTACTCCCAAATTTGTGTAACAACTCAAAAATTTCCAAAAATAAAAGTTGTTCAAAATTCCAAGGTCTACAACTTTGCTTTTATAACCAACCCCTAATTCGGTCTACATTTTGAAAGGAACTTTTGAATTCAAATAGGGGACATTTAAGGAATTACGCCTTTTCAAATTACTTCAAAATTTTCATAACAACTTTGAAAACTCCAAAAACAAACTGTGTATAACTTGACAAGCTCTACAATTTTGCTTTAAGGCTCAACCCCAAAATGTGCTTAGATTTTGAAATGAGTTTTTAGGGTAGGATTTAAATACTGAAAATCAGGGTTTCCTTGCAAATTCAAATCCAAACCAAATTTTGAACTTGATTCAAACAATACAATTCAACACATACCACATAAATGTAAACTTGTTTTAGTGAATGCATATCAAAGTTTGTAATATGACCAAATGCCTTGCAATGCATATGATGACATGTCCTGTTTTTAATATTTAAACACCCGGGGTGTTACAATCCTTCCCCCTAAAAGAAATCTCGCCCCGAGATTCAAAGCCATTGGGTAAGTAATGGAAAAAGAAATGTGTCAGTCCAAAAACATCCAAAACTTGTCCATAAAACAGCTGAGGCCCCTTTACAAAACACAACTTGTACAACCGAGCTCAACTAACATTACTCTATATAGACGTAAGAAACTCTAGAATTTTTTCTAGCAAGTAATCTTCGGATTCCCAAGTAGCTTCTTCTTTGGAATGTTGATTCCATTGTATCTTGTAGAACTTGATTGCCCTTCTTCGAGTAACACGATCTTTCTGATCCAAAACTCGGATAGGATATTCAGAATAAGTGGTTCAAGTTCCACTCCTTCAACATCAACATTCTGCTCAGGCACTCGGAGACACTTCTTCAATTGAGAAACATGGAACACATCATGTACAGCTACAAGATGTTCTGGTAATTTCAAGCGATATGCCACTTTTCCATACCTCTCCAAAATTTGAAATGGTCCAATATATCGAGGTGCCAACTTGCCTTTAACACCAAAACGAGTAACTTCCTTCATTGGTGATACTTTCAGATATACAAAATCTCCTTTATTAAACACCAATGGTCTACGTCGTCTATCTGCATAACTCTTTTGTCGGGATTGAGCTATCTTCAAATTACTTTGTATTTGCTTAACCTTGTCTTCTGTTTCTTTCATAAGGTCAACCCCAAAGAACCTTCTTTCTCCAGGCTCAGACCAACTCAGCGATGTTCTGCATCTACGACCATAGAGTGCTTCAAATGGAGCCATTCTAATGCTTTCCTGATAACTATTATTGTATGAGAACTCGGCCAAAGGTAAGCATTCGTCCCACTTATTGGAATAGTTAAGGACACAACACCTTAACATATCTTCAAGTACTTGATTGACTGTTTCAGTCTATCCATCAGTCTGCGGATGATAAGCTGTACTATACAGTAGTTTGGTACCCAATGAAGAATGCAATTGTTTCCAAAAGCTGGAGACAAACTGTGTACCCCTATTGGACACTATAGTCTTGGGTACTCCATGGAGACTCACAATTCGCTCTAAATACATCTTGGCATACCGTATAGTGGGATATGTATTCTGAACTGGAAGAAAATGTGCTAACTTGGTTAGTCGATCTACGATAACCCATATTGAGTCAAATCCCTTTGATGTCTTGGGTAGACCTACAATAAAGTCCATACTTATGTCCCCCCACTTCCAAGATGGAATAGGTAATGGTTGTAATTCACCAGCAGACCTCAAATGTATAGCTTTCACCTTTTGACAAGTATCACACTTTGCTATGTATCTAGCAATCTCTATTTTCATTTTAGTCCACCAAAATCTTTGTTTCAAGTCATGGTACATCTTGTTACTTCCCGGATGGATAGATAACCTAGTAGCATGTGCCTCTTCCAGAATTGACTGCCACAACTCAGGAACCTTTGGTACCACCAGGCGATCCTTGAACCATAACACACCTTCATCATCTATGCTGAAGCATTCTGCTTTTCCATTCCTGACCCTTTCTTTGATATGGGCTATACCCTTGTTTTCTTTCTGAGCAACAATAACTTGATCTCGAATAGTGGCTTCAACAATTATGTTGGTCAAACTACCTTATTGAATTACTTCTACATTCAACTTCTCCATTTCTTGACATAAAGTCAAACTCATTGTTCTCACTGCCAGACAATTGCAATAACTTTTGCGACTGAGGGCATCTACAACCACATTTGCTTTACCGGGGTGATAATGTACTTCCAAGTCATAATCTTTAATCAGTTCTAACCATCTTCTTTGTCGCATGTTCAACTCTAACTGAGTAAAGATATACTTTAAGCTCTTGTGGTCTGTATAAATATGGCACGTATTACCAAGCAGGTAATGCCGCCAAATCTTCAGAGCATGGACCACAGCTGCTAACTCCAGATCATGAGTCGGATAGTGTTCTTCATGTTGCTTAAGTTGCCTGGATGCATAGGCAATGACTCGGCCTTCTTGCATCAACACACATCCAATACCAATACCTGAAGCATCACAATAAACATCAAATGGCTTCTCGATATCAGGTTGGGCTAACACTAGTGCAGTAGTCAACAGTCTCTTCAAAGTCTGGAAAGCCTCTTCACAATCAGATGACCAGACAAACTTGACTTGGTTCTTCAACAATTCAATTATGGAATTTGATACTTTAGAGAAATCTAGAATAAACCGATGATAATACCCCGCCAATCCCAGAAAACTCTGAACTTGATGAACTGTGGTTGGCGGTTTCCAATCAAGCACATCCTTCACTTTGCTTGGATCAACTGCAATGCCTTCAGCTGACAAGACATGTCCAAGAAATTGTACTTCCTTAAGCCAAAAATCACACTTGCTGAACTTGGCATATAGTTGATGTTCTCTCAAGCGGGTCAGAACAATTCTAAGATGTTCCGCATGTTCTTCCTTATTCTTTGAATATACTAGAATGTCATCAATAAACACCACTACAAACTTGTCTAGCTCAGGCATGAATAATGAATTCATCAGATACATGAAATGAGCTGGAGCATTTGTCAAACCAAAAGACATTACCAAGTATTCATATAATCCATATCTCGTGGTAAATGCCGTTTTGGGAATATCTTCAGGCTTTATCTTGATTTGGTGATATCCTGACCTCAAATCTATCTTGGAGAAAACTTTGGCTCTGACCAATTGATCAAAAAGCAAATCTATCCGAGGTAAGGGATACTTATTCTTGATGGTCACTTCATTCAACGGACGATAGTCGACACATAACCTCAAGGTCTCATCTTTCTTTTTCACAAAAATTCCTGGACATCCCCAAGGTGATGAACTAGGTTGGATAAACCCCTTCTCAATCAATTCTTGTAACTGAGTCTTCAACTCGGCCAATTCCTTAGGTGGCATCCTATAAGCTCTCTGAGAAATCAAAGCTGTTCTAGGTTGCAACTCTATGTTAAACTAAACATCCCTATCAGGTGGTAGACTGGGTAAATCTTCAGGAAACATATTCGGAAATTCACACACTATCGGGATATCTCTAATCTCTTTGACAGCAGTTGCACAAACCTTGCCCACTGATCTTCTTAAGGTTGGAAGTTGGATGAGAAGTTGAGAATTACTATCTGGCAAACTCACCCTTATAGTTCTATTCAAAGCATCTATAATAGCCTTATGCTGATACATCCAATTCATTCCCAAGATTACATCTATATCCTGATCCTTTAGGATAATCATGGTAGTGGGAAAAATATGCCCACCCAGGTTTATGGGTACCTGGTATACCATTTCCTTAGTACATAGATGTCCCCTGGGTGACTGTATAAAGAAATTTTCCTTTGTTGCCCCAATTGAAATTTCATGCTTTACCACAAATGTTCTATTGATGAATGAATGAGATGCACCTGAATCAAAAAGTATAACTGCAGGGTGATTGGCAATAGGAAACATACCCATCATCACTGGCTCCCCTTCCGGAATTTCTCCAGCTTGAATATAGAACACCCGTCCTATCTTCCTCTCATCTTTGCCCTTCAGAGCATTCTGATTGGGGTTCTTGTTTAGTGCCTGACCCTGTTGTTGATTGGCAGGGGCCTTCTGATAATTTTGATTAGCCTACCTGGGATACGGACATTCCCTGGAGAAATGATCGGTCCTTCCACAATTGTAACACGGATAATTGTGACCCTAGGACGTTGGAGCATTGCCACCAGGAGCATTGGTCTGTTGAGAATTTGGGTAGGTTATAGCAGGACGGACATTTGACTGTTGCCTGGCTTGGGACTGCGGCGGATAATAAGGAGGACGATTATGATTTACTAAATGATAAATCACCCTCTGCCTCTTTTGATTTCTCCCAAAAGATCCAGATGGCATACACTTTTTCTTTTTGAGCTCCTTATGCTGCCGATACTTTGCCTCTGAAGCAATTGCAATATTTACTGCCTCATGATAAGTAACATTAGTACAAGTTGTCATCATTGTTTATAGCTTGGTATTCAGACCTCTCATAAACCACCATTTCTTCTTGGCATCAGTATTGACATGTTCAGATGCATATTGTGACAGGTGACTGAATCTTCCCACATACTGCATCAATGTTTGATCTCCTTGCTTCAAAGCAAGGAATTCATCCAGCTTCATAGCCATAACTCCTTTAGGGATATAATGGGCTCTGAAGGCAGTACAGAACTTAGCCCAAGTTATTGGAATGCCATCTGGTTGCATAGCCACTAAGTTTGCCCACCAAGCACTTGCTGCTCCTCAAAGTTGCTGGGCGGCAAACATAGGTTTTTGATACTCCGTACATGGAATAAGATCAAATTTCTGCTCCATGGTTCGAAGCCAATCGTCAGCCTCCAATGGTTCATCTGCCTTGGTGAACACCGGTGGTCTTGTGTCTATAAAATCAACATATGTAGCTTCCTGCCCATTATGATGGCGACCACGGTTTCCTTGCATCTTATTCTAATTACTCTGAGCTATCTCATGAAGCAAATGAGAATTTTCGACCGTCACATTGACAAGTGCGGCTATAGCATCAGCCAGATTTGTTGGAACTGGTGGTGGATCTGGAATACCGCTCTCATCTTGTGAAGTTCTCGGAATATACGAACCCTGCATACGACGCATCTGCTC
This sequence comes from Miscanthus floridulus, assembly GCF_019320115.1. Lineage (NCBI taxonomy): Eukaryota > Viridiplantae > Streptophyta > Magnoliopsida > Poales > Poaceae > Miscanthus > Miscanthus floridulus. Next base: position 64,031,936 of record NC_089587.1, on the reverse strand, counting down.
ATAACAAACCAAACTTTATTCACAAGTCTTTATTGAATTGCACCAAAGCTTACTCCAGACACATTACATAGAGTTTACTAATATAAACACAAACCCGCAAGTACCAAAACAAGACTACATAACTTAACTAGAACTAACTATTATACAACTCTACTCTTTTCCTCGATTACTTCAAACTTCAGGCTCGGTATCCATTCCGAAAATATTACCGCCTTCATTATCACTTTCATCGATCATTACTAATTCTTTAGGATCTTCTTCTTCTTCTTCTTCCGATTCACTACCATCGGCAAGGATAACACCTGGGTCCATTGCATCAGCTTGGGGTTCATGATTTGGATCTAGGAGATTGCTTAGCCTATGAACTTCCTCATGCAAATAAGTAGTATGTTCTTCTAAATCTTCTACATAGAATTCTAGCTCATGAGTTCTAGCTCTAGCTACATTTTCTCTTTGCTAGGCTTCATTTCTCCCATCCACCATATGAACTAACATACTCTCACAGTTCCTATGCGCGGTGGTGAGACGCCTCAATTGATCCTGTAGTTCTCCTACCTGGATAGCATCCAAAGTTCTATCTCTTGTAGCCTATGCTAACTCAGCCAAAAGCCTCTGTATCTCTGCCTGGGGATCAGGCCTAGAGCTGCTACTGCTAGCATTGTCATTCCTAGGGGCAAGTTGGTGACGAGGAACTCCTTTGGGTCCAGTGGACTTACGGGGCATCATCTTTGTACGAGCCATACTGTAGGAAGCCAATTTAATCCAAGTAAGACCACTTGATCAAAGTCTAAAGAACAGCTAGGATGGATTACATTACTCAAACCAGACTCACTACTCAACTCCAGACTCAGAGGTGAAGGAAGTAACTAGTGAATTAATCATGATGCATGAATCGTTCTTACGAACAAAATCATCAAAGCTTATAAAGCACATAAACAACATTTGTTTTTATATAGGGCATAGTAAGATTACTACTCCACCACACAAAACCTTTTTAATCAAATAAGGAATGGTGAGAAAGAGATAAGATAAGTCAGAAGCAATTTGGACCAAATTAACAAGTTAAATTTAGTCATCCCAAATCATTTTGAAGTTTTTGTAAAACAATACAACAAAAACTTTGTAACGATCGCTCTGATACCATTCTGTGGCAGAACCTCCTAAATTATAGCGCCCACATGCACTTGTCACTATCCGACGACCTTTGACTACTATGCATATGTTCCTGGTAACTTAAGAAGTCTGTCGGGTGTCCTCGGGGAACCCCGAATCATCCACGATTTCCGAGCAGGATCACATTATAGAGTCATTGCAGTATTACAACATTTATTCAAATATATACATCAGAGTAAAAACAGCGGAAGTCTTACGATAACTTAGTTTACAAACTAGTGATTTCAAATCTTACAAACTAAGTTCGATAATTAATACAAAACGTAGTAGTGGAGTGGCATTATAACATAATACAAAACACACAATAAAACTGCCCTACCCAAGGCCACACATTTACTTCTCATCGTCAGATCGAACAATAGTCATGCAGCATGATCCAAAACAGATCTGCTCATGAGGCTCACCTACAACAAGGGTCAACGAACCCTGAGTACAAAAGTACTCAACAAGACTTAACCAAAATAAGAACTGATAAACTTTGGAATGCAGGCTCATGGATTTAAGGTATAGCTTTAGCAATAATCAAAGTTATTTTGCATAAAAGCTTTTTAACAAAATTCTTTAATTTGACATTTAAAACTTCATAAAATCATATACAAAGATGACATGATCCGTATTGAGATCATGAAACTTCATATCCAACACCTTCTCAAATTCCAGTTATTAACTATGATGATGAACAGAGAAGTGAGTCTCCATAACCGAGGAGCAACGACGATTCGAACCGATTAAAAACCCAACTGGGAATTCCAGACCACACGACATATACAGGTCCCTGACCTACATATACCAACCTACCCTCGGATCCTCTAAACAAGAACGGGTCTGCTCCACCCAAGAATATAGTACTCCACCAATCCAGCCCATTGCCATGTGGGTACACGCTATTCCTGCCATCTCTCTACTCCCAGTGCGCGAGTAGCCATTCTCGTAATAGAATAACCAAGTTAAGGCTTACCAGAGTATGTGGTTAGTACTACAAAGTCTCACCGCACACAGTTCAACAACGGACGGACCTTAATCGACACAGGCGGAAAGAAGCCGCTCACAAGACCTCCATGTCTTGTGGCTCTCACACACCGAATCCGCCCGGTCTAGATTTATTACTCCACATGCTCATATCACATGATAACATAAGTAACCAAAGATCCATTTAAAACCTGCAGGTGATAGGTAATCACCCAACTTTGATCTGTCTAAGCATGACTAAGCATAACTAGACATTTACAACGTAAAACTGGTAACAAGGTAGATACGGAAAAACAATGTTGGTAATGCACCAATTAGGCTTTTACTTAACTCCTGATCACTTAATGCAGTATAGAAAAGCAAAAGCGAAATTAATTTGTAAAACACAAGGTAGGGTTGTATGCATCCGAGGCTTGCCTTCATTGACGGAAAAGTTCGGTTCCTGCGACGTTCCATAAGTATTCGATCCGACCTCAATAGACGGATTAACCTCCTCCGCAACTTGATTAACTACCACGTGTTCTCCTTCGTTCACTACACGTAGTAACAATACCATGTTTAACATGATGCGGAATACGAAACATGATGCTTGATGATAGATGCAAAAGTTAACAACTGGAATACAACTTTCCTTCGCGGTACAGTTGCAAGCCAACAAAACCAACTGACACTAACATCTAGGGTTACGACAAGTTAACTTATTAATGACCTAGGGCTTATGACATTGGTGACTTGATCAAACTGATCTTGAAACCCTACTAGTCACAAAACATGACCAAGACAAGATCAAACCCTAACCTAACACTTAGGGTTTGCTTTTAATCAATTTTTGAATTAATTTGGAAAATAAGCTCAAAATGAACTTGTTCCAAATGACCTCAAAATTTTATGCAAGCTTCCACATGACAAATTAGTGTATCAAAATAAATTTCATAATTTTTAGAGTTATACAGTGCTCTACAAAAATTATGGAAATTACATTTATCAATTAATTAACTAAATTTTGGAACATTAAAAGTTTATTCATATTTGTAAACCATAATAGAACATGTACAGAAGCTACACACAAATTTTCAGAATTTTTGGAGATGTAATTATTTTCCTATGAATTTCCAAAGTTGCTGCACTATTCAAAAATCCAGAAAATAAGAAATCTCTCTCTTCTCTCTCCCTCTCTATCTGACGACCCGGCCCCGCATGTCAGCGACCCAAACAGAGCGCACGGCGGTGCCGCTGACTCCGGTCAGCCAAAACGCGCCGACGACGAGACTCCGGCGAGGTGGACAGCACCAACATGATCAACATCACCCCGCGAACCTATCCCGACCCTTAGAACAGTAGCAGGCACACCGGAGGAAGCTCCACGCCAGCCATGGCGGCCATGGTGGTGCAGACATGGCGGCGCACGGCATAACTCTGGGTACAACGCGGTAGAGACAAAAGCGGAGAGAGCATCACGCTCAGGAGCTCACCGCGAACACGATGGTGTGCTTGGTGAAGGCGGAGACGGACTAGAGTGGCCTGACCACGGTGAGGCAAGGTCGACGGTGGTTCGGCTGGCTGTGAGGAAGAAGAGCTTGGACAGCGAGTTCCTGGCAATTTCAGGCGACTAAGGTTGGCTAGCTATGTTCGCAAGGAAGAGACGAAGCTAGGACGACCTTTACCGAGAGGGCAACGGCGCTAGGTCGACGGCAAAAGCTCAACGGAGCTATGGCAAAGGCGGCAGCGGTGAAAACAGAGGAGGAAGAAAAATGACGACGACGGCGTCTTGGTATTTATAACGTAGCTAAGAAGCTGAAGGAAGCCATGATGGAGCCTTTCCCCATGCCAGCGCGATGCCACAGACGACCACGACGCGCTAGGAAGCAAGCCGAAGGTCGCCGGCGGTGTAGCTTAGGCGGTGAACACTGTTCACAGTAATTACAGAATTGCCATTCTTTTTCAAATTCAAATTACTCCCAAATTTGTGTAGCAACTCAAAAATTTCCAAAAATAAAAGTTGTTCAAAATTCTAAGTTCTACAACTTTGCTTTTATAACCAACCCCTAATTCGGTCTACATTTTGAAATGAACTTTTGAATTCAAATAGGGGACATTTAAGGAATTACGCCTTTTCAAATTACTTCAAATTTTTCATAACAACTTTGAAAACTCCAAAAACAAACTTTGTATAACTTGACAAGCTCTACAATTTTGCTTTAAGGCTCAACCCCAAAATGTGCTTAGATTTTGAAATGAGTTTTTAGGGTAGGATTTAAATACTGAAAATCAGGGTTTCCTTGCAAATTCAAATCCAAACCAAATTTTGAACTTGATTCAAACAATACAATTCAACACATACCACATAAATGTAAACTTGTTTTAGTGAATGCATATCAAAGTTTGCAATATGACCAAATGTCTTGCAATGCATATGATGACATGTCCTGTTTTTAATATTTAAACACCCGGGGTGTTACACAATGCCCAGGTACCCCTCGCAGACGGCGACATAGATGGCCGCCTACGCGATGGAGTCGGGGTTGAAGTTGTGAAGCTCCACGCCGTAGTAGTGTGGGATCGCTCACATGAACCGGTCCACCGGCAGGCCGAGACCACGCTCGTGGAAGGACACGATGCTCACGATGTAGCCATCGTGCGGCCTCGGCTCCTACTCACCCACCGGAGCAATCCACTCCGGCCTAGTGGGGTCGGTAACCGGGCGGAGGCCGTCATCAACGAGCGACTGTAGAGTCTCCACGGACATGTCGGATGGACCCCAAGGATCCGCCTGAATGACAACAGCGCCGGCCATGAGTGTGGTGGAGAATGCGGCTACGGTGGTAAGGCTCGCTCTCTTCCTCTCTTCCTCCCCCTTCTCCATTCTTCTCCCCGATGCTCTTTGTTCTTAGCGATGGCTCGAGGGCAGAAAAGGCAAATGCAGGCAAGGTAAGGAGGAGAGGGGTGAGGCTCGTCACATATTTATGCAGGAAGGGGGCGAAATGGATGGGCGATGAAACCGGGGAAGTTCCCCTCAGATCTGGCATAGTTAATCCAGATCCGATTAAACCGCCCACGCGTCCACCTTTTCCTCATTAATCGCGCGCATGGTAACATCCCATCCGCAGACATCGCGTCACATCCAACCGCAGCGACGGCAGGCGCCATTCTGCCTCCCTGAGAAACCGCCCCAAAAGGCGCGCCTGTCGTTGTCTGCCGATGGGAGAGGTATCCCCCAACCGATTCCTTTCAGACGAAGGAACTGGGCACCGAGCCCGTTACAGTCTAGGGGTTCAAAGGCTGGGCCCCCGAGGGTTTCGACAGCCGCCCCAGGACAAATAGAGTCAGGGATGACTATGGGTGTTGGGTACCATAAAAAGGGGTCCCCTAAGCAAGGACCGAAAAAATCGCTTAGACCTTGTAAAAATCAAAGCCAAGAGACAACTACTAGCTAACCCCCACCTTGTCCGAGGCTACCGATTCTCCGCCTCGCTCGAGGCCTCGCACGAAAGGCCTCGGATGGGGAACCAATTCTCCACCTAGCTCGTGGCCTCACACGTAAGGCCTCGGATGGGGTATCGATTCTCCGTCTCGCTCGAGGCCGGCTAGTAAGGCCTCGGACGGGGCATCAATTCTTCGTCTCGCTCGAGGCCGGCTCGTAAGGCCTCGGATGGGGTACCAATTCTCCGCCTCGCTCGAGGCCAGCTCGGCAACAACCCCATCGCCTCCGCCTCGACCAACTTCTCTGACAGAACATCACGTTCAACTAAACATGCTCAACCACTCCCGCGACGTCAGCCAAACGATGGCTCGACATATCGGAGTGACCGACGAGATGGGAGTCGCATCAACACCATGCCGTCCGGGATGGGACAGGGCAGGGGTTACCGGCCACTGTGCTCGGCACTATGCCCACAACGGACGCCCATGCTGCACTGTGCTGCCTAACCCCGACTGCTCCGAGGATAGTGCGGCGTGGGGAGTCAAGTCTGGGTCCCTATAGCCTTAGAATCAGTGTATAGATCCAACTGCTCCCTCCGAGCCTCGGCAATCCGCTTCAGGGCCTCAGCAGCCTCAGGATTCACACCCGCTGAGCCCCCCACGGTGGTTCGGTCTCAACACCAACCGAGCCTTGGCCCTTTATGCTATCGACACACAGCGACCAACACGTTGTCCGCCATGCCCTGTGTCAAGCTATTACTGGAGCTCCCACGTCGCTTAGGATTGGTCGTGACCGGCACGTCGCTCTAGTACATCAAGGATAGGACCGCTCCATCGACCATGCCGCCACAGTGGCCAGCTACAGGGCTCGTAAATGCCACCTCTGCTTACAGGACACCACGTAGCGAACACATGTATCACCCCTGTCCCCCCTTCAGCTATAAAAGGGAGCGACCAGGGCCATTTCTGGACACGAGACGATGAACTCACGAACACAGACAAACTCACGAATGCAGATAGACACTCAGACGCAGAGACTCACGTAGGCTCACCCACACCCGCGCAAGCAGCATGCAACACTCTATAATACGCGCACTCCCCATTGTCCTGCTGCCTGAGATCAACATCTCCAGCAATCCACACCGTTCCACGCAGAGACCTGGGACTAGCTCCCTCTCTCGCCCTGCTTGTAACCCCCTACTATGAGCACCTTGGTACAAGGAATACAAGATCGATCTCTCAGACTGGACGTAGGGCACCTATTGCCTGAACCAATATAAACCTTGTGTCTCTTTGCATCACCCCGGGATTAGGGGCACGTAGTACATTTCACTAGTTGGTTAAGGACCTGCCAGTCCAAAACACCGACAGTTGGCGCGCTAGGTAGGGGCACTACTGCATGTCAGCTTCATCATCCCAACAAGTTCCGGATGGTAGACCCCGTATGACCAATGCGTCTTGGCACGGTGATCTGGTTTAGGAGCCTAGAGTTTATGTCTCTAGGATCTGAGTACGACATGGTACTCCTCACACCCCGAGCCCCACCGACCGATGATGACATCACACACCTACCACCCAGGCGCAGATGGCGCCTGGGCGGCCGCTCTCATCGCGCTCTCCAGACACACTGTGAGTGGGACCACCCCGACACCGCGCAAGCTCAGGGTGACGCTCCGCGCTCTGCCGGTATCCCATGCCCAGCTGTTGGTATGGAGTCCCTGGTTGGGTACCTGTCCAGCTTAAGCCTGGGCGAGGGAAAGACGCCGATGGCATGCGGTGATGCCCCATCATCAAGCTCTGCCCTGCCACCTCCTGAGGAGTCACCTCCGGCGGAGCGGAGCCCGGCGACGACACCATCCCCGTACCCCTTCAGGTTTGGCAATACCACCGCCGCCTATGCTTCTGCCTATGCTTCAACTCACGCGGAGTCCTCAGGACGCCACCAGCGCATCGCCCTTGACCTCGATGCCATAACCTCGACCCACTCCCACGCTGACTCCTCGGAGGAGGATGAGGCGTGGGCCAGAGTGGACTTCTCCGAGCTTCGTGACCCTGAAGCCATGCGCCACTTCCTGGCCGCGAGCGACTACTGCTTCGATTACTCCGACTCCGATGATGAAGGCACATACGACCCCACTCGCGAGTGCTTCCACATTGGGCTCGGGATGCTGAGAGCGAGCGATGAGGACGAAGGGGCAGACAACCGCTCCCCGCTCTGCAAGGGGGCAGGCGACGCCACACCTCCACGCAACGAGCTCCCGGCGGCGCGGAGCGAGAACCCCGCCCCCAAGGAACTTCGACGCCTTGACTTGGAGCAGCTCCGTGAGCTCCTGGCCAAGGTCGAGCAAGACCGACTCCTTCTGCAACAGCTCCAAAACACCCTCGAGCAGGAGCAGCGGGGTCGCGGTGATGGCGGAGCAGGCCGGTGGAGGGCTCGTGACGTCCACCACCGCATCAACAACGACGTAGGGGGCGAGCAACCCCCTATCTTCAATCGTGCTAGCTAGAACATTGCAGCAGCGACAATGCTACTCTGAACTATGCCTGAGCCCTCTACCACGGAGGGGCAACTGGCCCACGGCGAGCTCCGAGACCTCCTCGAGACCGCCGCGGTACAGCAGGCCAAAAGCTCCGCCTCTAGATGGCATGGAGGTGCCTTAGAACTACCCGTGGCATTGCCTCAGTAGGGTAGAGGGGCCTCGGTTCGTCCCGAGCCTGCTCGGGCACCAACGGCCAACAGGGTCCCCTCAGTGCACGATCGCCTTGGTGATCGATGCGAGGCACAAGGCGACCACGATGTGGTCAGTAGGCGACGGTGCCACGACAACGAGGGGCCCACCCAAGGTACCACCCCCACCAAGGCGGTCGCTATGATAGTGGGGAGGACTGCAGCCCTTCTCCCGGGCCACCTGGTCCTCGAGTCTTTAGCAGGGCCATCCGCAGCGCTCACTTCCCGGCTTGGTTTTGCCAACCGGCCAACCTCATGAAGTACAGCGGTGAGACCAACCCCGAGCTATGGCTGGCCGATTACCGCCTGGCTTGTTAGCTAGGCGGCGTGGACAATGACCTGCTCATCATCCGCAACCTCCCCTTGTTCCTGTCAGACTCAGCGCGAGCCTGGCTTGAACACCTCCCTCCCTCACAGATCCACAACTGGCGCGACTTGGTAAAGGTCTTCGTCGGGAATTTCCAAGGCACATACGTGTGCCTCGGGAACTCCTGGGACCTCAATAGTTGTCGCCAGGGGTCGGACGAGTCTCTCCGAGACTTCATCCGATGCTTCTCCAAGCAGTGCACCGATTTGCCTAGCGTCAGCGACTCGGAAATTGTCCAGGCTTTCCTCTCTGGAACCACCTGCCGAGACCTGGTCCGAGAGTTAGGCTGGAACGTGCCAACCTCGGCGGGCGTGCTCCTCGACATCGCCACTAACTTTGCCTCAGGCGAAGAGGCCGTCGGGGCCATCTTCCTCGACAGCGACGCCCAGGGGAAGTGGAGGGACGAGGCCCCCGGGGCCTCAGCTCCCCACCTCCCCAAGAAAAAGAAAAAGGGTCGCCAGGGGAAGCAGGAGGTCCTTGAGGCTGGTCTAGTCATGGCCGCAGAGTGCAAGAATCCCCGAGGCCCTAGAGGCCCCGGGCTCTTCGATGATATGCTTAAGAAACCCTGCCCTTACCATCAGGGCCTAGTGAAGCACACCCTCGAGGAGTGCACCATGCTCCAACGTTACTACGCCAAGCTCGGGCTCCCCAGCGACGATGCCAAGAGGAGGGACGCCGGTGATAGGGACGACGATAAGGACGACGGGTTCCCCGAGGTGCACAATGCCTTCATGATCTTTGGCAGGCCTTCAGCGTGCCTCACGGCACGCTAGCAAAAGAGGGAGCACCGGGAGGTCTTCTCGGTGAAGGTGGCCGCTCCCCGGTACCTCAACTAGTCTCGGGAGGCTATCACCTTTGATCAGGATGACCACCCCGATCATGTCCCAAACCCAGGGCAGTACCCACTCGTTGTTGACCCGATCATCGGCAACATCCAGCTCACCAAGGTGTTGATGGACG